>NW_024581137.1:32172255-32180029 GCF_017639235.1 Corvus kubaryi | reverse complement strand
GCCCGCGGCGAGCAGGGCCCGGCAGCCTCGGCCGCCCGGCCATGGGGGCCGCCCGCCTGCCGTCCCTCGCACAGAACGGGTCAGGTTGGACGGGACCTCACTGGGTCATCTGGTCCAACCTCCCTGCCCAAACAGGGTCATCGTAGAGCACATGGCACAAGATTGCATCTCGACGGTTCTGGAATATCTCCAGTGAGAGGGACTCCACAACCTCTCTGGACAGTCTGTTCCAGTGCGCGGTCAACTGCACAGTAAAGAAGTTTTTCCTCGCATTCAGGTGGAACTTCCTTGTGCATCAGTTTCTGCTCGTTGCTTCATATTCGACTGCACGGCACTACCAAGGAGAGCCTAACTGCATCCTCTTGACATCCGCCCACTTTAGATATTTATAGGTATCAATAAAGTCTGCTTTCAGTCGTTTTCTGTAGAGGCTGAACAGGCCCAGCTCCCCCAACCTTCCCTCTTAAGAGAGATGCTGCCCTAATTGTCCTCGTAACCCTCCACAGGGCCTGTTCCAGGAACTACCTGTCTTGTTCTGTGGAGTGTAGAACTGGACACAGCACTCCAGGTGCAGCCTCACCAGGGCTGAATAGAGGGGCAGGATCATCTTCCTCAACCTGCTGGCAACGCTCTTCTTAATGCACCCCAGGATACCACTGGTATCCTTGGGCACATGGGCATACTGCTGGCTCATTGACAGCTTGTTGTCCACCAGGACTTTCTTGGCACGGCCCTCACACCGCCTGAGAGCTGCTGCCACAGAGACGTAGGGCAGAGCCTGCCACGGCCTTCCTGAGAGGCACCTGCTGCTCCCTGTGGCATCGGGACTGCTGGGAAGGTGTGTGGTGGTGGTGGGTACTGGGTACGTGCACACCCGTGTCTGCCTCTCAGCTGGGCTCCCCTCACAGGAGAGGCCTGAGCACTCACCAACCCGGGTTAAAAGTCGAAGGGATTTGTGGAATATGGCGTTGTATCTGTTGAAGTGGTCGAGGCTCACCGTCACCAGAAGGCCCAGCAGGAAATGCACAGCTGCGGGCGGGACGAAGTCGGTTGAGGGCTGAGAGGCACTTGGGGCGAGGAGAGAGTCGGTTGAGTGACAGTTGGAAGTGAGACTGTGATTGGATGGAAGAACGCGTGGATGGCATGTGAGCGGGAAGCTGATTGGGTGATAGGACGCGTGGACAGCAGCACCGCAGCTGTGCCAGCCAATGGGTGCCCTTCTGCTATTAAGTTCTTTCAGGCTTCGCTTTGGTTCCGGTTGAGATCGAGGGTAGGAAGAGGGGGCGATTGTTGGCAATAAATGGATCTTCTTGGGACATGCGAGAGGGTCCGTCGTCTTTGTTCCCCATTGCTACAGGGGTTGTTTAAAGGTGAGGCAAAAGAGTTAAGAGTTTCATTGTCCTGAAAAGGATACAGGGAATGAAATCCATCATAAAACTGCCAACTTAATTATTCTGCTACGGTCAGGTTGGCAGAAGTTGGGTGCATACGTGGCATTGAGACAGCCCTTTGATTTTCAGAAGGGGTTTATAGTGATATATTACATACAGGTGATTCTCCCTGTCTAGTCCACCTGGAGCACTGCGTCCAACTCTGGGGTCCCCATTACAGGAGAGACATGGATCTGCTGGAGCAAGCCCAGAAGAGGCCACAAAGGTGATCAGAGGGATGGAGGAAAGGCTGAGAGAGTGGGCGTTGTTCAGTGTGGAAAGGAGAAGGGTTATGGGGTGACCCGTTTGCAGCCTTCCAGTACCTGAAGGGAACGTACAAGAAAGCAAGAGGACTTTTTACAAGGACACGTAGTGACAGGACATGGGGGAATGGCTTTAAACTTACAGAGGGTAGGAAGAAATTCTTTACTTAGACGGTGGTGAGGCACTGGAACAGGTGGTGCAGAGAAACTGTAGATACCTCATCCCTGCAAGTGCTCAAGGCCAGGTTGGATGGGGCTCTGAGCGACCTGGTCTAGTGGAAGGTATCCCTGCCCATGGCAGGGGGTTGGATCTAGATGACCTTTGAGGTCCCTTCCAACCTGATCCATTCTATGATTCTATAATATTTTGGCCAAGGTTGCTTTAATTACTTAAATATGGCTTGAATTTAGTTACTTTTCTAGTTACATAATTTTAAATGAGCAGCATGGCTATTTATTGTATAGTACTGTGTCCAAGTGCTGCCCTATTTTTTTCTCCGTTACTGTGTATCTTGTATAGAATTGGGAATTTAATCCCTATTTTTGGATAGTATCACCAGCCACTTTGATGTGTGATTTCTTTCACAAAAGGTAGCCCAAAAAGTAAATTTGTCCCCCAGGCATTAAAAAATTCATTATTAGGTAAAAGGAATCATCATGCTACTAACCTAAGACAGAAGTAGTCCTTTTCCTAGGTTAGAAGCAAAACAACTTTACATGAATGCTCTTAGTTTCTGTGGCCATATAACAAAGAAAAATTCTGAAGTAAAAAATAACAAAGTGGCAGAGAATAAATGGATGTCTACTATTTCACTCACTAGTTCCACAGACTGGCTTCTGCTTATTTTCAAACATTGTCTCAAATTGTCTCTGTTATGATATATTCTTAAAAAAAAAAAAAAAAAAAAAAGTCATATTCCTTGCACATCATTCAAAAGTCCTTTTTTTTTTTTCAGATTGCCAGAGCCAGTTTAACCTGGGTAATAGCTAAGTTTGGTAACTTGTACAGATGCATTTGACAAGTTATTGGGTGGCACGAGAAAAAAATTGTTACAACAATGTTTTCTTTGGAGCAATGCAATCCTATTGCTTGTCTCCCTCATTTGTTTCAGAGTTGATAAACTGAAAAAAAGCATAGTTATTGTGCTCCAGGAGTCTGTTAACTGTTCCAGTATTCACTATGTCATAAAGACACTAATTTTCCATTTTTTTTCAAAATGGAAAGAACAATTTCCCTGTGTTAAAAGTATGGAAAATAATAGCATTGCTGCTATTCTCCTATAAAAGAGAAACCTCTAAGAGTAATTTGGAAGGTTACAGTGCTCACCCTCTAGTACAGTAGTTGAACTTTTCACCATATACTTGGATTGCAGGAGATGCCAGTTGCCAAAGCAGCTTCAGGAAAACCAGGGAGCAACTGAAGGGTAGATAGCCACAAACCATGCGGGGCTGCTCAGCAAAACTCTGCTCAGACTGAAACAGTCTGCTTCCTTATGCACAGCCAACACACGGCTAAGTGCAAAAATTTGGAGACTTCAAGTATCCTGTTTCTACTAAGGAAAGATCATCTGAGATACATTATTTCCACTAGGCTATTTCTTGGGCACATATCTTTAGGAAAGATATCATGATTTTTATATGTTTCTCAGTATAATTTTTTTCACAATGATTTATAGTTTTTGCTGTCATCGTACGCTTTTATGAATTTAAAGAGGCATAGTACCTGATCAATTTGCAGAATTTGTCACGCATTTCATGGGCTTTCATAAATTTTCATCGTGTACATCAGCTTTTATTGCCTGGATCTGTATGGCTCAGCTGCTTCATTGTTCATAAACATGTCTTATTATTTATAATACTTGGAATTTTGTGTATGGAAATGAATTTTGCCGACATAAAAAAATTAAAGTTTGAAAACAATCAGAAATCAGATTTTTTCATTCTAATTTTGAAAACTGCAAGTTAATATTTTTAAATTTCACACAATGCAGCATTGCAAAAAATGCAACCCCTCACTTGCGTCACTTGGCAAAATTCTGAGTATAAACTCAAGCCACCTCATGGCATCTTGATGATGGATCCGTGGTTCTGAGAAATACCTACTTAACTGCCAAGTTTGAGTGCTTGTACTATGCTAGAGTTATATAAATTATATGTGTTAATTTATAGTAATACTGTCAATATATTGGCCATACTTGAAGACTAACCATTTTCTGTAACTTATCAACCCATTCCCAGGAAGACAGTAAACACTGGATAAAGGTAGATAATTTTGCTGCTCTTGTATCTGTTGCTTAGCTACTCAAGCTGAAGGTAAACACATTTATTCCCTCTTGAGGTTTGGTGTCTTTGTGTTCACACCTGACAATTACATTTATAAACCTTTAGTTAGACATGTCACTTCTTTTAATCTGAGGAAAGTTATTTTTGTGTAGCTTTCTGCTTTTTAAATAAGTGAATGCATAAATCCTTCAGGTATTTTGGCAAGTTTTTGTGATGAACCAGTCCGTTAAGAACTAGGAGCTGGACTTGCAGTAGTGCTCAGCACTGCTGAAAAGTCAAGTCCTCAGATTATTCTGGTGCTTTGTCATTTATTTTTTCCTCCTGTCTTTTGTCGTCCTGTACAGCCTCACCTTATGGCCTCTGTCTCTCACTGTGCCTCTTTGATTGTTATTGTACCTTGTTCCTGTCCTTAGGCTCATTTGAGCTTTTGATTTCAGAAACTTTTCTTCTATTCCAGATGTTTTGTTTTAGTTTTTGGAGGCCTTCCTGTTTCTAAAGTCTTTATTCCTCAAATCTTACCTGTCAATATGAATTGATTCAAAGAAATCTGCAGATTTCTAATCTGTTCAACATCAATTATGGTGTACTTCATTTTTTTTTATTTAAAGCAACTGATTTTAGCTACAGATATAATCAGGTCTGATCTCCTAAAGAACAAGAAGCAGAAGTCATAATAAAATCAGGTTATTTGAAGAATTGCGCTCTTAAGGTTTCACAAAGTCAGTTCATTAAAAAAGAAAAAAAGAAACAGACAAAATTATAGTTAATTTGAAGTTACTTATTTTACTTGGAGGAAAATAGGAAGGAAAGATTACTAGATTTGGGGATGTTCCAACTGGTCACTGATCAAGAAACTAAATTAATTGTGAATTGTCCTATAGCATCAGGACATTTCTCTGTTAATCAGAAGAATGTGTAAACCGAGGATTTTCTGTAGGTGTCATCAGAGTTGGTGAAAAGGCAATGACTTTTAAAAATAATTCTTAGCAGAGAAAAAGAGGAGAGCAAAGGAGCTTTCCTTGCTGTCTCTAGAAGAGCAAAATATATGAAAAAACTTTAAAAAAAATATGTAAAAATGTAAAGCCCGGCTTATATGCAACAAATACATTGGGATTTTTTGTCATTTATTTTATTTTACTGTTTCTTGTTCCCATTTATAGGTCTGTTCCCTCTGTTGTACGTCCTTGTATTCCTTTCTCTGTACTTAGCAGGGGGCAACAGCAGAACAGGATATACGTGTGCAGACCTCTGCCATGCCCATTCGGAGTAGTTCACTTACGTCTTCCTTAACATCTGACTTGTATTTGGCTCTAACTCTGTGAAATGGAGTGGCTGCAGATTCTATTCCTGCATCCCTGGTATAACGGCAGTAAGGAAACATGGGGATCTGAGGTGGACGGATAGGGACAGTAACATTTCAATATAGCAGCTTGTGATTAAGTGTAAACATCGCGGTTGTTCTGCAAAACAAAAAGCCTTAAGAATTTCATGATTAGTTAGAGTTAGTTAAGTCAAATGCTATGCTTATAGAGGAAAAAAAAAGTAGAAAGAAAAAAGATTAATGTTAGAAACCAGACTTTTTTTTTTAACTGCAACAAAAATATGTCTAGCATTTAAGAAAGTATGGTGAAAGGAAGTAAATGACTGGAAATTTGAAAACTAACAGCACAAGGGCTATAACAAAGAAGAAATTAAAAATTAATGGTACTGAAATGTATAGTATGGAAATATTCTACTTCTCTCATTTGTGTCTGTCAAAAATACACATTGATAAAGGTTCCTGTCTCAATATATCCATTAAAAGTACACAATAATTTTATACAATTCAGGGACATGTTAAGAAGCATAACTTGCTATCAGTCATAAAAGCAAAATTTTTGTTAAATAGGCCTCCTAGAGATCTGGAAATGAAAAAAAACCTTCGCAAAAGTGGCTGTATGTTCTATCACTAAGGGAAGAATTGTTTTATAGCATTTATAATCTGCTCAGAAAGTCAAAGAAAAATACTCTATTGGGACAGAAAAGTTTTTTAGTTCACTTGCACTTAAGTATGTAACTTATAATTATTCATTTATATTGCAAATACAAATTGTGTCCTGGGTTTTTACAGTGCTGTTTGTAAACTTCAAGTTATGAGCCCAAATGTGCAGATTTTCTGTAATATTATGCTTTTATTAAGCATACAGTTATACACACTGCTGTAGCATTAAAGTAATTATAATTGCTTTAAAGCAGATAAATCCTTACTGTAAAATAAAGGCTTTTATTTTAAAAAGAAGATAAATACACTCCATACGAGAGTGACTGCATGAATATGTGCTATTTAGCAAAAGTGAAATTAGCAGTAATAAAATGAAGCATTAATTTTTCTTTCCTGAACTGAAGCATCTTCTGACAAAATGTTCATGTATTCGCAAGTATTTAAAATTTTGTCCTTGAATATGATTTTTATAAAATCCCTGTTCCTCAGCTTTCATAAGTTGTTATTATTGAATCTGCATAAAAGATCTAGAGGGAAGTTCTTTGTTTGTCCATACGGAATATAAAAAGAACCTGTTCCATGCATAGGAAACCTATTGAGGTGTATATTTCACAGTGACCCAGGTGGCTGTGTGAGTTGTTCATAATGGAAAATTGAGGGTTTGTATCTTCCAGTAAACAGATATAAATCTGGCTCAGTACATTTTCTCTAGAGATTTTGAAGCAGCATGGACTGAGACAGTGGGCAGAACCTCAGGTAACAGATCACCAGCAAGAGTTTCTCTTATTGACAGAAAATAAATGTTTTCATTTGAAAGACTTCAGTAGTTATGGGAGAGAACCAGAAACAAAATATTAAGACATTCCAAATGGATGAAAATATTCAGGTTCAAATACTAATAATTATAAAGTATATGGGGGGGGGGGGGGGGGGGGGTTAAATGCAGTATCATTCCATGACTAATAGGAAAAGAAAGTAAGAAGAATGACAGGGCAAAAGCATAACAGCTGAGAATCAAGTACTTAAAATGAAATTAATTGTGGTCCCTGTACGTGCTTCTGCATGCTTCCTTTCTAGGTTAAAAAGAGCAAATGAAAACTGCTGGTCTTTATATTTAAAATACAGTTTGTTTTAAGTTATATAATCTGCCAAAACGTAGGATGCAGAAATACAGCTTTCACCCAACTGGATGGCTTGAATCTGACCAGAAGACCACAAGAAGTTACTGGAATGATTCCCCCTAAGAACAATGCTGATCCAGTGCCCTTTAACAGATAAACTCTTTCATGGAATTGCATCCATAGCATCCCTGTAAGCTGCTCTTGTGTTTGATTTAAAAAACTATCTGAACTCCATAAATAAAAGATAAGTTTAATGGATCAATAGAAATTGAAAATCTTCACTAAAAATGTAAGCAGGACTGGTACCTGAAACTGTTTTTAACTAGATGCTGCTTCAGCTATTCAGCAACAACTTACTGGAGACAAATTAAAGGTGCTTCTGTTTCTATGCCGGTAATTGTCTCAAGGCTTTTGATCTTTCATCTTAATATAGAAGGTTAAAGTATGCTTTTTAGTTTCTGCTATGGAGTAAGGAGAAACATGCTTGAAAAATACTTCCAGGAGCATTCTGTGTCATTTCTTTTACATATGCAGGGGAAGAAATAGATAGTTCTTACGAGTCTTCTGCTCTGATGTTCAAATTTAAGCTAGCCTTTGGTTAATCTTTTGTTTGCACATGGTTTTAGCAAAATGTACTCACATCTCAGCTGATTTTTTTTTTTTTTTTTTTTTTTTTTTTTTTTTTTTTTTTTTTTT
>NW_024581137.1:32138058-32172155 GCF_017639235.1 Corvus kubaryi | reverse complement strand
TTTTTTTTTTTTTTTTTTTTTTTTTTTTTTTTTTTTTTTTTTATGCTGGGAATTATACCAACTGAGACAAGTCATGGATTTCCAGGTCTGGCATGACAGTTAAAGTCACACTAGTAAAAACTATCATATTTCATCAGCTATTGGCTAATTATTTATAAAACTTGGCTGTCTGATTAAAGCTGTTCTCCTTTATCAGAAAATAATAGTTTGGTATTGACAGCCCTTTCCAGGACATATTGCTGCTTAGGAGAAACTGCCGCAGCTGCCACAGGAGTGACTCAAGCAGACAGTCTGGGAACAGAGCAAACTGCTCGTAGGCAGCTTCTGAAATGTAGAAACACACACACACACACACACACACACACATAGGATAATTGGCTGTGCAGCAGCTGTAAAGAATGATACACGAGATCTCATGTTCACTATGCATTCCAAATATTAAAGAGAACAATATAATAATAACAAAGCAACATGAAAACTGTGCATGTTTATTAAGTATAGTCTTATTGCTATGGCATTATCTGCAAAAGCTGTGCCAACAAAGGATTACTCAGAATAGTATAAATAGATTTTGTATTCTAATTTATTTTTCTGTATTTTTTAATTCCATGAAGAATGCCAGTATTTTAATAGAACCACAATTTGCAGAAAGAATAAGGCTTCCAAATCTAACAGTTTCAATAAGCCAAAACTTGTTCTCATTTAAGACAGTGATAGAGCCTTTAGAGGACAGGATGAGACATAATTCTGATCAAGCTATTTTCCACAAACCTAGGCTGGGGAAAAAACCTCATTTGTCTTCCCCTAACAAGAGCCGTATGCTTTTGTTTTCTTTATGGAAAAGGTAACAAGGGATTCTTGCGATTTATGAACAGGACAGATACAGCTATTTTGGAAGTAAGAATGTTACTCATGTACTTTCCAGAGAAAATATTATTTGCCTTTCTAGTCTGCTGTAGTTTTTAGAGGAAGGTTAGTATTTGTGAAGAAGAAAGGACTACTGAATAGAAATTGCAAAAGAATGTTTTTAAGGTAGTTGAGAAATCCAGTATGTTTTATGCATCACAGAAAGAAGAGATACATCATTCCAGCTGCTAATACCAGATGACAGAATTATTATTGATTATTTTAGGAGTCTTTGGATAATGTTGCAGATCCTGGCACTGTTGGGTAACATGGAGCCACCTGAAAAGGATAGGTGTGGAGTGTGTTTTGCATGTGTTTCAGTGAATGACGGTGCACTGGGGGCAATACATTCCACAGAAGTTTAGAAATGCGAAAGTTAGGAGTTTAGTTTATGCAAGTCTTGCTTCTGAAGTCTGTAGAAAGATATGGGTGGTTCGCAGAGGCAATCTAAGATATAGCTAGAATAAATCGCTCTTTCAGGATGTCATATTTGGCCTTTGCCAAAAGGACTGGAGATAAAAGCTGATGCACAGGGATAGACTTCGGTTGCATTTGAGAAGGTGTTTCTGGATAAATCTCATGCTTCAGAGCAAAACCAAGATATCTGCAGTATCCTGATATGAACCTGGTGAGACCTGGAGTGCTTGTGCAGAACATCTAATAATATCTGTTTCTTGCTATTTTCACATGGTTCATGCTGTGCAAAACCATTGGTTTTGGGGTTCCTCCTACGAGGGCTATGACATCGCACACTGCAAGGGCTGATGAGTTTTGTAAGCAGCCTGATTTAACAGACAGTGGCACATAACTGGGGATATGAAATGGATATATTAGCAATGGTTTAAACATTTCCGGAGCTTTGCCAGATGAAGTATAATTCAGACATAAACAAAACTGACATGGGAGGGCAGTGACAGGTTCTTGTAAAGAACCTCTAAGCCACTGTCCTTTTGCAATATCTCAAATTACTACATTTGTTTGAATCATTAGTACTTTATGCAGATAATTTCTAGCATAATGGAACATGAAATACAGCTTGTTTCCTTTCTGGGTAAATAATAAATAAATATGCTGTGCTCTCTGTATTTGGGAGAAGAGAGCTAGACCATGTTTCAGCCTGGATGCAGATTAAAGTGCTTCATCTACACATTTTAAAGAACGACATTTTTTGTCTATGCTTTTGTCTAGATTAGTACAAAACTTAATGTTCTGTTCTTAAGAATACAAAGTATTAAAGATATCTGTCTTTAATAAATCACAAAAGCTTTATCGAAAAGTGCATGAAAGTAATTGTTTCGGTTACTCTTGAGTTTTACTAAGTCTTTTTTGAAATTTCTACTCAGTTAAAAATTTTGTGATGTACCACTTATCGAGAAGTAGCATTCCCATGCTATTCTTTCTTTAAATACAGCTTCATTTCAATGTAGGGAATTGTATTATTATATTTATGGGAAAAGGATAATAACGTGCTTTGATGTGGGACTGAGCTCATCCTTCTCCTTTGAATAATATATACAGCATATCTGTAAGATTCACATTGTGTGATTGCATGAAATACATAACGGTAGTCAGACTTCTGAGGGGAATTTATTTTATTTGAACAGCAGACTCCTGACTGAAATAAAAATTATGTGAAGGGGAAAACTACAGCATGTCTTGATATTTCTTCTTGTATGTACTAAGACATCAAAATTTTTCTTTGAGAACTGGCATAACATAAGAGTTAGCACATTTAATTGAAAATGAGTTTCATAGCATACTATCTTTTTTTTCTGTAGAAGGCTGTTTTCTCCTTACATTACACAAGAAATCAGATTAAAGACAACAGAATATTTTGTTTACTTGCTGGTTTCAGAACATACTTGGTCCAAAACAGTTGACTCCTGTCTTTCACTAACCTATTTGTCTAACTAACTTACAAGCTTGTATACTTTGAGATGTTACTCCATTGATGCTGTCTTTGCCCATCTGTTTTTCCACTTTGGGACTTGCCCCTAAGAAACACCTCTTCAGGCTGCCATCCCTATTTATGGAGACATAAGCAGAACAGTAGCACTTGTGTGAAAGAGCTGTCTTAACAAACCCATGTAGTACTCCTAAAGTGTTCAAGCACCCAGTACTCTTGTCTTTGTGGAATGCAAAACAGATGCAGATGAAATGAATAAATTTTAAAACTGGTATCTTCTGCAAGCATAATTTAAAATGCTAGAGCTCTGATAAGTAACATCCTTGTCAAAAATATAGGGGGGTATGTTTACACAACCTCTTCACAGCAGAAGCATTACGAATTAAAAAAAAAAGAATTTAAAAGTCCTGCAAGAGGCCAGTCTGGAGATGAACTAGCTTTTTTTTTAACTAAAACAAATACATCTTTACAAGAATGATCTGTCTAATCAAACTTGAAGTCAGTGTATTTGTGCAAAACAAGCTTTCATTAAAAGTTGGCCAAATTGAAATAACTGCGATTTTAAAATCAGAACATTCTAGTGCAATGAGTTTTAAAAGAAGTAATCCACATTGCATGTTAAAAGAAACAAATCAGTACAGTGGGAATTTTTGCTCCCTGTCTCTACCTCTCTGCTCTCTTACTTGATTTGGAAGGGGAGGTAGCATGATTTTCGAGGTTGTATTTTTTTTAGATTGATTTGTTCTGCAGTTTCACTACTGCAGAATCTGGAACAGAGAGAAGAGTCTTTTGAGGAGCAACAGAAAAGACTGTGCACTGTGGATTCCACAAATTTCTTTAGAGGCACCTTGAGTCACAGAATACAAATAAATAACAGTGAGAACACAGGTATGCTTTTATTACGTGGAACAGTAAAGGATGTAATGAATAGGTTAGGCCAAAATAGCACAGTCATTTTAATTCACAGTAAGCTTAAAGTGGTACTTGGAGATACAGTTTTATCCATCCTTCGACCTTGGGTACTCGTGATTCAGCACCAGTTCACATAAGGCTGTGCAAAAGAGATGAAAAAAAAGATTTTATATGGACCAGTTCCAGGTCAGTGCTAATTGCAAGGGTAAAGGATGTAATTGCAGAAAACATGCAGGAGAAGTGAATGGGAGAGGGGAGATGGGGTCATGCTGTCTCACTCCAGGCCCAGCTGATCTGACCATAGAGCCGCCAGCAGCTGTGTGTCACACCTGATCTGATATGGGCTGCTGTTGAGCTGGGCACTCATGCCTGCTTCCCTCTCTCCCTCATGTTCCTGACCCTGTGTCCCTGCCCCTGGCTTGCACTGGATCACTTGGCCTTAGAACCACAGGGCTTCTTGGTAGGGTAGGTTTCTGTCAGATCAGAAACTGGCTCAGTATGTGGTTTGATAATTGCACAATTTGGTATAAGTACTGAGAATGGAAGATGCCAGACTTCATATGAAAAGGCAGCCTGCCATCAGTGGGACTAAGATGACACCTTTGTGGCTGGACATCCTCATTAAAGAAAAAAAAAATTATTAATCATGCCAGTGTAATTGAAAAGAACCTTTCTATTTTAATTTTTGCAGCATTTCTCAACTCTGAGAAATAATTAAAGCAATCTGGAAATCAATTCCATTCCCTATAATTGTCATGGGTACTAAATCTGTACAAGCATAGAAATGACCATTGCTATAGGATGATATTTAGTATACAAATATCTTCATGAAAGAATAGAATGGAATCTTATTGCTAGAAGTCTTGTCCAAGTTTGGGACTGAAGACGTTCAAGTCTCTGCTTTATAAAGCATCAAAATTACAGTAGATTCCCCCTCCATTCAATACAACTAAACCCTTCAAAACTGAGTACTGCCAAGCTAATTTCAAATAATGAAAAATAAGTCTATTTTTTACATCAAATGGGTCATCACTCTTAATGTCTGGTTCAACCAATATGACAGTATGGAAGAAAATCTGGGGTTTTTTTCAGAAGTTCTGCAGGTGCACGACTTCATCCCAGTTCTCAAGAAAAACTTGAGACCAACCTGTAAAAATATTAAATTATTGTATTATTTATAATAAAATTGTTGCTATTATTATTATTATTCGAGTAGTAATTCTTAAACATTTGTCTGCATTTATATGCTATTGTTTCTTAAACATTTATACCTTGAGAGTTTTATTTCACAGTAGTACATAAAACAGAATTACATAGAGACTTCTGAAGGTCCTGTTCTAGCATGGACTGTTCTGGGGGCTCTGCCATCACTTAGGAAGGTAAAATCTCTTTCTCTTTCACCTTCCCAGATCTGTTTTCAGGAACCTGTGCTTCTTGCCAAGCAACTGATGGTCGCAGGCTGTAAAAGAGTGGCCTTCACTGTAATCTATTTTCTCCCCAGCTACAGAATAAGATCAGATCTATCAGTTCTTGCTACATTTTCCAGGCAAGGTGCCAGTAACTTTGCCATATGCTGCCAGCAGGGAACCTTAACAAAGACATGTCTTGGCGATTGCTTTTCCTTTTTAAAAGACAAAGGAAACTGTATATATGTCTAGATGAAGGGGAGCTCTGGCATAACTGAATGTCTTTTCTTTTGCAATAAACTGGATCTTAAATCAGCTCAAATTCTTAAAATACAATTTTTCAAGAAAAAAAGACACAATTTGGCAAAACCAGATTAAAAACAGATTAGATGCTATAAAATCTGTTATAATAAAAGACATCTTCTGTGTCTTTGCTAAACATTGTGCTAATCAGTGATACAATGAATATTAGAAAAACCAGCAAATTGATTCCTAAATGTCACAATTACATTTTAACAGAGGACATTAAAAGCAGTTATTTCCTTTCTTGATTGCTCAGAGGTTTTATTATTTCATTATAATTTATCACACAAATCCAAACCAGGCCAGCTCAGCTTCTTTGTTTACAGATAATAAATAAATAGAACTTAAAAGGAAGCTATAGAAACCCCTTCAGTAGAATTTATTTTATAGCAATTCACAAAGATTTTTGTCAGAACAACTGAAGCATTTTTTGTCATCAAGACCAAAACAAAATTGTTTTGGAAAAGCTTTATGTGAGAAGGGCCATTGGCATTCACATTCAAAGTAATTATTCTTGTAAAATTAATTAACTTTTTTTTTTTTTTAATCCAAGCCCTTAGAATACTTCCCATTAGTAACAGCAGGTCTGTGCTTTTTATGTTCATTGTGGCAGATGTTCTTTACATCCCAGATTTCCTCAGAACAACAGAATGGTTTGATGGATGAAAGACTACATCTGGAAAAAGTGTATCAGTCAGCGTCATTAAAATAAAAGCCTGAGCCAGAGCCCACTGAAATCAGTGGGAATTCCTGGCTTATGTTCACATTTTTCATATCTTGTTAAGAGGGAGTAAGTCTTGATTATTAAAAAATAATGGAGTGACATTCTTTACTTGTACTGCATGTAATTTCTTTCTCCATCAGTGAGGAAGAGAAAGGTTGTATTGGCAGAAGAATATGTCATGGCACTTATGGATAGCTGGGCTTGGGGTCCCATGAGACTTTCAGGTTTACACAGTGCTACCAGCTGGCACCCAAGACACCCTTGGGGAGTCTGCAAAGGCTCCTAAGAGATGCTGGGAAGGTGTAACTGGCTGTGGTGTACCAGTACTACTGACAAAAGGGAAGAATATTTAAGCAAACAAGAAGCTAAAGACTCAGGTTTTTATGACAGCATTTTGGCCAGGCCAGGGCTAGTTTTTGCAGTAGCCAGGAGGAGGTATGGCTAGGACCTGAAGGTTATTCTATACCACCTCGTTTCCATGTTAGGGGAGTATGGCATGGTCAGGTTGGGTTCTGTGGTGAATGTTTTGCATGTGAATCACTCACCTCTCTCTTGTACACTTCTGTTAGATATTGTTGCTGTTACTGTTCATTTTCTTATTTCGTTGTTGTTTCCAGTGAATTGTTCTTATCTCAACCCCTGATCTTTACTTTTTGTGCCTCCAATTCCCCTCTCCAAGAATAGTCCAAGGAATTAAATTCTGATGGGCATGTAAGCTACTGGACAACACTATACCGGAATTGCAGCATTAGTGTTTATCACCTATGGAAATGGAAGAGAAAATACAAAAGGAATCTGAAATCACTTTTCAGCAAAGTTAGAGAGACTACCACAAACAGGAAGGAATCCTTCAAATTGTATTTAAAACAAGAAAATAAAAAGTATAATATGATTTAATTTATTAAATTTCATAATATGATCAATTTGGCAGCATGGAAAAAGAATTTGAGAATTCTTTTATGTATTGTATTAAAAAGCATCAAAATTAGAAATAAGATACATTTGAAACAGAAAAAACATGCCAGCAGCCATTGGCCCAGCAGATCATTCAGAGAGATGCATTTTCTCCATCAGTATTTTCTATGAAAAATAAATGAAGATGCTCCCATGCTAAAGTACAGTTCTCTGGGGGGAGAGGGCTCAGTGGACACAATCTGTCTGAATTTGAAGTTATTGTGGAAGCAGCTACAGATAAAACATTAGAAAGATAAATGGTCTGATAAAATACATAGAAACCAGCACTTTCCCAAAAATTCTAAAAGAGTTCAGGTATGAAACGGTTCAACTACTAATGGTGTAAATTCTTACTTGACTGGACAGTAAATAAAATAGCAGATGAAATTCAATAGAGATAAAGGCAAAGGAAGTGAAATGCAGTATAGATAAATGTAAAGAAATCTATGCTTCTGAAGGCAAGAAATCCTAGCTTTGTACATAAACCAATGGACTCTGAGTTGACTGCTTTGACTTCGGAACAAGACCTTGGGATTATGATAGTTTTATGGAAGTGTTATTTCTGTGCAGTCAATGTTCACTTCATGCCCCAAGAAAAAAAGAATCTTAAAAATCACATGAAAGAAATAGAGAATAAAAAATAGAGAACAAAAGAGAAAACAGTATTATTCAACTGAATAAATGCACTATTTGCCTGTACTTCAGTGCTGTCCTCTCACTACAGAAAGGCTGTCTATAAAAATGGGAAAAGTTCATTGAAGTGAAACAAGGGGCATTTGAGAAATTGAAGTCTATCTCAGGCACAGTATCAGAGCCCTGATAGTCGTCTCTGATCACAGAGATGACTGTGTCAGCTGGGATTCTTTAGCTTGGGAAACAGATGACTTGGGAGGTATAGCAGAACATAAGCCAGATTCAAAGCAAACAAAAGAATGTTTTCCTACATAAGGTAGTAGATGTGTGGAATTCTGTGTAATAATATTGAGGTATTAAAGAACTCTACATGGGTTACAAGGGAGAATGGACAAATTCTTAGGAGAAAGACCCATTATAGGCCACTAAATGGACAAATGACAACAGGATCAAGAAACCCACAACACTGAAAATAACTGGAAGTTGGGAAATGACTGTATAATATCATATATACTTGCTCTGTTCCTCCTTTCCTTTGGCTATCCTCTTAGGCTAGATATACCTTAATCTGAATAAGAAAAACACCTCTATAAGCTAAAATTTTCATAATATGTTGTTATTTAGTATTATAATTTCTTTGTACAGTGTCCCAAAGTATATGTATTTTTAAAACAAAATGGATGAGTTACTGGATGAGTTCATTGTCTGAAAGTCACATGATAAAATTATTAATATTCCTCTTGTAGCTTTAATGTCTGGGAGCTTTAATCACGACTCAAAATTCTGCCATGTCTGATATAAATCATAGAAAAACAATACAAAAATGGAAATACTAAGTCTGCCCCAAATGGTTTGGTAATACATACATAGAACAAGAACCAAAACCAGAGACAGCTATAGCAGCATATACTTGCTATACTGCTATACTTGTATAACAGCTATACAAATAAACTATGAGACAACACAAGACAAAATATTCATTTGATTGTACAAAATTTTTAGGGAGCATGGTGGTAGAAGGGTATTTGTGAGGAAAAATGAACCCAGTTTGCAGGTATTTACATGAAATACATTTTAAGTATGAAGGATGCCTGGAAAAAAGCCCTCAAATTTGTCTGAAAATTCAACAGCAAACTAGAGGCCAATACATTGTGTTAAACAAATTTGTATGGCGAATTTCATCTGCTACAAAGAAATGGCAGATGAAAGAAAGAGTAATCTATGAAATGTACTGAAATCAAACTCAAGAAGTTTATGACTGATGCAGCAGACGCAAATTCACTGGAAAGATCAAAATGGAAAAGGAACATGGTAGAAGCTGAGGAGAATCATTACAATAGATATGGCAACATCAGAGCTGCATTTTTGAAAACCAGAGAAAGAGAAGATTGATGGAAATGAGAAGGGACATGAGCCTAGACAAGAATTTTAGCTGGATGGGGAGATAGGAAAGCTGCATGTGAGCTATGCTTTACATTGAATATTTCAGGCATAACTTCAGTGGCAGAATCTGCAGTGAGGTTTTAGTAGGACATGAGCCTAGACAAGAATTTTAGCTGGATGGGGAGATAGGAAAGCTGCATGTGAGCTATGCTTTACATTGAATATTTTGGACATAACTTCAGTGGCAGAATCTGCAGTGAGGTTTGAGTTGAGGATGATGTCCTTTTCATGGTTATGAGTGACAGGGGGTGGTCTCATAGTGGCTAAGTAGGTAGGCATATACAGCCTGGGTAATGGTGGGAATAGATATGCAAATATATGTATATAGTTCAGAAAGCTCTTCTACTGAAGATACATACTGTTGTTTTTTACTGTTGTTTTTCACTTTTCCTGGACTCTTTTACAATATGTGTACCATGTAATCAAAAACCCCCCATAATTAATTGACTGAGGTTGAGCATGACCTTACAGATGCAAGAAATCTCTCAATGTCCGATGGGAACTTTCCCTGGCAGCATTTGACTGCACTAGACCTTGTAGCAGTCTGCACTTTATTTCAAAGTCTTATTGTTCAGAGACCATTCATACTGAATTTTCTCCCCTTTGTATTTAAAAAAGCAAGGACATCTGATTCAGTCTTTTTCTCTTTATATTTTACCATATAATACTAGACAAGAGAGATCACTGAGAAGAGTTTGCTGTAATGGCACAATTAAAGAGTAAAAGCAGGAAGATTTCTCTTTGGAAAGTTATTTGAAGAGGTCAGTCTCCACACTAAGGATGGTGATGTTTGGATAGACAAAAAAAGAGTCTGCCATTTGGATTCAGAGAGGTAGGTCATGGCTTTAACTGTCTGCTCACTGACAGGAAAAAAAAAGTAGATACGAGATTTCATACTATTATTCTCCATTTACAGTTGGCAGATAAGTTAGAAACATACTCTTGAGTTTATTCCTTACTTAAGGAAATATTGCACTTCTTCCTTTGAAAACTCACCAGTTTCATTAAACTAAGAATGATATTTTTAAGGCAATTTATTTGAGTGTGACTATATTCTCTGCTGCTTTGCTATTGTTTAAGTCCTTCTAAAATGGTCTTTACAGAGCCACAACGAAGATTTTTTTTTCTTAGGGCAAAAGTACAGGCAGAAGATATTGTTTTCTCTGCTTCTCCAGCAGTTGAAGAGCAGCACTGAAATGGAGATTCACACACCTAATCTTGCAGTTAGGCTGTGCACTGAAGGCTTAGCCTGAGGAGAACCGAGAATGGAATGCCGAGATAATTCAAAGACCTGATGTGCTTGACATGACCTGAAATATTGAAATATTTCTAGGCAGTTTTTTAGGTATTATGTTAGTGATGGAGCTGCCATGACATTTTCGTACTAGATGTACTATTTCAGCTCTTCACAATTTTTCTCCAAAAATGACCTTTCAGGATGATTTTTTGTATGTGCATGAGGGTAGTACTTAAAGGTGCTAAACTGACAACACTTAGAATCTATTTAATGGCTATAGCAAATACAGTACAGTGCCCAGCTCCCAACAGTGTGCTAGTAATACCACCTTTCTTCTACCAAAAAGGCAACTGAACATTTCAACATTCTTGGTTTTCCGCTGAGACTGGCAAAGGCCTTGCAGAAATAAGGGGATCAGACATTCTGAAGGTTTCTTTCATTTGGAGCATGAATTCTCCCTTCTTTTCCCCTTACTTGAAATAATCTGACTCTACTGGAAGAGGTTAGCAACTACTAAGAGGGAAATACCTTTTAACAGATGTTTTAGTAGCCAGAAACTTCCAAAGAATGATGATCAAAAGATAAACTGGTAGTTCTACTTAATTTCTGTGTTGTTATGTTTTATTTACTTCTATTTACTACATTTGGAGGATTTGTTTGTAAGCACTATCTTTGCAGTGCCTAGAAGGTTAGAGAAACAGTGAATAAATTTCAGGCACTTCACAGTTCTTTTCATTTTATTGATGTGGGGTTTTTTCCTGTTGAGGAATGAGGGCAAAGTATGCAAACTGAGTACAGAAGATAACAGAATATGTGCATGTTATTTTCAGAAATGAAAGTGTGAATATTCCTTTGGAGAGGGGAAAAAAGGAGAGGGAAAATAAAAGATTTGGGACAAGAAAGAATAAGACAGAAGGGCTAAGAGGGCTTGAGTCATGGGACAGAGTACAAAAGAGAAAAGGAGGAAGGAGCAGTTGAGGAATGTGAAGTGCTAATGAGGAGCAGGGGCAGGCAGCCATTAATTAACTTCTGTTTGATCACCTATTCCTTCCAGAACTATGTAGGTAGAGACAATCCTAGCATTGCAGCCTGTCCCAGAGGGCTGAACTGCAAGTCAGACAGTCCATACATCTGCCTTGGCATTCTTATTTAAAGGATTCATAAATTCCTCCATTGTTCTACAGGGTGCTCCTCTCCCCTTATCTGTGCTGAAAGCTCTCATTCTTCGAAGCTGTCTGCGCCGCTCAGCCTGACCTTCTATTTGGGCCAAACTTGGGGGCAGTTCTTTTTACTGTTCCTTCCTGTTACATATGATTTGGGCTGTCCTGACAATCACTGTGTATGGGACAAGATCAGGGACTTGCCCATTGGCAGGGAGGAGGTTTGGCAGAACCTGTTCCTGCACGTTATCATGGATCTGCAGTCTCAACGAAGGGATCTGAGCCCTGCCACTTGTCTTTTAAGACTGAAATAGTGTGTGAATGGAAAGTAGGATGGGGATTGCCAGTCAAAAGGAAAAAGTGAAAAGCTGACATACACAATTCCTCATTGAACAGGGGAGCTGATCAGAATTTGGAAGAAAACACTAGAGTACGTGAGCTGATAGCATATTTGGGTAGGGCTGGCAAAAACAGATTCAGGAAAAGAATTCACTTTGCAGTCACACCACCTGTGTAGCCAAAGAATTGATGGAGGAAACAGGAGCAGTCAGCATGAACACATCAACTATGGATGTGATAACATGCTACAAAAACCCTAGGAAATTCAAGCACAGAATTAAAACAGAATTCACACTTACCTTTGGAATTTTCTGTCCTTCCAAAATACTCAAAATCAGAAACACAGAAAATTATTGTTGAAAGTGTTTCAGCTGTGTAATTATATACCAACCAGCCATCTCTGTGCTCTATTTATAAACATACATGCCAATAACTACCTATCTATCTTTGCAATGCCAGGAGGAGTTTTGGCTCTGGGAAGGTCTGTGTGGGTGCTACATGCAGCACTATGCTAAATGTAGCACAGGCTCTGGCCA
Source organism: Corvus kubaryi (assembly GCF_017639235.1). NCBI lineage: Eukaryota > Metazoa > Chordata > Aves > Passeriformes > Corvidae > Corvus > Corvus kubaryi. The sequence goes on along the minus strand of NW_024581137.1, from coordinate 32,159,696 downwards.
CAGTATGTAGACTTGCCAAACTTTATTTCTCCTCCACACTTCACCGTGATACTGAAGATGAGTGCTAATGTCTTTACAAACAATTCCGTCGTTGAAGATATGGGTTTTAATGTCTTTGAAATGGGTCTTAATATCTCTAGTAACTTTGGGCAGCAGGTTTGTTACAGAGCCCAGACAGCCTGACTCCTGAAACAGGCAAGTGAATCTGCACAAGTCTGAGTTTCTGAACTTTGGGGTAAAATGACAGGTTCAAGGGGGGGAAATATATGGTAGGCGGTTTGGGAAGGCTGTACCTTTCTAGTACCTCAGCCAATGGGGAAAGGAGGAGGGCAACAGGAGGAGGGATAAAAGGAGGCTTTGCACTCAGGAACCTCAAGAGAGCAAGTTCCCCGGGCATGTGCCCCAGTGGACTCTCCCTTTATTCAAATCAAGTTGCAGGATTCCTCTGTCTCCTTTTTGGACACTGGCTTTTCATAGCGTGATTTTCTGTACAACCATAGAACAAGTTTGGCCCTACACTTATCCATCATTAAACACATATTTTCCAGTTTTAAAGCCCTTACAATCCTGTTGGAAGCTTTCATGTTTAGCATTATTCTCAAGCTCTTAAAGCCGTCCCTTTTAAAGATTTTGTGCAGGTGGCCGATTTTGGTGGTGTGGGGACGAGATGAGAAGAGACTCTGGTAAAACAGCCCAGGCAACCGAGGCAAAGCTGGGACTCTTGCAAAGGCAATGGCCCAGCATTGCTCTCCTTCTCTGTCCATCTGTCACCATTGGGTTTTGTGCTTTTGAGCTCCCAGACTTGTGTGATGTGGTCAAACAATAACCCCTGGGATTTGTGCTATCACAGGATGGTGCGGGGTTGAAGGGCACGTTGAAGGTCACCTAGTTCCAACCCCTGGCCGTGGGCTGGGACAGCTTCAATTAAGACCAGGTTGCTCAGTGCCCTATCCCACCTGGCCTTGAACATCTCTTCCCAAATTTCTTCTTTTTTCTTTTTTTTTTTTTTTCCCCAATGCTATGGGTTACGGTTCCTCAGAACTGCAGGAATGAGCTTGACAATGCAACAGAATCCACGAGAAACGCATCTCTTCGAGCAGGGGTTAAATGAGAACAGCTTTGCAACGCTTTCTCGCTTCCACCCGGGGAAATGGAAAAGTGCCAGGGTGGTTTTTTAAGCTGCTCTTTACCAGCAGTCCCCTGAGAATGAGCGGTTCTGCGCTGAGAGTTTGCGACCAGCGCCGGTCACGGCAGGAGCCTCCCCGCCGGGCCCTGCAGGGCCGCGGGCAGCGCCGCTCCCCGGCTTCCCCTCGCCGTGCGCACGCGCGCGGCCGGCGCCTGCGCGGCGGGGCGGGCGGAGGGGCGGGCGCGGGTCTGCATCCGGGTCGCCGCCGTGCCCATTGTCTGGGGAAGGGGCCCGGGGCTCGGCGGCGCTGCACCTAAGGGCCCCTGCCCGCCCGCCGCCCACCCGCGCAGGCTTTAGTAAGTGATCCGCAGCGGTTCTGCCGGTCCTGCTCCGCGGGGGTGCCGCTGTGCCCGCGGAGCGCTCCCGCCCCCGGCGAGCGGGCGCATCGCTGTCCCTTGGGCGTCCCACGGTCCCGGCTGCGCGTCCCCCCTGCGTCTGGTCGCTGGCGGATCACGCCAGGGCGCGTCCTCGGGGGATGCTGGCTGCTCCGGGGATGTCTGGCGGCCCCAGTGCCCACCCAGCCCTCCCGGGGCTGCGGGCAGCCCGCGGTGCGCAGTGCCGTGCGGTTCCCGGCGCCTGCAGGGAGCACCAGCGCTCCGCCGGGCGGGCGGACCCTGCCCTGCCTCACCTGTGGGAGCGGGTGTGCCCCGGATCCCGATGCGGCTGCATCTGCCGGCTGCTCTCGGGACTGCCCCTGCCTGTCACGCCCGTTCTGCCTTGTAATTTGAATGCCCTTAGCGATGCTGAATTCACTTTATGCTACCCAGTAACAACACTGTTTTTTTTCCTGCAGTGGACCGCAGTTCGAAGAGGAGACAGGTGAAGCCTTTGGCAGCTTCGCTGCTGGAAGCTTTAGATTATGATAGCTCTGATGACAGTGATTTTAAAGTTGGAGATGCTTCAGGTAAATATGCTTTCTCATCTCCTCAGTTCAGAATTATCTCATTTTTGGTTTATGGTTGCTCATTTGATATCATATAGGAGGCAGAATGCTTGTAGTGAGTCTGCTGGGACTTGGAGCCCCTTGAGGGGAGTGACTTGATTGGATAACTGGGAATCAGTACTTAAAATTGTGATTATTCTTTTTTCAACAGAAATCTCATGACTGTGAAACAAGTTTTGGTAGAAACATTTGAGTACCGTCTGTGCAGACTGCCTTAACTGTATTTATTGTTTTTGAGTTCTTCAGTGTAGAGATAATTTTTGGAATATTCACTGTATTTAGTATTGAAATAAGAAGAATCTAAAGCCATTTTGTTTTGAACAAGTCTGGATAATAGTTTGTTGTGGACTTATGAACTTCCCTTTTTCTCAAGGTTAATTGTACTTGGTGAGTAAGAACCTAAAGCAAAAAGATAATCTGTTCAGGTTTTTATTGTTTTTTACAGTAGACAAACTTAAGGTGTCCATTCAGATAGAAATATGCAGAGACGTGTACACACTTCATGCTAGAAGGAAGTCCTTGCCACAGAGTTTTGTTGCTTTGCAGTCTTTTCTATATGTGCAGATTCCTTTATCTGCAGTGAACATCCACAGAAACTGAAAATAGACAAGATGGCCAAAATAAAATTAGTAAATTCAAGTATATTGAAGGAAAGGGAAAGAAGGGATAGGACCATGTTGGTCAATAAACTGCATGTTGGATGTTCTGTGGCATATGCTGAGGGAAATAAACAGAAGATGCAGGATGTATAAGATGTGAGGGAAGCATTATGGCAGCTTATCAAATAACTTGACTTTGTTGTTTCTGCACTGGGGATGCTGGTGTATGTTCTGTGTGAATGTATAGTGCAAAAATATTCCCATTTAAAGGTTTATTCTTTAACATTTGGCAAGTTCCTCTGTATTGATGAACTTAAAAATGCTTAAGAATATTTTACCCAGTGCCAGTTTTAAGATATGCCCTAATGCTCTGTGTTTGTGGTTTGGTTTGGTTGGTTAGTTTTGTTCTTCTCACCACCTCTTCCCCTAGGCTTAGACATACTTCCCTTGGCTGTTCTGGTAGAGCAGGCTGCAGTGGCTTGAGAGAGTAAAACTGATGTCATCTTACCAATTTCATGTTAAGACTTTTGGGAGCTGGTTTCATCTACTCTTTTAATTGTGTTCTGAGGCTTTTGATCCTTTCTTTTGAGTAAGGATATAATTTGCCATAAAAGGAAATGATTTTTAATTACCAGAGAAAAATCTCCCTGTTTTGGAACAGTAGCGTAGGCAGGATTTAAGGGAAAATGAGAATTGGAAAGGGAGTATGGGTGATGAACACTTAATTCAGAGAAGTATATTAGTTGGTCAAAAGACAGTCATTTATTAAAAAAATGAATATAGCTTCCTGACTCAACAATGTGTGAGTGCAGATTAATTTTTAATTACTATCCTTTTTGAGTTTCAGGATACTGTATATATACTAGAGGGGGCTGGTCAGTATCTAGCCTTGGGTGTATTTCAAAATCAATTTCATTTTGAGGAAGTTGAATGGATTTTCCTTTTAATATGCAACACTGAATTGAAACAAGCATATGAGAAAAAATTCTACTTAATTTTTTTTTCTAATTGCTGTTTTGTGTTCATATATGTCATGAAGTGTTGTTTTAGCATTTCTGAACCTATATCTATCATTTGTAGGAGAAATAATTGTTCTGTTTAATAAAATTTAAAATTTTGTGAAAACACTTTGAAACAGCAAGAGAATTTGACAACTTATACTTTATTCAAAGATTTTCAGGATGGAAAAAGAAATCAGTGAGGGTTTGGAGAAGTTGGGGAATAGAAAGTTTTTACAAATAAGTGTTTCTTACATGTAATACAAGTTTAAATGAATAGTTGCAGGATACCTGAAGCACAACATCTGTACTGATTTAAAATGAAGCTGGTACAACATATGTTAAATTTGGTTGCACTTAGTCCATTTAGATTTGGCTGGAAGAAGTGATTAAATAAAGGGACTTTTTTACACACACACACATGCATACATAGGGCTCTTCATGAGCAGCCTGTTGCAAATCAGTATTTAGTATTTGCTTGAATTCAGAATGACATTGTTTAGTTTGCTTACAAAAGGCAATAAGTGTGTCAGAAATAAGACCCAGTCTGCATTGAATATGAGCATAAATTCTAGTATGGTAATTCCACAGCTCCACAACACATACTTGCATTTATTTCATTCACAAATGTACATATAGGTGTTTAAAATAACAAAACAAATTCGAAAATTTAAGTTAAGGGATTACTTAAATTAAAAGAATTCTGAAGTAATTTTCTCCCTGATGATTGTGTTGTGTCCATATGTGTGAGCTTTAGGATCTCCAGTGATACGTACTAGTAGATGACACTGTGCAAATATATGGGGACTGAACCCTGAACACCTAAACTTTTACACACCTTCATTGTTCTGCCAGATTTCTGGAAATATGCAATGCAGTAAGGATTTGAGAAGTTGCTACTAAGTACTTTTAGGAAGCAGTTTGGCATTTCTGAATTTTTGTTTTCAGAGTCTTGGTGCCTTGGTAAAATTTTTCATTACAAAAAATATTTCAAATTACCCAACTTCTATTTCCACCAAAAAAATCTATGTGGACTTTTACTTACAGTGTAGTTAATTTATTTTCTTGGATTTAGGTCATACCAACTGTCAGTTGGCCTTTTCCACTTAAAAGTTCTCAATATTCTGACATCTCTTTAGAGAAACTGATTATAGAATCGTTACATTCTTTTAAGTTTACTTAATGTAAATAGTTTTCAGGCCTCCGGACTTTTCGTTATGCTTATACTGAACAAAGTAATTTTTAATGGCTTCTCTGTTTCTTTTGGTAATGCCATATTCTAAAGTATTGTGTTCTTCTGGTTTTTGTAAATATCTTGAAAAATTTGTTCCATAAGAAAGAATGTCATATTTAATCTTAATGCAGGATCAATCAAAAAAAATGTCCCTTTGGAATCAGAGTGTACAAACATGTGACTTGAAATAATGGTGCTGTAATATACTCAACTGAAGGCTTTTAATAGTATCTTTCACAATACCCATCAGTTATTTCAAGTTTTGCTTTTAAGTTAATTAAGCATGCTTTGGGGAGTCCTTTTGTTAATTTTTTTTTTTCTGCAGTGGGAGCAGCTGGAGATACACTGATGTCAGAAATCAGAGTACAGGTGTAGAGTAATTCCCAGTAGGGCTCCAAAGCAAGCATTTACTACTTTTCTTGTCTCTCATCAGTGAACTCAGTTTTGTCAGTGCATATACTGAAATTGAAATCATGCAGAGGAATGTAGTGTGGTCCCTGAACAAGAATCATGTGTGAATTTAAGGACTGGTTCTCTATCACAGTGTAGCTAAGAAAATAACTCAATGCTGCCTTTGAAGAACTCAATCCTGTTACTACTTCTGCTACTAGTCTTGTTGACTCAAATTTTTAGATGCATTCATAATTTTTTTTTTGGTGTTGAGTGTGGAGCCTGACTTGCATATATATCATGTACTATTCTTGCAGCTGAAGTCAGTAGAAGATCTGTTTAAAACAAGTAATGATCTACAAAAATGCATATATATATAGCTATTCTTAAAAACCTGTGTCTTGATTTAGAAATAAAAAGTTGCAAATATTATTATCTTTATGTAACTTCTTTCCTCTTAGCACAACGAAGATTACACTTTTGCTTTCCTATACAGGATATTGTAATATAAAGAAATGTTTGTGAACGATCAAAATACTGTAGTGTTTAACAGTACTGAAATCTTGATAAAGAAACAAATGTTTGTTTTTGAGACTAAACTTAAATGATAGGAAACACTAAAGTTGTAAGGTGTTTCAGTAGACAGTGAAGATAAAAGAAAATATTGATGAATTAATCATTAGTAAATTATCATGTATTTCCATATTAATGTATAGTTCCTGAGACTGGAAGTCACAAGGGCTTTTTCTAATTGAGGAAAATGGAAAATACCAGCATTATGTACCTCTTCATCCCAGGTAAAACTTGTCTGCCACCCTAAGTAAAACTTGGGAGTGACTGACAAGATTGTCAACTTTGTTCTCTTTGGAAACACTGGGATTTCTGTTATTCCAGGGGCTTGCTGACAAGGCATTGGTAGGGCACCCAATTTCATCAGTGTTGTAACATTGTAAGTGAGGCACTTCCTAATGACTCAAGTCAAAATTGGCAATCTTCAGTTTTGAGTGGTTTTGCAACTTGAATAGACATCTACTGAAATGTCATGACATAATTATTGCTTGTGAAGAAGTGAGTAAGCTGCTTACCAAATGACTTTCCCTTGTTCCCTTTCCATCGTTTTTTCTATTAAATACTTGTTTTCTGAAATGTGTAATCATGGATCAGTGGTCAGTTTCATCTCCTGCTCCGCCCAGTCTACATCTGCAGTTAATACATGTTAGATACTTCTTTTCAAAGCATTATTTGAGAAGACAGTTTCTCTCCATGGAGCTGTAGCATCTTAATCTATATTGGTTTGGTTTTACGTGTTCTTAATCATGTTGCTTTGGACAGTTCCATTTTTTTAACTGCCAGCACTGCCAATGTCGAGTTGCCGGTAGTCTGCCAGTGTTTAATCATCGTATGAAGCAAAATAGCATAGAAAGCCAGGGGCATATATCTAACTGGTATGTTAGATTCTCTTTCTTGAAATTATGTTGCAATGAAGTATTAAGCCTTTTTAGTTCTTGCTTATAGTTACATTGATCATTGCGTAATGGACTTCTGTGTCTAATAGACAGATATGGTCACAATTTTACCAGTTACACAACTCTGCCTTTGGTAATTTAAAAATTTTTATTTTACACACATAATCTAGGTTTTCCTGCCTCGTTTTTACATCCAGTTATTAATATTGTAGCTTCCTAGTTAGTTTAAGGAGTTCCTTAAGGTATTACGGAGTCTTTATTGCGATACCTTGATCAGATGTGTAGGAAGTACAGCTGCTTTTGCATGCTTGGTATAGCACGTGTGCTGAGGATTTTTTGTGATACTGGAGCAGTTCTTCTGTAAGGAAGTTTATGGCCAGAGGCTGTTGACAAACACAATTAGTAGTGCTTTCCGTGTTTCCCATCCATCAGGATGCAGGCACCGTGGGTGAGGGATTGTACATGGTGTTTCAGCAGAGATAGCTAGGTAATTTCACATAATCATGTCAAAGGCTAGTTGTTTGCCTTGTGATGGGGGAAAAAGAGGGTAAAGGACCAATAGATCAGATGGTGGTGATTGAGTGACATTAACCTCACCTGCATCCTGGTTTTTGTCACTGCCCTCAAAAAGAGGGTATTGTAAAAGCCACTGTAGGCTCTTTGTCATGTGATTGCTAGATTATTATTGAATATTATTTAGCAGTGATAACTTCGTAGTTGCTTTCTGTATTGCATGCTCAGTTTTTCAGTTTTTTTATTCCTTTTCAACGTTCCAGGATCCTTGATTGCATTCGTTTTAGATAGCTTTGAGCACTTTGGAAAGACTCAACCAGATAGGATTCAGTGTGAATAAAAGAATATTCTGAAATGATTCCAAATGCTTTTTGTCTACTATTTGGAGTTTGTTAAGCTTTGTTAGTGGAAGAGGCAAGTCCAAAATCGAGTCCATGATTGCCTTTAACTAGCTTATCCTTTGGAGTTCACTTGAAACAATCAATAAATCTGTTTTTTACAGAGCTGCTTATTAAGCTAAATACTGCATTTAAGAACCAGAATGTCTCCTGTGAGTGGTTGGCCAGGTACTTTTGTAGAGCAGCACTTGCTCGCTGTATATATGAATTTTCTTAGAATGTTGAAAAAGAAGTAAAAATTATGGAGTGTCATATTTAAAATTGTTTGTAAAATGGTCCTGCAAACCCTGGGAGGATTTTTTTTTTGTTGACTCATGTAATGATTTCAGTAGGCTTACCCTGAAGTCTTGTGCATCATACATATTATACAAGACTCCACGGCTGAGTGGAGTGTTTCTTTATTACACTTTTCTGTGTATGTTAATTCTGTAGTATAATGTTCTGTTCTTGGAATTCCTTTCAGAATTATCCTCTTGGATTTGACTGCCACCTGCTGTTGTGCTTAGTAGAGCTAAAGATACAAGGTGTAGAGGAATAAATGATGTCTTTCTCCCAACTGTTATCTCTCATATTTGTTCTCAATGGAACTCTATATTCTTCACTATTTGATGGTGTATCTGGCCCCATCTTTCACTTAGAGTAGCTTTGCTTCTCTCCTATAGGGAATGACATGATATGGTTGCCAATTTGAAAGAGCCATTCTTTAAGCATTTCTGTCAAGGAGAAAATTGTATACTGCAGCCTTTTGCTCAGTAAAAGTGCAGCTGACAGAAGAAGACCTGCAAAAATTGCTGTTATCACCGAATAGCTCTTTCTAGAAAAGCACCTCTCGCAGTGGATGCATTCAGATCAAGGAGAGATATCTCTTACTATAGGTATCTCTGGTGTGTATATGAATGTATAAAGGAGAGTAGAAAGCAAAATGTGCAGGCAGAAGGCAAAGAGAAACTGAAGGAGAGAAGTGAGTGAAAATAGTGTTTATTTGTTCTCTGCTTTAAATTATTTGTGTGGTGTATTGATGAACAAGAATCAGTCTTAGTAATTTAGAGTGCTGTTAAAGATCAAACTACACCAAGACTTAAGATTCCCTGCAAAACATAAAATTGGCAAGGGGTCTAAGACTATTTATAATTGCAACAGCACAGTTAAAGCATCAAAACAAATGTCTGTCATAGATTTATGGTGGGGAAATAAAGCAAGAGAAAATAATGAAATCTAACTTAAAAATTTCAGTTAATTTTTACGTGGCAAAATCCTGTATTACCATATTTACAGTGAGACAAATAGTGCACGTAGGCACTCAGCACCTGTGAAATGAGATACAAAAATACATTTTGCTTTGAGCATACATGTGGCATTTAATCTGTGATATGTCTAGTATGAGAGTATAGCTTTAGGAGTTTCTTGTAAAGTGTTTATGAGAGCTGGCAAGTATCACAGAATTGTAGAATTGTTTAGGTTTGAAAAGACCTCTAAGATAAGAGTCTAACCATTAATCTAGCACTGCCAAGCCTGCCACTAAACCATGTCCATAAGTGCCACATCTACACATCTTTTAAAAATCTCTAGGGATGGTGACTCAACTACTTCCCTGAGGAGCAACCTTTTCTGTGAAGTTTTTCCTAATACCCAACCTAATCCACCCTTGTTGCAACTTGAAGCCATTTCACCTAGTTCTATCACTTGTTACACGGGAGAAGACCCACCTCCTTTCAGGCAGTTCAGAGTGATAAGGTCTCTCCTGAGCCTCCTTTTCTCCATGCTGAACATCCCCAGCTCACTCAGCTGCTTCTCGTCAGACTTCTGCTCCAGATCTTTCACCAGCTCCATTGTCCTTCTCTGGACATGGTCCAGCACCTCAGTGTTTTTCTTGAATTGAGGGGCCCAAAGCTTTACACAGGATTCGAGGTGTGGCCTCACCAGTGCTGAGTACAGGGGACAATCACTGCACTCGTTCTGCTGGCCACACTATTGCTGGTACAGGCAAGGACACATTGGCCTTCTTGGCCGCCTGGGCACATGCTGGGTCTTGTTCAGCCAGATGTCATCCAGCACCCCCAGCTCCTTTTCCACTGGACAGCTCTCCAGCCACTCTGCCCCCAGCCTGTGATGCTCCATGGGGTTGTTGTGACCCAAGTTCACACACCAGGCCTTGTTGAACATCGTCAAATTGGCCTTGGCCCATCAATCCAGCCTGTCCAGATCGCTTTGCAGAGCCTTCCTTCCCTCCAGCAGATTAACATTCCTACCCAACTTGGTGTTGTCTGCAAACTGTTTGAGTGAGGGTACACACGATCCCCTTGTCCAGGCTGTCAGTGAAGATATTAAACAGGGCTGGCCCCAGTACTGAGCTGTGGGCAACTCAGTTGTGACCTGCCACCAGCTGGGTGTAACTCTTCACCACCACTCTCTGGCCATTCAGCCTCTAGACAGTTTTGTACCCAGCAAACAGTGCACCCATCCAAGCCATGAGCAGCCATTTTTTCCAGGAAATGCTGTGGGAAGTGGCATCAAAGGCTTTACTAAAATCCATGTAGACAACATCAACAGCCTTTCCCTGTTTATTAAGAAGGTGATCTTGTCATAGAAAGATGAGGTTGGGCAAGCAGGACCTGCCTTCACAAACCAGTGCTCGCTGGGTCTGCTTGCCTGGTTGTCCTGCACACGCTGTGTGATGGCATCCAAGATGATCTGCTTCATGACCTTCCAGAGAGTTCCATGGATGCTCCTTCTGACCTGACTGGAGTTCCATGGGTACTCCTTCTGACCCTTCTTGCAGATAGGTATCACGTTTTTTTAACTTCTAGTCATCTGGGACCTTCCTGGTTAGCCAGGATTGCTGGTAAATGATAGAAAGTGGCTCATCTGGGCCCACAGACCTGTGTGTTTCTGAGATGCAGCAGATCACTGACCATTTCCCCTTGGATTATGGGTGCTTCATTGTGCTCCCTGTGTCTGTCTTCTGGTTTAGGGGGATGGATACCCAGAGAACACCAGGTCTTGCTGTTAAAGACTGAGGCAAAAAAGGTATTAAGTGCCTCAGCCTTTTCCTCATCTTTTGTCACTGTTTTCCTTTTAATGCAGTAAGGGGTAGAGATTGTCTTTAGCCTTCCTTTTGTTGATTATGTATTTATTATCTTTTATGGCAGTAGTCAGATTAAGTTCTAGTTGGTCTTTGGCCCTTCTGATTTTCTCCCTGCAAACCCTCATGTCATCCCTGTAGTCCTCTTGCCTCTTCTTCCAAAAGCCTTAAATTCTCTTTTTTCTTCTGAGTTCCAGTCAAAGCTCTTGGCTCTCTGTTCAGCCACATCAGTCTTTCTCACTGCTGGCTTGTCTATCAGCACATAGGGATGGCCTGCTCCTGTGCTTTTTAAGATTTCCTTGAAGAATGTCCAGCCTTCCTGGACTTCCTCCCAAGAGACTTCTCAACCAAGCCTCTCAACAGGGCATCATCTCTCTGAAAGCCCAGGATCTGCTGATTGCTTGCTTCTCTGAGAATTGAAAACTATCATTTCACATTTGCTCTGCCCAAAACAGCCTCCAGTCATCACGTAACCCACAAGTCCTTCTCTGTTTGCAAATAACAGGTCTGGCAGGGAGTCTTCCCTAGTAGGCTCCCTCACTGGCTGTTCTCAGGCAGTTACCTTCCACATGCTCCAGGAACATTCTGGACCAGTTCCTCTCTGCTGTATTGTGTTTTCCACAGACACCTGGTAAGTTGAAGTCCACTGTGAGAATGAGGGATAGTGATTGTGAGACCTCTCCCAACTGCTTATAAACTATTTAGCTTTTCTCTTCATCCTGGTTGGGTGGTCTTTAACAGACTCCCACCAGTATTGCCTTGTTAGACTTTCCCCTGAGTTTTACCCTTAACCATGTCATCATTATGCCCTAGACTCCCTAAGATATGGGGCTGCTCCACCACCTCTCCTTCCTTGCCTGTTTCTTCTGAAGAGTTTATAGCCATCCATTGCAGCCGCTCTCACTGTCTGTGTCATCTCATGCCTACATGGTGGCAGCTATTGTCATAGTTTTACTGCTGCACAGTGGCTTTCAGCTCCTCGTGGTTGTTGCCTGTGCTGTGTACATTGGTGTAGAGGCACTTCAGCTGGGCTATTGATCTCACTAACTTTTTGGGGGAGCAAGCCCTAAGTCTTACATGACCGTTCTCAGTCACTTCCGTGTTTTCTCACATATAATAACCCTTGTGTCCTTACTGCAGCATGGATCTCCATTCCCTACCCCCACTGAGGCAACAGACCAAAGGACCTTTCTAACATGTTGTCCCCCAGTGGTGTGCTGCCCTGAAGTATACCTCTAGTGAACGTGGGTTTATCCCTTCCCCCCTTCAAATCTAGTTTAGTCTTTCAGTAAGCCCTGCTAACTCCTGTGCAGAGATCCTTTTCCTCCCCCACTTTGTATCTGGTGTGCCGTGTCTGTTGCCAGCAGGCCAGGTATCCTATATACCAACCCATGATCAAAAAACCTTTAAAGATAATCTAAACCAACCCCCTGCCTTTGTCAGGAGTATCTTTCACTAGACCAGGTAGTTTAAAGCCCCGTCCCACCTGGCCTCAAGTATTTTCAGTGATGGTGCATCTACCAGTTCCCTGGGCAACCTGCTCCAACATTTCACCATGCTCATTGAAAAGTTTCTCATGTCCAGTTGAAACTCTACCCTCTTTCAGTTTGAAACTGGTTCCCCTTTTCCTGTCACCACAGGCCTTGGTAAAAAATCTCACTTACAAGCCCTGTTCTCCTTGGAGCCTTCTCTTCTCCAAGATGAACCACACCAACTCTTTAAGCTTGTCATGGAGTGTGGCCTTCTCACCATTTTTGTGGCCCTTCTGTGGAGGTACTCTTAACAAGGAAAGGCTGAGTATACTAGGCCTGTTCATCCTTGAGAAGAGACATCTGAGAGGGGACCTCATCCATGTCTATAAGTATGTGAAGGGAGCGTTTTGAGGATGGAGCCAGGCTCTTCTCGGTGGTGCCAAGCAATAGGACAAGAGGCAATGGGCAGAAACTGATGTACAGGAAGTTCCTCCTGAATCTGTGGAAGAGCTTTACCCTGCAGGTGACCGTGCACTGGGACAGAATTGCCCAGAGATGTTGTACAGTCTCCCTCACTGGAGATACTCAAGAACTGTCTGGATGCAATCCTGGGGAGTGTACTCTAGAATGGACCACCATGGTCCTTTCCAGCCTTACCTGTCCCGTGATTCTGCATCCAAACAAAGTTATTGTAACTTGAAAATAATTTTTTTGGATTGTATGTTAGTTATTTCTGGGGTTTTTTTCTTGTGTATTATGTTGTACTTTGATTACTACAATTAAGGCTAATAGGTGTAGAAAAATGTCTGAATTACACTTTTCTCAAAAGACTGTAAAAAATGTGGGTTTTTTGGATCTCTACATGTTAGAACATGTTGGAAACTTTCAGTTTCTATTAGCTTGTAAGGGGATGGATAGCTTTAATGTTCTAATCAGTAATAGTAGCACTTACAGACTTTTTTGTCAATAGTTTTATAATCTTCTCACTGAACAGTTCCACATGCAGGTATATGCAGAAGAAGGCAAAATTGACCATTATATTGAAGTAACAACTGGCTAATCATTGGCAGTGTTCTTTGGGGTGGAAATAAATGCCATATGAAATGTGTAGCACACTGACCTCAGTGTCTGTTTATTTGGATTTATACAGAGATGAGTGTGTACAGAAATTCTCTGTGTAAGGTGATACTGAGTGGTGGAGATTTTTGGGTTGTAGCTAAAGCAATTAAGATTTTTTTTTAAATTTGTGAGCATTGACATGTTTCATCTTTGCATCTATATGACAGTGGATCAAGAACTTGGTGATGGCTTTGAGCAAACTGAAAATGGTGGCCACTGCCTAATTGATCCCTGCATTGGATCAAGAAACTGCATTTTCTTTTTAAAATTTAAAAAAAAATATTTTCTGAATTTTCTTTCATTAAAACTATGAATGAAAAGCAGTAGGTGGATATAAGATGAGAGATAGCAAAGTGGATGTTGTTTATAAAATTTAACAAGTTCACCTGTCATTTTTCAATAGTTTTTACATGTACTTTATAGTAAAAATGTCTTTTTTTAAAAAAATAAAGATCCTTCTCTTTTCTGTTGCTCATATTGGCATGTGTTAATTAATGGAAATAGTGAGTACATACAGAACAGTATCATATGAATGGTATAAGGTTAATGCATTGTTGTGCAGCTGCAATGCTGAGTAAGACATGGTTTATGTGGGTTTAATAAGTGAACTAACCTTGGAAGTTGAAAGAGCCCTCAAACCCAGAAAAAAAAAAAACGTGTACTAAAAATGAAGGCGTGGGATTATCCATATTATTTTTAGGAATAGTTATGTAAGCTCTTCATTTTGTAATTCCAGACCTCTTCTATTGGATAGCTATTTTGTTTTGAAGATGTAGAAAACAACTCCAGAAATTAAAAACTGGAATGCTCTTTCTTTAAGATGTGACTTCACATGGAAATTACTCTGTGCTACTGCTTTTTGTTAATATGAGCTGCAGTTCAAAGGAACATATAATGCTCATTTAATAAGTTCTACCATCTTTTTTTTTTTTGGCATCTTAAAATGCACTCATGTTTAACCGATTCTCAACATAGCACTCGAAATAGCAGTATTTGGACACCAGCTGAAAAAATAGGTGGAATACCTTATGAGGGAGGAACATGCATCATTCTTTTGTTTAACAACTTGCTTCAAGAGATTTTATTTTTGGGGGTACATTTGTGTCGGAACTTTTTTTAAATTTTCATCTGCTCAACAGATTCTGAAGGAAGTGGTCATGGGAGTGAAGATGCATCTAAGGACAGTGGTGAAGGTTCCTGTACTGAATCAGAAGAAAATATCTTGGAGGAGGAACCGGCAGAAGAGAAAGTAGAACAGCAACAGCCAAAAACCTCCACTGAAGAAGAGGTGCCAACAGCAGACAAAGAGGTAATTAAAACTGAAAAGAAAGAGCAAGAAGATGAAGAAGAAAAGCCAAAAAAGAAGAAAGAGAAGGAGAAAGCAGCTGAACCTGATGCTGTGGCTGATGAGCAAACAAATGAACCAAAAAAATGGAATTTGCGCAGGAACCGACCTCTGCTGGATTTTGTATCGATGGAAGAACTAAATGACATGGATGACTATGATAGTGAAGATGACAATGACTGGCGGCCTACTGCTGAGAAAAAAAAAGGAAAGAATGCACTGCGGAAAGAGGGGAGTGATGGAGATAATGAAGATGATGAAGATGACGGGAGTGGAAGTGATGAGGATGACAATGATGAGGAAGGTAATGAAGAAGATAATAGCAGCACCGCTAGCGATGGAGGCTCCAAGAAGAAGAAGAGTAAAGTTCTTAACAGGAATAATGCAGATGATGAGGAATTGACAAATGATAGCCTGGCTCTTTCACAAAGCAAGAGTAATGAGGTAGTGCAACCAACTTTCTATAATATATCTGTTGACAAGTGGAATCTACTCCCCAGTAGCTATTCTGTTAATATTAAAAGTTAAACTGATTGGCTGGAGTTGTGTTTACACAATAATAAGTGAATAAATGAAGCAGGAAAAATTATGCTAAATAGGCACTGCGTATTAAATAACCTTGTTTGGACCATTTGACCAATCTAATGCCACTAAAGTCAATAGAGGGACTTCTCTTGGCTTTAAGGAGATTGGATTTAGTACTAAAACAAATAGGAGGTCCAGTATGCAAACCAACGTGTTAACGAGACTTCTAGTTCTGTTTTAATGTAAATGTTGTATACTTGTAATGTTCTGAAGGTTAAATGCATCTGTGATATAATCATAAAACAGATAAATGAGACATTACTCTTTGCCCTTTTTTGTGACAAACATCAGAGTCTGAACACAAAGTTCACTTATAGAAGAATTTTAAGTAAAGAAATGTGCACACTAGGTTTAAAATCAAATAGAATAATTATGATCATTTATGTTGGATTTGCTTATATAGTCACAAATGAACTAACTTCTTACCATACTAAAAGCATTTGGGTACTATGATTATTATATTAAATATCTTCTGATTACAGAATCTGAAAATTACATATATAAGTGTTTAATAAAGTAACCTTTTTTTTCCCTATGCACAATTACAGTTGCCTTGAAGATTGTGCCTGTGGAAAAATTAGGATACCAGGTTGTCACTGTGGATGACTTCATGTTCTGCTATAGCAAAATTCTGAACAAAATAAACAGAATTGCTGTAAAATCTACATGCAGTTTTCAGGAAATAGTCACAATGTCAACATAATATTTGGTAAATGGTAGTAATACGACATTTTTTAAAGTTCTGCTGTTCCCTTTAAACTTTATTTAAATGTGTAAAATGACAGGGAACTAAACAGTATTTGAAAGAATTAGCTGTGTCCATTTCAGATACTTTGATAGGTATTATATATATATATATTTATGTATAGTGAGATATATATATTTGTGTATATATATATTATTGCACGTGAGCTGTGCTGTTTTTATTACTAGTAATAATTGAGATTGAAAAAATAGCATGATTCGTTTGGGTTTTTTTCTTTTTATAACTTTTTGTATAGGCATCTTCTTTCCTTGTCAGGCTCTGTGATTCTAGTATTATTATCTTCATTTTCCTGGCTCAGGAGCTGAAAGTGCTGTACCAATACTAATGATCTGAACTTGAAACAGAGAGAGGCAGTTTTTTTTCAGACTTGCTTCCCGTATCAAAATGGAGATGTGAGGCTACATTCTTAGTGATATATTCTTCAGTATAATTTCTGTTGGCTTGGAAAAATAGACCTGTTTCGGAAACCCAGAGCTGTCTCTGGTATGTCTTCTGTCAAGTTTCTTAGTATGCATGGATATCAGATTCTATTCTTGACTTAGATTTGGAACAGTGATCAGAACATAAAATTTGAAGTTCAAATTATAGTTTTGTAAGTAACAATTTATCTTTATTGCATGTAAAGTGCTGTACTGTTTCTGAGTATGTCTTTATCAAGAAGTCTTGCAAAAGTGAGTATCTATAGACTGAATTACAGACTGTAATTTTCAGATTTCTCTGATACTCAATATACTGTATTGTAACAGTATACTCTCCACTGCTGCAGTATTTTGAATTAGTAAAAAAGAAAAAGGGTAAAGAAAAATCTTCTCTAGCAGACACATCTAGCAAAATCTCATTGCACTGCAGAAAGTGAGTTCTTAGAAAAAGAGATGTTCAAATGCGCAATTAATTTAGGGAAGAATGTTCAGGTAATTAGTTCTGAACATATTGTAGCCCTTTATATGCATTCTTTCTTCTTTCTTTCCTTTGCTTATTTTTGGAGGATGGAAACTAGGGAGGGTGTTGGGAAGGGGTTGTTTGGTTCTTGTTTCCCTGTGATTTTTATTTCTTTACATTTTATGAAAATATTTTGAGGTCTGCACATACATTATTTTAACATGTGCTGTAATTAAATACCAGATGCTTTTCCATTGTATTATGCACAGAATACAAGCTTAGCTTTCTTTCCTGAGGTCAAGCATCATTAGTAGGTAAATGGTGTTTTTCTGTTTTTATAATTACTACCACTTTATAGGACTCTTCTATTCTCAGTGAGATGGTTATTGTATTTTGAATTTTTTTTTCCCCTGTGAAGTTTAAATTCTATGGGCTTATAGATTGAAATGCTCACTTTCTTCATTAACACCACAGAAATGGGAATTACATGGTGATCCAGCTGAAATAGTATCTCCCACTTCAGTAGGGAGCAGGACTTGTTCAGGAGTTGCAGCAGTTACTGTTGTATGGAAAAGTTCCCATGTTTTAGACAAGTAGGGTCTCTCAGGTGCTTACATAGACTAAGAGCAGAGGAGAGCAGCACACTTTCCAGATCACTCCCTCTCTGTGCCTGCCTAAAAACAATAAGTTGCTCAGCTGCCTTTTTTGACCGGCTGGCTGTCTTCACATGAGGTGAACCTGAATGGATGGGGATCCTAACATTAGAAGAAAAATTTGATGTCCTTTCATCATTGCTTGTTTGTTTGGGTCTTTTGGTCCATGTTTGCATAGGTTCTCACTGCCTAGACAACCAGTGTTATTTCACTCTTGTTTTTACAATGCAATTCTGTTTCTTAATTTGAAGTAATACTTTGGTGGTTTTTTTTAATTACCAGACCTTGGGCTTCTATAACAGTAGAGATTACAAATTTCTTTTAAGCTTCTTTCAGTGAAGCCAAATAACAGTTTAAGTCGAAGGTACTGTCAGAAAAAGCTGATTTCTGTGGAGTTGTCACAGGCATCGGAGAAATCTGTGCCATAGCACAGTTAATCTGCCAAAGTTAGGGAGCATCTGCTGCCATTTTCCTATCTGTAATGTGAATGGTAAGCTAAATGTGGGTATTTTGAGTAATGATGGGCTGCAGGAATGTCCCAAGCTTATTGCTTTCCTCAAAATGCTTCATCCTAAAAGAGGATGTTGGAAGAAATGCTCCGTAAGTCTGAGCTCTGTTTAAGAGAATCTTCTGTTGTTCACAATTAATTGCCCTCCTGTAAGCAGTGTGACTCTGTGAATGTTCCTTTCTACTTCTACATGAGCTCATGTTCCCTTCGGCATAGTATTGGTGCTGTATTTTATAAATGGGGGACTGGAATTTACAAAAAAAAAAAGTTTGAGAGGGCATCTTCCACCCTAATTTTTTTTTTTTTTTTGGATGCCACAGCAGTTTTGGAATATTTTTGCATCTTTGACATTTTGAATGGTACCATTGAACTCTCGGGCTCTGCTTTGAAACTATTGCTGTTTCTTTGTATTGCAATGGTTATTTTTCACTATTGTGAAAAATATTTTAGCCTATTTTAGCATCCTTATATGCCTTCGTATTACCAGTGAAGGTAGTTCAAGCTCAAGTATAAAAAATAAATGAATATGTATGGAGGCCATGAAACTACAGAAGAGACAGTGGCTCTGTCACACAATGATAATAATAAGAAGACAGTTTTACTAAGAAAACTAATTTTACATACAACTTTGGTTTATGAAGCACTTCTCTGTGTTTCCTTAGAAAAATTCCCCGTTAAAACCCACATTCACTTTAAGAGCACTGGTTCATATTGCAGGTCGGAAGAACAGGGCAGTGTGCATGTTCTGCAAATCCTTACTCCTGTGTATAATCAGAAGAACATACAGTTTTTATAAATCATACAATTTTGCATAGAGATGCATAAATTTGCATTACAACAAACTCATACAGAGTTGATAATTTTTTACATTTTATGTAAATGAAAACTTGGCAGGCTTGTATTAGCAGTGTATTCTTGGATTTCTCAGATGCATGAGATTTTTTTAATTTTAACAGGATGAAGCAGTTTTTCTGAATGCTGGAACATTTGAATGTCACCTTTGGCCTTTTTTTAAATTTTGATTTTAAATGGTGTCTTAGGTATTCCTTTTTGTAGAATATAAATGGTTCAAAGACATATGTTTCTGTCTGAGGAAATAGCTCTCCTCTGACCTTTGGATCTTAACAGGTCTATAGGTTGCATTGAGATCCATGCATCCCAGCTCTTGCATTCAGGGATGAAATGTTTGAGCATTTTGACCACAAAGAAGCTTTTAGCCTTGTGAAAATAATGCTCCATGGTTTTTTGATTGTTGAAAAATTGAGCAATTAACAGATCTTCTGTTTGCTTTAAATAAAATTGAAGTTCCTGGCATAATCAATGTGTCTTCATTTTTCAATATTAGGACTCACTGATCCTTGAGAAGTCTCAAAATTGGAGTTCCCAGAAAATGGACCATATTTTGATTTGTTGCGTTTGTCTTGGAGATAACAGTGAAGATGCTGATGAAATAATCCAGTGTGACAACTGTGGAATAACAGTGCATGAAGGTAATACAACCCTTCATTCTCATTGCAGGAGGAAAGCATATGCTTTGCTTTTAATAACATTTTGACTCGTGTTCTTCAAACAAAACCTTTCAATGCTGGGGGTATGTTTTTGTAATGCTACATTGATCTTTTTTAGTGGTGTAACACCCATCTTCTGCTTTAGCAAAGCAAATACAAGAACCTGTGGGATGGGATGTAGTCTACAGATACTAATACAGTGAATGACAGTCTGCAAATATTGGAGCTATACACTGTATTTTCAGGGCTTTAGGATATTCTATATCTTACCTATATCTTACCTAGTTCAGTATATTAATTTGATTGCCTAATTGGGATATAAGATAATGAGAATAGGATACCTTCTAAAAGGGAAGGTTATTTCACCTATATTTTTGTTGTACCAAAATGGCAGAGAGAAGGGGAAGAAGAAAGGTATACTCCATGGCATTTATTTATAAGTGAAATAGGCTTTCATTCTTCAGAAGTGTACAAGGCATTTATTTAAGTTATGTGACTCCCTTAATTTAAAAATTTTTTGAGCTGTTTAACATGTCCTTCTAGGTAGGAAGTGGTTTTATAAATTCCATGCTCACGCGTCGGATTTCTCATACTAGATTGAAAACTGTTTCAAAACAGTATTTTTCATGCACTAGGATGTATTCAGTTCTTCCCTTGAAATCACTTAGGAAACTAAGGATAGAATTTCTGTCCTGTGGGTTAGGTGCCTTATATTATGTGTCCATGTGTACTTTCAACTCTTGAACCTGTTGTGGTCTTTTGAAGAACTGATCCATAATGTCTGTCAATTGTTGCTTAGAGAGCAGTTTAGTTGACCTAATTTATGCTGAGCTGAATCACACTCCACGTGCCTTTGAGGGCATTAGACAGGTCTTATTGCCTACTATAACTGTTAGGCTGCTAAATTTATGTGTCTCGCAGATCTCCTTCCTCTGTATCCATGAAGTTTTTGAAAAGTAATGTGCAGAATATATCTGATTTGGGATGCAGTAACTATCTAAAAGTTTTATAGAATCTTGATAGATCTTCTTCTTTCCCTAGCATAGTCTAATATTAACTCATGAGGAACAAAAAAAGTGTCTTTTGCTGATAGTTATAAATGCATGTTTGAGAATTCCCCGAACATTACATCCAGTCAAAACATCCAAATTCTAAAGCTCTGGAGCTCCCTGAAGATTCTTCTGGAAGATTTATTTAATGATTGTAATGATTGCTAAAGTGAAGAATGATTGTGATAGGAAAATGATCGTCTGCCACTTTGGAATGAAATGATGGCAAATCTGTTTTTTATTTAAGAGGAGTGCTTTAAAAATCCCCAAAAGATCACTTCCTCACTTCGCTTAGTTTACTAAACTTTTGTCCCTACAAAAGGAAGATTATAGCTGGCTTTCCTCTACAGGAAAGTAGTTCCATAGTTCAAAAGTCACTTGAATTTTAGTAGTTCTAAATCTGTTTAAAAGTAATGGCTGCTATTCTTTTTACAGTGTTCCCAGCAAAGATTCCCTGTAGTCCCACTGATACAAAGAGTACAGCGTGTATGTTTCTTTTGTTGTCATTGTGACAAAGTAAAATAGATTAATTCAGAAGATTTAATTTGTTAGTTTCTTCTGGTAAGTTCTACAGTGTGTACCAGGTAATTGACTATAGATGTTGGTTAATTTTTCACACTTGTGGTTGAGTGTTTAGTTAGCTCTTTGCAATTAATTTTAATAATAAATACTTGGAAGTGTATACAAAGCAGTTGTGAGGTTCTGTTTGAATAGGTGAATTCTTAGAGGAAAATAAGCAAGCTGTGTATGTGAAAGTAATTGATGACTGTGATAAAAATGCAAATTTCCACAGCAACAATTTGAAGCTGAACAATTCGGAGTTTTACTTGACATTTTATGTGTATGTTTCATTACTAGATATGTATGAATATAGTTTCAAGTAGAAATGGACATTTATTTTGCTGTGTTTGTTTCTGTACTTTGATATTTTCTAATGATAAGTAA
>NW_024581137.1:31690475-32138048 GCF_017639235.1 Corvus kubaryi | reverse complement strand
CTTGCAGCAAATAAAAATATTATTGCTGTGGTTTAACCCCTGCCAGCCACCAAGCCAAACATGGCCACTCGTTCACTTCCCTACCAGCAGGATGGGGAGAGAATGAGAAGGAAAAAGCTGGAAAACTTGTGAGTTGAGTTAAAGACAGTTTAATAGGGAAAGCAAAAACCACACACACAAGCAAAGCAAAGAATTAATTCGTAGCTTCCCATAGTCAGGCAGGTGTTCAGCCATCTCCAGGAGAACAGGGCTCCATCACGTGTAACAATTGCTTGGGAAGTCAAATGCCATCACCCTAAGCATTTCCCTGTTCCTCCATCTTCCCCTCAAATTTGTATATTGAGCATGATGTCAGATGGTCTGGAATATCCCTATGGTCAGTTGGGGTCACTTGTCCTGGCTGTGTCTTCTCCCAGCCTCCCATGCACCCCCAACTTCCTCACTGCTGTGGTAGTAGGGAAAATAGAAGAGGCCTTGACTCTGTGTATGCCCTGCTCAGCAATAATAAAAACATCTCTTTATTATCATCACTGTGTTTAGCACAAATCCAAAACATAGCCACACACTAGCCAAAACCTGAAGAGCTATAAAAGAATTGTAACCTTTGAAGCTTTAGTTTGATTCACTGATCTTATATATGCACATACATATATGTGACTTGGAGATTTCTGCACTCCTGCCCAGTGCTCACTGACTGACTATTTACTTCTGAATGCACAAGTAATACATGAAGACAACCTATCATTAGAAGTTGCAGTCAAAACCAAAATGCAGTGCAACAGTTACCTTTTGGTCCTGTTTGCCTAATCATTCAACTTGGCTGATTTCCAAAATGGATTGAAAAGTAGTTGAAAAGGTAACTACTGTCTAATCATATAAACATGGCTTGCAACCTTGAGAATTATTTTTTTAATGTTAATAGAAGCAAGATTTACTCTTAATGGCATTGGCTTTGATCTGTACTTTGTAAATGTATACCCAGATCATAGACATAGACTGTATTTATAGTCCTTTGTACTCTTATACATAGCTGCTTGGTAGTTTGAAAAATAAGTTCCAGTAATGAGTGAGTCTGTTTTGTAAATACAGTGAAATCCAAGAATTTGTTTTATTTTTTCATGTTTCCTTTAGTAGGTAGGTTGCCGTGGCTGTGGATATCATGCTGTGTCCTGAAATTTGAGCTTTTGAATTTTTCAGAACACAGTATTGAATGAAGAGGCTCCTATTTATGAATTGGATAGAATTCATAAATATGCAGTGACGTTTACCTGCATTTAGTAGTATGCCCATTTCCTGCAGTCTGATTTTGATCCTTAACAGTTGCCTTTTCCCTAGAATCAAAGCCAGTTATTCCGAAATGCCCAAAGCAAGCTGCTGGAATATCACAGAGGTTTCCTTCCTAGTTTTTATATGCAATATCAAGTGGTATTATGAATGAGCATGTTTTCTCTTCTTCTCTGTAGCAAGGTAAACAATTATTTGGAAGGAGTGCACTCCTTTCACACCCTACTGGTGTCCCACCCAGGGTCCCACATAATGATGATACTGACAATTTGATTGTTCTTCCCCTGAAGACCTTGTTTTCTCCTTCTCCTTGTTGATTATTACAGAAACTGTTTTGCTTCACAGGGAGGGGGTCTTACACCCTTGACTTATGCCTTGGTGTTCTGTTCAAGTGGAAGTTTCTGTCTACCACAGAACCTTTCTGGTGACTGGAACAGATTTTTCTATGACAGCCACCTCTGTTTTAATGTGAAGTTATTCATTAACTGAGAAAATAGTGTTCTGAGTCAAACCTACTTCTTCTACCACCTTTTCCTTTTGAGGACCTGGTGCAGCAGCTGCTTGTTCAGTTGTGACTTGTCTTCCTGTTGGATTGCTTGCTTGCATTAATGAGCTGTTACATAAGGTCTTCCATGGAAAAAAGGAGGTGATAACTCATCTAGGAGCAAGTCTGCCAGAGCTCATGTGGAAACAGCAACATGGCCAAGAGTTAGAGGGGAATTTTCATTCAGACCTAAAGTCATGGGCCCTTAATAAATACCTTTACTTGACTTATTGATGAGTTTTGAGATTGTGAGAAATTAATTTTACTTTCTAATACAACTGTTTGCTGTGTGATGTTCATATCACCTACACAGCCTGCATCACTTGTCCAAAAGCTGTCTTTGCACTGCAGATATGTGTCCAAAAAATCTATTCTTAGGGGTGTAAATAACTGGTTCAAATTTTAACTGCCTTTAAACTGCATAAGTAGCGTACATGTAATGCTAATTTAATACCCACTCTTACACAATGCATTCATCTACTAGTTTGAAAAGCCTGTAATTAGTTCATGTCCATCAATTAAAAGTGTGTTCTCATTTTGCATATCAACCTATCCTGTCACATCGTCTCTTTTCCCCCCCAAAAAAAAGAGAAAAAAATTATTTCTTACTGAATTTGTACTGTTGCTTTTTAGAATTTTTACTTCTGTATGAAGATAATTGTCATTTCTTTTTATAAAAGTCTTCTTTAGACACCAGTCTGTCATTTTGGATAAATACGTTTGTGCTAAGATCTTGTAATAGCAGAACACCCCCAACTGTGTTGTCAGTTTTTTTGACATCTTGATTGCAGTGTGTCTGAAGAAAATGTCTGGCACACATCCTATCATTTGCCACAAGTGCAGGTAGTCCGCTTGCCAGTTGTTGCCCTTGGGTTAGTTGCTGTGAGTTAAATGGGAAAGTTCTGCATTTTTTGAGCAGTTTCTTTTCCATCTCCTGTCTTTGTTTCTTACTGTACTTTGATGTGTATATCAGAGAATAAAACTTCTCTTGCTAAAAGCAATAGTGTAGTTGCCATATGCTCTACAGTGTAGTAAAACACTTTTGCATTTTAATTTTGCCCCTTACTGTGGTCTGCTGCTGTCTGGTATAAAAATTCATTTTTCAAAATCATGTACTTTAGTACTCTCCGTTTACTAAATAAAAACACTGTTTTGAATTTATGATGCATGAAATTATTAATGTATTTATTTTAAACTGTTGGTCCAATGAAGAATTGAATGAAGCATAGTTTAAATACTGTGATCTCACAGCATTTAATTTTGCAGACACAGAGTTTACCAGAAAGTTCATGTTTCAAAGCATATGTAGATGTAGTTGGTGTATGCAGATATCCTCTTTGGCAAAAAATTACCTTCCCAGAGAAACAGAGGACCGGATGCAGCCAAGACAAAAATTAGGTCTCTATTCCTGTTTCTGTCAGTGGTATGCATTTCAGAACAATTATTTTAATGGCATTATTTTGAACTGTGTACAATTTCTTTTTATTGACAATCACATGAAAATATAAGCTGTTGACAGAGTAAAATGACTTCAAAATCAGGGAATAAAAAAGGTTGTCTTCTGTATATAATGACATACATTCAACAGATAACTTGGCTGTAATTGTAATATACAGATGCCATTGATGGAACAGTTAAGTGTTGTGAAAATTTTACCTTCTGGAATTTCATGTGTTTAAATTCATAGGTTAGTATTACTGTCCCAGTCCGGCTCTGTGCTCACATGCACGCAGCACACGGCCAGCTTCAGTAAACGTCGGTCGCAAAGAGATGGGAAGGGCCTTTGCACGAGTTCCAGCAGGAGCGTTTACTGCTTCTACTCTGCTGGAGATTCAGGGGCAAAGACGAGAGAGCAGTGGCAAACCAGGGTTTTATCCGGGGGTGGGAAAAAGGCAGGACTAGGGACCGGAGACCAATGGGGAAGCTCTGGGGGAGTGAGGAGGGGTAGAGGCTGACAGCCAACCGGGGAACCCAAACTGGGGTAGATGAACATGACAGAACAAGCATCCTGGGAGAAGCCTTTCTGGTCACCCTAACCTAAGTGGTTCTTGTGGTACGAGGGACTTGTCTTACTGAGCACTCTCTGTCCCTTGTAATGTAGGTTCACTGGCCACCACAGGTTAGTATTATACTAAACTATTTTTATTGTTTAGTGTTAATGGTGTTCAAGGAGGTGTCAGAAGTGGAGTTATGATGTAGTAGTCTAAGAATATACAAACATGAGGATTTAATGAACTTTAGTTCATGTAGGTTCTGGGTGTGGGTTCGGCAATCACGAGGGGCACCAGACTGTAGGTACTTTGGTGGGCTGGACGGTCGGGACGGACGGTGACGAGAGATCTCTGTAGTCAGATCTTGGAACATGGGGTTTATTGCAAAGGGCGTGGGTATAGGGGCACTGCTTAGAGCTGCAGCTGGCAGCTCTGAGCAGGCCCAAGAGAGCAAGAGAGTAAGCGGGTAAGAGAGAGAGAGAGCAAGAGGAATGAGAGTGAAGAAGTGTGTGTGAAGAGAGAGTAAGAGTGTGTAAGAGTAAGAGAGAGAGTGAGAGTGTGCGAAGAGTAAGAGAGGAATGGTGAAGTCTTGGTTACAATACAATAAATCATCTTCCGTACTGAATATTCTAATTGTCACTAACCAATCTAATACAAGATACAAATCCTATGGCATTTACATACAGCCTATAAGAGTTCTTATATTACCATAGAGTGTTACATCTTAACTTCCAAAAACTACTCTTTGGACCCTTTCTGCTGAGCTAGTAGGGTCTGCTCTGACCCTTGGACCTGCTTGCAAGCAGAGGGTATTGTTCAATCAAGAGGGGATTACCTTCAGTCGGCCATACCATTGTTTTCCAGTTGTTCAGTAACTAAGATTTGGTATTTCAAAAGTGGCTTTCATTTCGATGTCGCCTGTAGTTTTCATATTCCCAAAATCTTTTGTCAGGCAATCATATTTATAAGGCTTTCCTGTTTCATCTTCCCCAACAAGTTCAAAAGGAGCTCTTACGGGTATTCTGAAGACCCAGACTTCAGAATTTTTGTGAATGTTAAGGAAAGGCAGCGTGCTTTTTCAGGAAAGTGTTTAAAAGTTATTTTATTTTCTTCAGTGTGTTTTCCAGTCAAAGGGGCAGATGGTTGACTTAATGCCAAATAGGTTAGTAATAATAGCTGGAGCCAAACATGTCCTTTACAGGTTCTGTATCCTTCCCCCTGTTGTCCTTTCAGGCCTTAAGTAGTCACACTATCTGTGCACTTGTACTTTTAGAGGGAACCTAAAGATTACCTCCTGATGCTTTTACTAAATGAGCCCTTAGGTTGCTTTCTGTTCCAACACCAGCAATTCCCAATAATTCATACAGAACAGTTGGATTGAGCAACTTTAAATTGATCTTCAGTGTAGCCACTTAATACTAGGATGGAATGGTTTATCAAGTAGCAGCTTTGTATTTGCATATCTATGCATTTTGAAGTCCTAAAGATAAGGGGTTTTAAAATTTTTGTTAACTGGAACAAAAAAATTCTTTCAGCATAGCAAAAGAAGACAGGTAGTAATAGGTTGAACCTTTGTTGTACTCAGCATTTTTAAGGATGCTAAAATGATATCTTTAAAGAGGTAATTGTTTTAGACTTTGGAGCTTACTGAAATTGGCCCTTCTCTGAAACCTGGCTTCATAGCCAGCAGGGTTTTGTATTGCAGCTTTGATTCAGTAGCTTTATTTGGCAGTGTACACCAGGTCAGCAGCAGTCTTACAGTCTTACAGGCTGGATTTCTTCAGCTCTGTGGTGGACCAGATTGTTTTGATGTTTTTGTCAGCAATGATTAATAATAATCTGGTCTGTTTTCTCCAGCTAAAGACCACCCCTTCTGCTGGGTGTAACAGTGTGGTGTTTAGCTTTTGCTAAATGCCAGTTGAGGAAAAGAGTGAATGCCTCCTTGTCTGTCAGAGATCTTAAACTCTTTAAAGCTGTCATTAAGATTTATATACAAATTGCGGTAAAAAATTGGGTTAAAAATATGGACCTCTTTTTTTTTTTTTTTTTTTTTTTCCCCCCACTTTGGAAAAGGAGCTATATTTGTATTGTTACAGAAATAATGTTTAATGCCAACACATGTGATAAGGATGGAAATAATTGCAGCGCATTTGTGTCATTTTCTGGGAGGAAGGATAAAAAACAATCAGGTATATATGAGTGATAAGTATAATAAAGCAACTATTTCAGAATGAAGGTAGGACAGTTTGGGAAAGTCATTTTTCTTATTTTAGTATACTGGTGGCACTTAGGCTAGAAAAGCAAGTCTAATTACTTTCAATTGGTGAAGAAGCATCAGTGTTTGAAAGAAACTGATTTTATTTTGCCATGTGGATTTAGAGCAGTATTACAGCATCTGTAATGTTAAGAAACTTTTGGTAAGTACTTTTAAGAAAGTGTTAATATGTTTAGAAGTCTGAAGGAATTACCAAAAGGTTAATAATTCATCAGCTCTATGATATCAATGGGCCATGTGTTTGTACATTAGTGCTATTGCTGAAAATGAGATTTGCTGGCATGTATTCAAAATCATGTTATTAGAATTAAGAAAAAATTACTCTGTGGAGTGCTGCCTTAAAGCTGGTACCACATTATAAGGAAGATGAAGTTACCCTATCCATGAGCTATATGATCTTGTATATCCCTAATGAAATTTGTCTGTGAGTGTGCTTCTGCACATTACTTGTCCTTTCATTCTAAGATGCTTTTTATAATGAAAAGAAACATTTTGCCATCTTATTTTAATTCTTATTGATAAGGTTCATTCTGTAACGGAAGACTACATTTCTTAAGTGGTTCCTGCAGTGTTGCTTATTTCCTGAATGTAGTTTCAGTGTGTTATGCAGACCTCTGCTTCTGTCGCAAGGGGAGTTGGAGTACTGTTGTTATTTTATTACAGCCAGTGGGTAATGAAACAAAGTAAAAGATGATGTTGCTATTTAATTGCAGAATTGAGTAATTTTACTGCTCTGGAAGCACAAATTTTGACTTGATTGCTGTATTTGATAAATAGATGAATTTAATGTTTTAGTAAAGTCTCTACTGCGTTTTAAGTGTTGACAATTAAATATTTTTTCTCTTACTAAATAGCAGCTAAATGTTCAAAGTGTGGTGGGATATGAAAAAAAACCAGTTTTGTGGTGATTAGTGTTAGGATTTTCCTTTTTTTCATTTGCAGTAGTAACCAGTACAATTCTTGCTCTTGTGCAAAATTTAAATAACAAATCACTTTAAAGACACTGTTTTCCTAAATTTGTGGTAATTAAGCGTGCATAGGCACCTATCAGTCATAAAGAATACCCTTAGTTGTACTGAAGAGGAATGGAGAAACTGAATGATTGAGCCTAGCCATTACTTCAAAGCAGGTACAAATGAGAGTGCTTAAAAAATATGTGTCTATTTCAGCAATCACCAATGTGGTGTCTCAGAATTGTCAGTTTGTGCTCCACAAATTATACTTTGGTTTTGGAGTTGCACAAGGGTTCTTAAGGTCAGTCCTGCAACTCAAAAAGTAGGTAAATACTGTTTTTTATTTCGTGTGTATATTCTTTTGTAGTTGATTTGCATGCTGAATGCAAAGTAGAAAAGTGGAGTGCGTATTTGTTGACTGGATTCTACTGAGATAATGAACCTCTAGAAGAAAACCCAAACACTCTCCCCTTCCCTCCAAAAAATGTTCATTTTCAGGGAGAAGAGCTTGTTGCATTTATCTTGAAATACATTTCTTGAAAAAAAAAATGCGTAATGCATTGAGGTTTTTTTTAATCTTTGGTTGCTTCAAGTCTTGTTTTCTTACTTTCCTTCCTAACGGATAGTCTGAAAGAACACCAAGTGTGGCTAGAAAAATAAAGTAAAACAGTCTTTTTCTTCTTGTTTTACAGTTGTAATCTAAGACAATCACATAAAACAGATGACTTTTTAGAATAAAACTCTTTAAAATGTGAATTTTGCACTAACAATAATAGTTTCAAAAATGTAAGCTTTCTTGGGTATCTCAGTATTTCTCTCATATTGTTCCCCTGAATCTGTATGTGTGTGTGTTTCCTTCTAAACTCAACTGAGAAGTGTCTGCTGCTACACTTGTCTCTTCTTATATTGATCTCGCATTTATCCTGTGTGTAGGTTGCTATGGTGTTGATGGAGAGAGTGACTCTATCATGAGTTCAGCTTCAGAAAATTCCACAGAGCCTTGGTTTTGTGATGCATGCAAATGTGGTGTCACTCCTAGCTGTGAATTGTGTCCCAACCAGGATGGGATCTTCAAGGAGACTGATGCAGGCAGGTAAGACTGAATAAGTGATGTTTTAAATTTGACATCCTCTTACATTTAAAAGATTGGGTTTTTTCCTATACTTTGTAAAGACTCTGCTCAAGTCTATTGACTTTCAAGTATGGTGTAAGTGGAAGGAAAACTACAAGTTTTTTAGTTCTTTACTGGGTCAGTAATGCCAGGTAATAGGAAAAAGTAGCATAACAAAATTATATTGAAGGTGTGCTAAAGGTATTCAGACAGACCTGGTATATTATGAGTATTTTGAATTATAAAGATTATATTATTGATTTTTGAGAATATTCTTCACTTCTTTTTAGGATTGCATTCAGGTCTAATTTGAGAATAAGCAGATTAATTCTCGTGATGTCTTCAATTCCTGTCACATTTGGAAAATAAATTAAGATGTAAATATTAATGATAACTAATTATCTATACAAAAGGCAAAAACTAGATTATCAGTGATGTCTGATTTGTGCTTAATTTTACTGGTTTTTGCTGCATAGGGTTTTGGGGTTTTTTTTTGGTTTTTTTTTTTGGTTTTTTTTTGTTTTTTGTTTGTTTGTTTGTTTGTTTGTTTTAAATAGACCATGAAAATTAAGGTTTTTCCCCTACACCCTATGGTTGTATAAATTGCAGGTGTGTGGTAATAAGCAAAGCTTTCATGTGCTGGGCTTGTCATAAGCTTTTAAAAAACAAGTTACACAAGTGAGTCAAGATTTGTAGTGAATAATTTTGACCATTGGAGGTAGCAGTGCTCTTTTAATACTTCTAGGGTTCAGATCCTTGTGTCGGGTCTGTTGTAGATTCAAGAGTGTATGTGCATCTTCCTTATAAAGCTTTTACAGAGCTAAGCAACTTGTGCTTTTTCAGTTGTTTTCTGTTTTAATGATAATGCTTCTATATGCAAGAAAAACACTTTTTTTAAAGAGTAAAAGTCAATTGTGTAACAAGAAATGTGAGACTTGATATCACCTGGCAAATTTTATTTCAACCTTTTTATTCTTGTGTTCTACAAACAATTTAAGCCCTATATATATGACTTCCCCTTTATCCTAGTAGAAACTATAGTCAACATTTTAATAATTGTTTAAAATTCTTCTTGTAAAATGGTGGTATGCTTTTGGTTAACCTGGAGGTATTTTCTTTGTTACATAGGTTGTCTGTGCAGAGGCATATGCCTGCCTTGCTGACAGTGGGCGTTATCACAATAATTTATTATTGTTGTTGTGTCTTTACTTGCTAGACAATGTGATATTGCTGTCCTGGATAAGTTTGTTCTCCCAGATGAAGAGATTATGTACTAGAAAAAAACAAATACTAATTGCAATTTACTAATTCACATTACTAATATGTGAAAATTCCTGTGCTCTCTTTTTATTATTTGTTTATGAATTTGAATTCTCAGGGGTAGGGAGGCACTGTAGAGTCTTGGGGCAGTGTCTATTATGTTTTCATTATACTCAGTAAACTGCAATCCAATTCAGTGCTTTTCTTGACATATTAGCAGGAAGAGACTACTGAGTAACAGATTCCTTTAATTCACCATTGCTCTTCATGCCCTTACCACCTTTTAAAAATAAATTCTTCATATACATCAGTGCTAGAAATTACACAAGCCAAACCTAGTCAGTTTCTCTTCATAATCAAATTGGAATAATTTCTTTCTACATGAAAGGTGAATCATTAGAATAATGAGGTGCTTAATTTCTCAGCAGAAGCCTTTTCACATTAATCTCTCAGTTTCACAAGTATAAATGTGAATTTATGAAATTTTACTTCTCAAAATGCTATTATCCAAAAATACACATTCTGTCCTTGTTTCAGTATGGAGTTTTTCTTCTTTCCTAATCAACATCTGTCATCATTGCTGCAAGCTAAATGGATGGTAGAGTAACAAGGAAGATTATTCTTCTTTGATTACCCAATTTGTCTTAATTACAAGCTTCTAAAACATGTGCAGCTAAATAAATGAGCAGGAAAATATTTAGGGCTGGTACTAAAAGCAGCTGAAGCTGCTTCAGCTGTGAACTTGACTGACTTGTGTATGTTTTTTAATAACGATTCAGGTCTGAGTTCGCATATAGGTGGTTCAAGAAATGAGGCACTTGTGTGCCAATCACACTGAAATGGCAGTTTAAATCTGTGATACTGCAATACTTGGGTGACATGTACTAAAACATTTTGAGAAGGTCAGTATGAAGCAAGCAGCCAGCTGTTGGGTTTATCATAGATAAACTCCTACAGAGTGCAGCAGCATTAAATACACCAGTGGAGCATGAAAAAACTGTGCAAATTAAATTGAGAAAGCAGCTGCTTGTAGAAGATGTGTATCGTTATAGTGAACTTTGGAGGGTATGTTTAGTAGGCTGTATTAAAACTTACTATCAAAAATCTCCAACCAGAACCTTGGATTTTTGTTACGAATAATTGTGAAGATATGTAGCTTCTGTTTATAAAGATTTGTTCTATATTACACACCTTAAATTAAAGGAAGAGTATGGAAGAGAAGCCTTACAGAATTCAGATGTTTTTTATTTACAAACAAGCAGTCTATTTATCTCAAGGTTACAGGTCTCATTTATTTTGTGTGGTATTTTTCTTCTAAAAATTTTTTAAATTTCCTTTTGAAAACAAGTACAATATGCTTATGTCAATGAGGTATTTACTTTAGTAAATCATAATGTTTACCAAAATGCATATTTAAGCACATACCTATGCTTTTTTTAGTAGAGGAACATTTTATTAAAGTGTGGTAGTGATTTAGGGCAAGCTATTGCCACTCCCGGATACAGCATGGAAGGGCAGAGGTGGTACCTGGTGCTCCATTGCTTCCCTGCAGAGATATCTTGTTCCTCCACTGGTTTTGTGGGGATGTACTTTTCACATACTAATGAAAATAGTCTTTTTTTTTTTTTTCACATTGTATTAAGTTAGGGGGTTGTGCTGGCATACTAGAGTGTTTATGCTGTAATAAAACCAGTGATGAGCTTTCCTCCCTTTCTGAGTAGCAAGAAGTTTGGCAGAACACTTGAGTATGTCAGCTTGTTCTCTGGCAGCTAACAGGCTGTCTTATTTGTACTACATTATTTAAAGACAAAGTTGTAACTCACCTTTAAATTTTCTTTACATCTTCCAATAGTTACAGTGCTGGGACCGAATAATTTTGTGGATGTGAAGAGCAGTAGTAAAATTTGTGGAGGCAAAGCAATGCAGTTCTTGCATATAAATGTGTATTTGGGATATACATTATTCTGATTGTTTTAAGATTATATGTTTTAAAGGGAATTTACTACCTAGCATCTCAAACCTGAGTGATTCAACCATAGGATAAAAACTTGTTTTTAAATACAGAAGTGAAAGGAGTCTTATCAGATATGACACAATGAGTCAGTCAGTGTTGTGGCTTGTTAGATTTACTGAGAAATTTCTTACGGAGTGAAGTGATTTAATGGCTTTTAAGTAGTTTCTTACTGTTACTGGGATTTTTCTGTTACCCAGTTAATGTCTTGGACTGTTTGGGGGGAAAATGGTAAGTAAATAGTCTGTCCACCAATTTTGTTTATTGAAAGATGATTGTTTTCTTTGTAAAGGCTGAAATACAGATGTATTTTTGAGCTTGCTACTGAACCTTTCGTATTTTGCTTTTTTGGAATTTCTGTTTGGATATATGATCCATGAATAACATGAAACTTAATAAATCTGAGTGATAAAGCATTGTAGGTCTAAGGACCATTGATGAGAAGTGTGCTGCTTTGGGAAACCAGGACTACATGGAGCTCCTGAATAGTATAACCATGAGCTTCAGTATTTCTCTCATCTGTAAGGAGCTAGTTAATAACAGTAGCTGTTCTAAGTGCACTTGAACCCAGGATGTTATTGCTATGAATTTTTTTAATTGACCTAAAAAGGAAAGAGGAGGGAGAAGAGATAGGCTGAAAAGTGGTAGAAGATTGGAAAAAAGATCACAGCAGCGTGCATGTGGATTTAAGCAAGTGGTAACAGGTCTGTACTGAATCCCTGGTAAAAGAGACAAGGGAGGAAGTGTTTCTCACATCATCATGAGTCATCTTGAATGCAGGGAGTAGATTCTATTATTTGATTAGAACAGAAGAGAGTTTTAGTCTTCACTAGTGATACATTTACTGTTAAAACAGTAATGACTGGGAAGATTGTAAAGTGCTGAATTAACACACTTGCTGAGGCTCAAACAGGATATTTCAGCTCAGTTATGTCTGACATCCCTAGTTGTATTACATGCCATGTGGGACTTTCTAGGTTCAAAGTGTTAGCTACAGTCTCTGCAACTGAAAGGCCATTTTCTTGAATATTTTAAGTTAACAAAAAAAGAGCAGTCTTGACCCTCCGTCTATCACAGTTTTCTCCCATCTGGTGATTTAGCAAGGAGTAGCAAATACTTCCTGAATTTTGATAAAATAGTAAGATTATTTGGAGTAGTTTGTCTCAGTTAATTTGGGTCATACATGCTGTGCAGAACAGATTTTGAGTTTGTCACTAACTGATGGTTTGTGACAATGAGCATTGGATCTTTTAGAAAATGTTCATTACATAAGAAGAAAAGGAAAATTTGCCTTCTGCTCCAAGGCTGTTTGGGTAGCTGAGAGTTTCAGGAGGTTAGGAAGATGCCTGTCAAAAGCAGACTTGAGGTTGAAGCCTTTACCATTGTGTAAATTACTATACTCTATTTAATTACTGTACATTAAGGTCCAGATTAATTTTCTGCCCCTCAGGGCTGAAGATTACTCCCCCGTTTGTTCATGGCCAGTGAGGAAGGGAACAGCTAAGTAACAGTCTGTTCATCTGAGTTTCAGATAGGCCTTTCTATAATACTATTCAGATGTGTTTATTACTGAATGCAAGTCCTATCTG
The DNA here is from genome assembly GCF_017639235.1 of Corvus kubaryi. Lineage (NCBI taxonomy): Eukaryota > Metazoa > Chordata > Aves > Passeriformes > Corvidae > Corvus > Corvus kubaryi. The sequence continues at coordinate 32,125,030 of NW_024581137.1, read as the reverse complement.
TTTGCTTAAAACTAGCTAGTTCTGGTGATACTAACAGGTGTAACTAACAGTGCAAAGTCTGACTGATGCTGTGTTTATGCTATATGCTCAGAGCTCAGTGTTGGTGTGACTACCTGTATAATTTTGTTCCTCCCCTTCCTACCCCTTACCACATCATTAAAGTGTCTGTCTGCCTTAGCTTTATAAGTAATACCAAAATCTTCATACACCTTTCATGTTCCTTGAAAAGTGTGTGGAGCCCTTGTGAGAGCCATCAGAACATAAAGGTGATGGTTAGCCCAGCCCTTGATCCATGCAGGCAGAGCAATCCCAGTGGCTTTGAAAGGCCTTGCTCTACGGCTCAGTGTCTGAGCTCCTGAATTCCAAATAGGCACTCTATCCCTGCTTTTAATGTACTTTCCTTCAAACGTTTCATCTAGCATCTGCAACATTTACAAGGCACTTTGAAACCTGAAAATGGTGAGTATAATATAGGATCAAAATGTTGGTAACACTAACCTGATTTTGTCTGCTGTTTTAGGTGGGTCCACATTGTTTGTGCCCTCTATGTTCCAGGAGTGGCATTTGGAGATATTGACAAGTTGCGGCCAGTAACACTAACAGAAATGAATTATTCAAAGTACGGTGCAAAGGTAAGTTTAGAAGAGATGTAGTGCCAATGAGTAGCTGTATTTTATGTTTTTGCATGTAATAGAATAAAATGCATCTTCTCAATTTTTCTTTTTTATAGCAATTTTGTAGTGAGGTTCAGAACTAAAAATGAGATAAAGTTTGTTAATGGTTGTTATACCATTGTTATTCCCTCCATCCTTCTATCTGTTCCCTTGCCACTGTTCTACATAATTTCTGTCACTGTTTTCCCCCAATTTCTCTGATTTTTTACACAGGTGCTAATTTCTTTTGAAGTCAGTTAGTGGCAGATTGACAAAATGTGACTGGAAAGTGAGGAGGATTTGTGAGATGAGAAATGGGAGGTTAAGTTGGTTAAGAAAGGGGCAGATGTACATTCAGTAAGAATTACTTTAGAGTTTATATGTAAGCTAGTATGCATACAAAAAGGCTGTTCCGAAATCCATAGCAACATAGGATCCTCAACTTGAGCTGAAAAATGGTTCTAAAGTTAAAATTGTTTTGTATATGCAAATGGTTTCAATCCAGATCAGAAGCAGTCAGGAACAAACCATGCAGAAAACCATTGCAATGGGCTGAGCACAGTGCTCATTAGTTTGCTGACTACTATTTATATGGCTAATGGAGACAGTGTGGAGAAGCCATGTCTATCAGGTTAATATGAGGGAAGGTGGTTGGTTGTAAGCCTGCAGCTCTAAAGCTTCATTTCTGCCAAGTCACTTTTGTTTTCTTGAATGTCAGTTTGTTAAGTTCAATGCTAAATGAAAATATGTAGTGCAGTTTTAAAAACACATGCAATATATAAAACAGATTAAAACACTTTGGATTGCCCATGTTCAACATACCTGTGTCAGGAGCCTGGGCCTGCTGAGGCATTTAGCCTTGTTTAGAAATATTTGTATAAAAAAATGTTGGGGCAAGCACGCCAGACCCTGCAAACTGTTGTTGAAATAAGTCATGCTCTTTTTTAATAACATGAGTGGTGCATAGGAGCCAGGCAAAGAATTTGGGCATCTTTTCTTGCTGTGGTAAGGTGAAAGTGAACTGTACAGGTGAAGAAGACTCATTACTGCTGCAAAGCTGTAAATGCTGTTTTCTGTATCAAGCGTGGAAGTTACAGCTTACTTTGCTAAATTCCTCCCTGCAAAACCACCTTAATATAATAGTGCTTTTAATTTAATTTCTTATCTGTTATGTGTTGCAGCTACACAGCTAAAGGGTGCCCTTCTAGTGTAGCATATGTGATGTTTTGAGATTCTTCAGTCACTGAGTTTTCCTTACCATTCCTTTCTGTTGTTTAACTTTCTGCGCGGAGATATTTTCTCTAGGTGATAGACAGCTTTGCTCTCTATTCAACAAGTAGGAGGCTAGGAAATGCATGCCTGTATAATTTTAGATCATTTTTATGCACTGGATAGCAGCACTGCTTAAGCAATGCATGTTCCCATTTCCTGCTTATGTGCTCATCACTCTAGATTGCTGGCACAGGGATTTGGTTTGAAATTGTGGCGAAACAGACTGAGGAATTGATCTGACTGAAAAATAAGTTCATTGGTTTTTTCTAGGTCATATTAGGGGATGTCAGTTTGTTGTTTTGCAAGTGACTGTGCCTAGAATGCCATAATTCCTTAATTAATAATCTGAAGCCATAATTCCTTAATTAAGTGAATCACAACCTTCTCTACTGATAATTATGATTTTTGAGTATTTGTTTCTGCATTGTCATGTGTTTACTCTTCAGTCATTGCTTATCGAAGGACATGTACATAATTACTTATGGTGTTCAGTCATTCAGAGCACTGTTCTTTTGTTGTTTGTCCTCTGAACTTGTTGAACATTTACTGAGGAGTGGTGGCTTTTTTACACCATACTTATACAACTAATTGTGCTTGAATTGCTTGGATGGTTTTTAGTTGTTTTGCTGAAGGGGAATGCAAAACATGGAGGTTCATATAAAAATTCATCCAACATGCTGTTTAGATTAATTAAGCACTTTACCATTGCTTGTTGAAAATGAAATTAATAGTGGGAGTTGAGAAAGCATGGAGCTTTAAGTAGTGTCAACTGTTGGGAACATACTTGGTTTCTGTACCACACAGGAGTAACCTACTGGTTCGCTTTTTATATATAAGACATAAATTATGAAATACTAGGCAAAACTCACCTGAAGTATTTACTGTGGCATTTTCCATTCTTCTTTATGAAGGAGTGCAGTTTTTGTGAAGATCCTCGTTTTGCCAGAACTGGTGTATGCATTAGTTGTGATGCTGGGATGTGCAGAGCTTATTTCCATGTGACCTGTGCTCAGAAGGAAGGCCTCCTCTCAGAAGCAGCAGCGGAAGAGGTAGCTATGGAAAGGATAGAATAAAAAACCTCTGTTGAAAGCTTATGAAGATGACCTGAAATGGTGGCTTTTTTGTTCACAGACACTGAACTAAGTTTTTTACAGTAGGTAACAAGGCCTGGGCTGAGTAAAGGAACTGTACAGGGAGAGTGCTTCACCAAATTGGCCAACTCTGAGCACCTTTTGAAACTGACTGGAAAAAAGGATAGAGAAAGTTAACACAGAAGTTGGCTTAATAGACTATCTGTCAATATAGACATGAATTCTAGCTGTATTTCCTGAACTTCACAGAGGGTGACGTACTTACCTAGCTGTTTGTGTAGTATAGTCATCTCTGTTACATACCAAATAGGAGACTTGAGAAATTAACTACATTTCTGATGCCACTTTTTCATGCCTGTTTTCCAGTATTTTCTTCAAATTGTAGTACATATATATGACTTCCCTTGTGGTAACATTAATCTTTGGAATCAGAATGAAAAGCAAGTATTTATAGCCTCCTGATAACTTCTTAATATCTTTTCTTAACAGTTTTTTCTCTGATATATGATCTAAAGCAATTTAGATTTGAAGTTCCTACTTCCCAATTCATTTTTATGGTATAGGTACTTTTAGGTTGCCCAATTCCATCCTGATATGTATCATTTGGATTAAGCCTGTCATGTTCATAGCTTCACGATTTAACTTTTTGCCTTAGGAAGTAGCACAGGTAACACAAAAACAAGCATTACTTTCACTGTTGATCTTGACAATTCTGTTTCTGAAAACAGTGGATCACTAAGGAATTCATGAAGGAATCACAAAATACTTCCTTCTGTTGGACCGATAAATAGGAAGATAGCACATTGCCTCATTGTTGTTGTCCTAAATAGATTATGTGTAAGGTTGAGTCTTCAAATGCTTTATGTGGATTCTCTCTGGACATATGTATCTGCTTGCCTTTCCACCTTAAAATTTTATTACATGTGTTCTGTAATCAAATTTTTAATCAAGGTCTCGCACAATCTCATTTTAGGGCGCTGCTAATTTTTGAAGTAAGCTGTTGCATAGTGTGAAAATCTAAATTAAAAGAAAATGTGCTTGTAAGGAAAGTCTGAGTAAATTTTATTGGTCTATATTTTATAGATGGAGTGAAGGAAAATTTGATAGGCAGATAATTTATTAATATTTGTATTACTTTATGAAGGAAGACTGCTTTAAGTTTTTCTTAGTCTGTAGATTCATGATGTTGTTTGTACACTTTTGAAAATACAAAATGAATGTGTTTCTTAAAGGATGTCTCCTCATGGCTCACATATTTGTAGTCTGCTTACAAAGTTTGCAGGTGCTAAAAGTTGCTATAAACCTAGCCATGATAATGTACAGATACAGTGGAATGAAAAATGGAAAAAAAAAAGATCATTTGAGAGATGATAAATCATGTGAGGGTATAGCCTCCAGAACAGTTGGAAAAACATTAGAGAAACCAAATATATTGCCTTTGATAGTATTCAGAATTGTTTTGCACTTGTAGGATTTAGTTTATAAGGCACAGTGAATCAACAAGAAGTTAATGCATGTTATATGTTAAAGGGATTTTTACTTAGGAATTTATTTTGCTGGATTTTTTTTTCCTGGGAGTGCAAATATAGTGCAGATATTGACTAGTAGAGAGTTAAATAGTTAATGCATTTAAAAACATACACCTTATATTGTAGATGGCATCAACATGACAAAATTGATTTAGAAACATACTTTTTAGTTGTTTTTAAAAACATGTCCATTCGAACATGGGAACTGATTGCCAGAATGTTTGTGCTGTTCAGAGCCCTTTGGCCTTACTTTATGTCTTACTTTATTTTCGTTCCTTCCCCTTTGTTTTTTCTGAAACAGGATATAGCTGACCCTTTTTTTGCTTATTGTAAACAGCATGCGGACAGGTTAGACAGAAAATGGAAGCGGAAGAACTACTTGGCTTTACAATCTTACTGTAAAATGTCCTTGCAGGAAAGAGAAAAGCAGCTTTCGCCAGAAGCTCAGGTATTGTATTTGTGACACAAATGCCTCTGCATTAATCATCCATGTTGAACAAGACAGAAATTAAGAGAACCTAAAAATGTAATTATTGTAGGAAATTAAATGGGTAATATATTGATAGTGCATGGTCATTTAACAGTGCAGTGAACTATTTGTAGGGTTTGGTCTCTGAGAACAATTCTCTGTGTATATATATATTTATATAGATATATGTCTTATATAGTTATATCTCATATATATTTCAATAAATATCAAATATTAATATCTATGCTTGTCTGAATTGAAAAATATTACTTAGGTTTTGAGACAAAAAATTGGTAATTACTTTTTCATTGTAATCCATAGATTTTCTTTAACATTTTCTTCAAGATTCTGAAGAAAAAAAAGACAGACAAAAAATCAGGCATTTTTCTATTTCTAAATTTCCATTTTTGTAGGTCTAAGTGGAATTCTGTGTGCCAGGTGTTTTCATACTAAAGATTTCCAAGGGAAAAAAATAATGTATGCAAAGAACTGAGTCTGTGCTACAGCGTGGGCGTTGTCTGAAAGCCTTAGGCAAGTCTGTATCTCTGTCTAGTGGCAGATCCATTTAAAACTGTTAGTTACTGCATAAGCTCAACTGATAAATGTCCTGTTGATGTAAAGGTTTCAATCCCTCTGAGGGAATCTGCATACTTTCATATGCTTCAATGTGTGTCCTTTAGGGAATTTCTAGCATAGTTTGCTTCACTGCTTAGACTGAACTGCATTCCATGGAAAAATCACACCTGTGCAGAAAAGCAGCTTGTTACCTGAACGAAACTTGCCTAATTTATTTGTATCAAGTAGCAGATGCTGTAAATAGTGGAAATCATTTATGGGAGAGGACTGTTTTTTTTCTGAAGTGAGAATTATAGTGTAATGATAAGAAATACAGTTTCATATTGTCAAACTTCGTATTTTAAAAAATCTTACCTTTCTAGTTCTTCAGAGATCTTTGAACAGGAGAAGAGAATATTAATTTAAACTGACCTATGCTGTTGAGAATGAGCATGAGCAAACTCGTACTGTAGAAGAATTTTGAGTGCAATATTTCTATGGGGTATTGAATTTCATGTAGCTTGATGTAAAACTGATTTAATACTTCTTGCTGAATATACTCAGCTCTGAGTTATATGAAATGCACCTGTGTAGTGGAGGCATTACAATGAGTACTACCCAAGATAATGGTAAGTGCTGGTTGTGCAGTATCAGTTTGGATCCAACAGGCTTTATTAGCTCTGTTTTCAGGCATGTGTTACGCAGTGCTGATAATGCTGGTAAGTTCCCAGCATTTTCCTTTCTCCCTCCTCTTTTCCCCACATCCAAGACCTTGCAATTTTTTAATCTAAATTATTTGGATTACTTTTTTGGAAACTGAAAGAATGACTGCTGAAAACTGCAGGTGGAGTTACTTGACATAGTGTTATAGGCACCTTGATATAGGTATGATAACTTGCATACATTTTGTACAACCACGTGTTTTCACTATTGGTGGCTTTGGTATTGAACAGTGGTGGCTGTAGGTGGACCTGTTGCCTGCTGCTATGGTTCCAAGAAAAAAGCCACTGAGGTCAGAGCTGACCTGTAAGCCATGTTTCCTGTGTTTCTTGGTCACTAATGTTCAAGACCTAGTCCTTACTATAATGTGTTAAACTGTCTGCAATACTACCTTCAATGATTCTGTTTGAAGTCAGAGATGTTCCTTAACCACAGTGTGTATGTATATGCACACTTTTTGCTTTTGTCTCAGGAGTATCTCACACCATATGGTGGGGCAGTCACATTAGTTTAGTTTCTTCTTTGTGCAGGCAAGTAAACAGCTTCTAACTGATAGTCAGCTGGAGTTTTGCCTCTGAAGGTTTGTATGTTGATGTCATTTTCTGCCAGAATTGCCACTTCATAGAGTTCCCTCAAGACAGTGTTTTCCAACTGTCAGTAATAGCTCGATCTTTTGGGGTAGGTCTCCCAGATGGTCACAAATATACAGATGTCACCAGCAGTATATATTGTGAGCTTCTCTTGTCTGCTTCACTTCTGTTTGGATTGTGTTTTTGACAAATTATAATCAGCAAGTTTAACATTAATAAAGAGAAGTGGCATTGTGAAAGGAGTTCTTACAAAAGTATGTCAAATATGGTAATAATGCTCTTCATCAACTTTTTTTTGCTCACATGGATACCAATTTTAAGTATATCTAAATGCGTATGTGGTAGGTCAACCAAAGCTTTTACCAGTAGTGAGTTTTCACAGTCCAGTCAAATTATCGTTATCAGAAGGGGTTGTCTCAAAGCCAGCAATCATCTGTTGCTTTCATCAATAGGGAAATCTCATCAAGAAATGTGTACATAGCTCCAAAACCTAGTGAAAGGATAGTGTCATTTGTGTGTGTGCTTTGAAGTAAAATGGAATGTCTGTAGCAATGTCTGTTTTTTGAGATGTGGAGTTCTGGAGTGAAAATGACCTTGATTAGATTGTGCAGCTTTTAAAATGAAAACAAAATGCAGATGTGTTCCAAATTACAACTCACAACTAATTTTGAATTGTTCCTTGATGTGTTTAATTTGTGGAATTCTTCATTGCAGGCTCGCATCAATGCCAGGCTGCAGCAGTACCGTGCCAAGGCGGAGCTGGCCCGCACCACCAGGCCACAGGCCTGGGTTCCCAGGGAGAAGCTGCCGCGGCCGCTCACGAGCAGTGCTTCGGCCATACGCAAGCTTATGCGCAAAGCCGAACTGATGGGAATCAGCACAGACATCTTTCCAGTGGATACTTCGGATACGAGTTCCAGTGTTGATGGGAGAAGAAAACATAAACAACCAGCTCTCACTGCTGACTTTGTGAATTATTACCTTGGTAAGGGTGAAAATGCCTTATTTTTCTCAATGGAAAGATACCACTTTGCTGCATTGTGCTATGTTATTTAATTGGCTTTTTTATTTTCGTTGTGTTTAATTGTTTATAGTAGATAAATGTGGATTATGACTTCATTTTAGGTCAGGTATTATTTCTTGGAGTCTCTGTGTACACAAAGTTTTTTTTTTAAAGACATTTCAGAAAAGAATAAAATCTTTCAAGTATAAAGAGGAGACTAAACTGTCTTTAAGAAGGGAGTAAGTAACTTTTGGTATAATATTTTTTCTTTAAATTCTCCTCCATTTCTATGTGGAATAGCATGACTTTTTGACTGTGTGCTAGATCCTGATCAAAGTTCATCATTTTAACTACAATATTTATGCAGCAAAACAAAAACGTTTTGACTGTTCATTCTACTCTGTGTAATAAACCTATAGGCCATAGTTTTGTATTGTTGCGGTTTTTCATTTTCGATTGCTTCACTTTTTTTTTAGTGCATAAAACTTGAAAATGTATATTCCAGAACAGAAAATGACGCGATTTTCTTTTAAATAGAGAGAAATATGCGCATGATTCAAATCCAGGAGAATATGGCTGAACAGAAGAATATCAAGGATAAGTTAGAAAATGAGCAAGAAAAGCTTCATGTGGAGTATAATAAGGTAAAAAAAATGGGCTGATAAACCATTGTACCATTTTAGTATTGCTGCTGTTTACTTTGATAGAATTCTTCTTTCCCTGGAAAAAGATTAGGATGAAAGTGAAAGATGCAAACTATTGATCTGTTAAATGTAATATTTAAAAACATATTTCTTCTTTTAAAAATACTCAGTAGTCTTTCTTCTCCCATACAAGTAGTATCAATTTCTAAAATGTGATACTTCAACTGGACACAAGTTCTTTGACTGACCCCACTGAGAGGTCCGCTAACAAATTGCACATGGACTTGTTTGAACCTGCATGATTCTCTACTTGGAGCCCTGCTTGATAATTGGCAATCTAGGATACTCAAGACTGTTATTTATTTATTGATTTATGTCAACTACAGCTTCAGTTGGGCTTAGATTTAATGACTATTTTTTTAGACAGAAATTATCAGTATTCACACCTCCATAGTGTCCTCTGCATGCTTTTTAGGGTATAACAAATTTGATGCCCATAAATTATGGCATTGCTCCCCCAAAATGTTGCTAATATATTTTTTTTATTAACTCATCATTATGACTAAAAAAGAATTTTGTGCATTTTTATCAAATGAATGTTTATTTTAATAATTAAATATTTTGAAACATTGATATACTGTACCTTTTGTGACGGATGACATGCTGCAATTCTTGCTGAATTCAGGGGCCTATTAAGTGTTAGTTAATGATGACAAAAAATGGTGTTGCTACTAATTCCTAAAATGTTTGGTGTGTGTTTTAAGTGAGGACATATGGAAAATGTAGCAGCAGATCCTTGTGAACTTCCCAAAGATGATAAAGGGAAAGGAAGTTGTGCCTGGGGCTTTTAACCAAATTAATAGTTACCTCCCAAAATATACAACCTAACAGTTAGTGCCAGGAGAAAAAAAAACCCCTTTTTTTTCCTTGCATCCTTTAATTTTAAATTTTCTTTTTCTGTGAGTGTGGCAAAAGAGAGTTTTAATTCATTTATATGTTTGCGTGCTATAATCTTGCTGCCTACAAGATTATATATGTTGTATGGACAGCACATAGAAAATATTGTTGTATTTTAGTTTTCCTTTCCATATGACTTTATGAAACCTTATATCCATGCTGAAATTCTTTAGGTCTTTACCAAACAAGTGGCTGCTCTGGTTTTTGTCTTAGTTCTGTTAAATTACTGAATGGTTGTACTGATCTCAGCTATATTGATACCAGTTTCACTGTTTTTCTATTCCCACAATAAACTAATGCACCCTTGATAAGTAAGAGGTTGAGTAAATTTTATTGAATTACTGTTAATGGCTTTTCATTCCTGTTGCCTTTTTTTTTTTTTTAAACTTTTCAGCTGTGTGAGTCCTTGGAAGAGCTACAAAATATGAATGGAAAACTGCGAAATGAAGGGCAAGGCATTTGGGCTCTGCTGGGTAGAATCATTGGACAGGTTGGTTGGTTCCTTGCCCCCCTTTACAGAAAAAACCAGCAGAACAGGTTTTCCAAGAATAGGCCGTTTTGTTTCTCTCTGCCACTTCTATGGCCGAATAAATTGATTTGATTTGATCAGACCCAGGCTTTACTTGGGGGATAATGCTTCCTGATTGAAGTACCTAGACTTCTGCAAACCACCTACTGGGAATGTGTAGCTTCATTTTGTTGTTGCAATAGTGTTCTTGTTTACAAAATTCTTTCATTTGGTATAAGTGATTGACCTGTCATTTGTGATGAATCTCAGTATGAGGCATGAGTTAATCCTACTGTTTTTGTCTCCAGTTGTCTTTAGTTACTGTAGGCTTCAAATGATAAGTTAACTCTTTATGGGTTTTATAAGATACAAATCCTTTTAAATGCAGTATTTACGTAATGGTGTGTAACTAGACAGAGGAGAATATTTTGATCAAATGAATATAAATATCTAGGACAACAGAAGATTTGGGTTACTTCCTGTTGCCAGCAATTATCTTTGTTCCCACTGATATGGGAAGAGAAGTGTAGATTTTTGCAGTGTTTTCAATATATGTTTTATGTCAGAGGTATTAAATGTCAATGGACATTTTGGATGTGAGAGGGAGATTGCAATAATTTCCAGTTATGATTTGATATTGAAGAAACTGTTCATTGTGAAAATGCAGAAATACAATTATTCACGATTTTGGCATGCCCTTTGTTACTGCTGAGCTTGTGCTGCTGTTCAGAAAACGAACCTTACACTTTCTTTATGCAGTAATAGTTCCTAAGATACGCAACCTTTTACTAGTTCTATTTGTCTGCCTACCTCTCCTACTTGCAAAGAAGAATTCTTGCATAACGTATCTTTTAAACCAAGATTATTTTTCCTTCCTTTGAGTAAGTATTTGCAGAGATATTTCCTGATGCAAATGTTACGAAATTTGAAAAAAAAAAGAATGAAAAGCTGAGTAGAATTCATTTACACAGCTTGCATGACATTTTTTTTCCAGTTGGTTGAACAGATGCAGACCCATGGGGCTGCTGAGAAATGACTTTGATAGATGGTTGCTGTCTGAGAAGCCAGCATACTGCAGATAGTAGAAACCCAACGAGAGTCTTGTCTGCTTTGTGAAGGGCTTGGTCCAATAAGATAATTTTTCTAATTAACCTGTCGAGCACCAGTGTAGCTGCAATGCTGGGGAAAATAAACTGCCTCAGTGTTCTGTCACTTTCATGAATTTGCCTTTGCTTGTTTCAGCTTCCTAGAGAAATGCATCCTTGTCCATCCCTATATTGGAAGCTTGAAGAAAGATTCTAAAAGCCATTCTTTCCGTGTGTTTCTTACTGAATTGAAAAAAATTCTCTAAGATTACTTTATATTACAGAATCATATTGGAGTAAATGTGTAGTCTGTAAAATAGCTAGCTAAGCAATTTCCCACTCATTATTATGTGTCTCGTTCTTCATGCATTGAGATTAGTGGAATGTTCTTTAAAAGTGTCAAGACTCATGTGTACTGCATTTGTTCAAATCCAATAGAAATTGAACATACCAGCAATTTTACGGGCTCCAAAGGAAAGGAAACCAAGTAAAAAGGAAGGAGGAACACAAAAGGCATCTACACTTCCGGCAGTACTTTATAGGCAAGTAATTAAACTTTGACAGAATAGATAACAGTATCCAGCAAGTTACAGTTTCAGAATTGTTTGCTTCAGTGTTTAATTAACAAAATGCTTTACTGTTTTCTATACGTTTGAATGCTAAGTTGAACAGTGGTCAATTCTTCACCCTACCACACATGAGTAAAACTTGGGTGTTTTTGCTAATTTGACAGCAGTGCTTTAAGGACAAAGCTAACTCCTTGCATCTGAAGTTTTTTTGATGTCAAAACTAACTGGTCACTTTGTTCTTTGAATGCAGTCCTCTGAGTGCATGATTTTGAGAACAGTGATGATGCTGTTCAGTCACGATTCCTTTATGCACAAAACACTTGTCATATAAGAATTCTCACTTTTTGCTCATGCTAAATTTCCCTACTTCTCTTTTTATTAATTCCCAAGGTTATAAAATGTATTCACTTACTCTGTCATACATAGTTCCACCTTTTCCCCTCTTCTGTAAGCTGTGAAGCTACTGACTGGGTTTTTATTAAGCCTAATAGTGGGACATAAACTAGAATCCCAGATGCAAAACACATCATCTAGGATCTTTTTTTCTCACCACAGCTGAGAAGTTACATGGTCTATTGTTTATCTAGAGAGCAGCAGCCAGGCATCCAGCCACAGCAAGTAGTGTCTTGCCCAGCTAGCATGCTAACTGAAGAGAGTGATTTACATAAGCAAAAGTTAATTTTAGTGTTGCAAGAGGTAGAAATCTTGAAAACGTGGCAGTGATCTGAGGATTTGGCAATTTAGATGTACACAGATAATTGGAGTCATGCTTCACTAGTTTTGTTTCATTCAAATGCACTCAGTTCCGTGTTATAGTGCAATCAGTGAACACCTATCTTTTCAAAATAACTAAGATTTCAATTCCACTAAAATAATAATAAAAAGGAGATATAATTTCTGATGAGTTACATTGCCCAGTGTAATAGCAGCACAGACCTATTTCAGGGTAATTAATAAGTGTATGATTGATTGTTCAGATTGATATTAGCAGTATAATTTTCTGTTTACGTATTTGTTGTATTTTTTTTCCACTTGCTACTGGTACATTTTGCTGAAGTATTGAGTGATTACTAACTTGTTAGAAGCCCTCAAAAATTTAAATTGAAAGCCATTTTTTGCTAAATCTTATTAGGAGCCTTTTATGCTTTTATTGTACTTAGATAGAAGCTCCTTAAACCCTTCCAAAATTACTCCACAATTACTTCAAAAAGTAATTATGCACGTAAATGATACATCAGTTTGAAGTTGCCACAAGTTTGTATTGAAACTGGGGAGTGTGCTGGGGTGTATTGTTTATTCTTTATGAATATGTAATTATAATGCTTTTCTGCTACGTACATGAAAAGTTGTGGAATTTGCAAGAAGAACCATGATCAACACCTACTGCTGCTGTGTGACACTTGTAAACTCCATTATCATCTTGGTTGCCTGGATCCACCTCTTACAAGGATGCCAAGGAAGACCAAGAACAGTTACTGGTAAGAATGCAGTTGATGTGTTCTTGTGCTGTCTCTGTACTTAAAGTAGGATGTAAATATGAATAGACTTGAAAATTCTGAGTGGATTAGACATTGCTTTAATGCAGTTTGAACAGAAATTTTTTATTTTCAGGTTATTAGCAGTGATGTTTCAAGGTTAAAAAAAAAAAGTTGTAAAGATTTTCTCATTATTAGCCACTATGTAAAAATAGGTTATAGTTGTAATTTTGGTTGGGTTTTGAGTTCATTTGCGATTGTTATTGCTGCAATATAATAGTGGTAGCAAATTATAGGTGAATACTTTTGGGAAATGGAAGACTCGGTTTTCTGTTTATGTTAGGACTCAGATAAGCAACTCTCTGTCTGGATTTTCAGGCAAATACTTGTAATATTTTTAAATAAAAGTAATAGATCTGTTTATTGCAAAATGGGAAGTGTTGGGTTTACTGCTGTCTTATGACTCAAATGTACAATGGCAGAAGTATGTTCATAACTGTACTTACTGCAGTTACATTTCCATGAATTAAAGTTCTTTCATGCCTGCAGAGCAGAACAAAAGCTAAGTGGTACAATGGAGAAATGGTAAGGTGGCAAAAATGCTGATTTCCAAACTGTCATAAAATTAGCTTGCTCTGCTCTGTAGTGTTAGCAACCTCCATGTTTAAACTGCTCTGAAATGTGTTAGAAGAAACTCAGAAACAGTTTGTAGCTGGCAAGAGGTTAGTGTACAGCATCTCAAGGAGTCATTCATCACCTTGTCTGAATGTTAAGGTACCAAATCAGAATAGTATAAGAATTGCTTCTAAAAATACAGTAAAACTATTTTAATAGAAAAAGATTATCTTCTGTTTTTCTTCATATATCTCTAAATTTTTGTTCTTAAAGAACTTGCATAAAACATTTACTTCAGCCATTTCTTTGGTTAGTTTTGAAGATTGTGTGCAGAACAAGATGGCCAGTATGTGAAATGGGAGGCCTCTCTTTTTTATATCTTAATGTGACAAAACCTGTATTTACCTCAATAAATTTCCTTAGTAAATTAATAGAGATTTTTTTTTAAAGATGAAAGTCTCAAAAAGGTTTTCACCATCACTAATACTTTCCTGAACCTAATATTCCTTTAATTATTTAATGTAGTGTGTGATGTGAGACTTTAGATCTCTTTTGTCAAATTTGCCAAGTAGTTATTTTACATGGAAGCTTTTTTTTTTTTAATTTTTAGATAGCTTCTTCATTTGCACAGGGGATTTGATTTTTGTTCTGCTTTTAACAAAGTTGAAAAGGCTCACTAAAAGCTATCAGTCCAATAGATGTAAGACTATAATTCTCAGTAGCTGTTAAAGGCAAGATAGGTCAGGTTGGGTAGTAAAGCTCTTTCATTTCAAAGCTATAACTTATCTTTGTTGTGAATTTCATGCTTCAGTGATATCTCAGATCACAAACTTGGCTTTTACTTCTAATTAGCTCAGGCATATTCTGGGGTGTGAGATGATAGCAGACAAATTGAGCTTCATTGATTGCATCCTTTTCATCATTGAACATTCCTTTATGTATTCTTTTCAGGATCAGTAGAGAGCATACAGAACAGACCCTTAATCCAAGTTCGAGTTCAGCAGGTTTTTCCTCCCCTGCTGTTTTGAATACAGTTTTTCTCTTTTGATTAAGATATGAATAAAAGTGCATTTTTTTTAGATGGGGGCCATGTACTTTTTAGATATTTGTATAGGATATAATAGGAACTTAGCAAAAAGATAAAAGAAAATTGGTATAGTAGGAAATTCCTTGAAACACTAGGCAGGTTGAAAGACTTCATTTGTGAGTGGTTAAAAACACTGAGTTTAGTTCTCTTTTAAAATAATAATCAAGAAACAATTAAAAATGATTGTTTGGGTTTTTCTTCTGTTCCATTATCATTGCTAATAATTTACTCAGAATAGCTAACTTGAGCCCTTGCCAAAGTTTTGATGATTGCAGTCATGTACTTTACCAGTATATTTGTTTAAACAATGAATATTTTAACATGAATTTATTCCATAAATTTCATCCTTTTTATTGTGTTTGAGGATGTCAGGTGATTGAGGTTATGTGTGTGATGCTACATAGGCTAATTTATAGTTATACTTTTTGTCTGTTTCATTCTCAGCATTTAATAATTTAAATTACAGTTTACCAAAAAGGGTTTTGAAATTGTTAAATTAAATCCAGTATTATATGTTAATAGTAAGAGAAAAGAATTAAATATATTGTGTATTTAAAAGCTAAATTGTTAAAGAAAGCACAAATTATATTTTGTTATCTCAGTGTTTCTAAAATTTAAAATGAGTTAACAGTTTTAGTCTTAGCAAAATCATAGTAAGACTCTAGACCTGGTGAGCACCGGTATTTCACAGCTTACTAGTTTAACTGGTTTAAAACACTTAACACTAAGAAGTTTCCTTGTTTGGAGGCCTGACAGTTTTCTTCAAGGTAACAGTTATAACATCTTACACATCAGTTTGTACCAAGTAGGTTCAGAGCCTGTCCTCATTTCAAATGGATTTGAGATGAAGAGCATAGGAACTATTTTATGTAATAATACATTAAAGCATTAATTTATGCCTGTTTTGATGCTGTGCTTTCAAAGTAGAAGCATAAAATATCCTGAGTTCAAAGAGTCGAGTCCAACTCCTAGATCAGGAGTTTTAACCATACACAGAAATGCTGTGGTTTACTTTCATTTAAAAATTTGAAATTCTCGGTTTCCTAGAAATCCTATTGATTAAACAGTTGAATATCATTTTGAGTCACATGTTATCATAATACTAAGTCTTATCATTCTTGCTGGCAACTTGTGTGCTTTTATGCTCCTGGCCATTCTGGATGGACTTGGAACTGTGCATTTTCCTGGTAGAGAATGATCTTAACTGGTACTAAGGCAATGCACAAGTGTTGGCAGACTATATAATGAATCTAATTGTAAAATATTGACATTTTCTTTAAAAAAAATACTTGGGAGGTACCAACAAGGATTAGCTCTTTCTACTGGAATGAGATTGCTGACAGACAGTGATAACTTCTGGTAGCATATGAAATACTAGGAACTGAGATGGACAAAACAAGGACTAATGGTTGTATTATGCTTGGTTGTTTTTATTTTTGTTTTAGAAGGCCAAGTTATTTTAGTGGTGACTGCTGTAGGGAGTACTGGCCACAGGACAGTATGAGCTGTAGAATTCCTGACCAGTAGTCCCTTGAACATTCATGCAGTATCTGGATATTCATTCATAGTCCTGGCCTCATTCATTCAGTACTGATCCAGCACCTCTTCAAATGTTTTTTCATCCTGGGTCACTGGATAATGATATAAAATTATTAACTTACATAAACATGAGTGGAATGTGACATACGTATTTTTATGTATTTGTAACTTGTCCTAATTGAAGGATGTTTGGGTCATTGCAAATGGCAATTTTTTTTTGTTACGCTCTGTAACTTCACACTCTGTAAGGTGCTCTTTGAAGCTTTTTGACAACTATATTTGGTTCATATATACTGTCTTCTGTCTCCAGAGTGTGTCATCTTAAAGCTGTGGTCCATGTTTCTTGAGCTCAAAGTGGCTTAATTCTTTGTAAACATTGCGAGAGGTGGTTTGTCAGAGAGTATATCCATGAGACCTGCATCTTCCTTATTGAAAACAAGCCCCACTCTAAGTAACTGTACAGTTTTCCTTTTTAAATACCGAGGACAGAACTGTTTTCTGGAAGCATGGTAGTGGTATTTGCTGAGCCATGTAAATACACTCTTTCCCAACTCACTACTACTGAGTTGATAAGATGTTTGTGACACGGGAAGTTATCTCTGATTCTTGTACCAAGTTAGATTGAAAACGCAACAAAATCACACAATTTCTTTTTTCTTCTGTAGGTTGTTAGTGCTTAATCAAAGACTTTCTGCATGATTAAAAGATTTCAAATCAGTACTGAGATTTCTTTATGGAACAAACACTTCCAATAATTCTAGCAGTAGGCACATTTTAGAAGTAGGCATATTATTGCCTGCTACCGATTTTCTCTGTGGGTCAGATTAGGCAAGTCCAGACTAAAAGCAAAACAAAACCGGTGTGCTGAAAGTTGATTCTTTGGCACCATTTCTTCTGTAATTTTGTTTATGTTGCATAGCAATGCTTGCTGATGTAGAGGTAGTCGAAGATTGTTTCAGTAGTTCTAAAGGTGACCTGCTGTGACAGGTTCTCTGTTCACTGCTTGTGCTTGAAGAGCTGAAATGAAGTGAGCATGACTGTGGCATAGCCAAACAGAAGTGATAGGCTGTTTTCTATGACTATATTGGGATTAAACAGCAGAATGGGAAGAGTGCTTCAAATTCAAGAACCATGTTGAAATAAACTATAAGAAGAGCTGAAAGGAGATTGTTTCCAAGTCAGAGGAGTGTGTGTCTGTAACAGCTTTTCTGTGGCTCTGTGGGAGCTAATAGCCAAACTGCTTTGTAGTTGAAGCTTGTCTGTTTTGTAATAGGGATGATGAGACATGGTTGACTATGATAGTAGAGCCTATTCTGGTAAATCAAGAGGCTGCTTGTAAGTTCATGTTTATAACTCCTTTCCTGCTTTACCTTTGGTATATTTGTGAAGTTTTGTTCTGTGATTCACACAACACCCTCACCCCCATCATAGTATGATTTTGCCTTTCTTTTCTAGATCTACCTTTTTTGTAATTTTGATTGCTCTCACATTTGCACAACCTGTTTCAGAGCAAGCTTGTTCCTAAAAACGAAATTTAAGGAACTTGCATGCAGTGCCTCATCTTTTGGTTGAGATGTTTCATGTCTTCCTCAGTAACATTGAAGTTAAAGTGCTTCACTTATATATATTTAAATAGGATAATAGTGAAAATTCAGGACTTTACTGATCTGCATGGGTATTTTCTGTGGAACTGTCTGAACACAGGTAGCAGAAATATGGTGTCTTTCCCTTGTAATAACACAGAGAGAAACAGGAATGATTTAAATCATACATGCAGGGTGGTATATCCAAGAAACTGGTTCCCAATTCCAAATATTGTTGTAAAACCCTATGACTATTTGTTTCTCTTATAAAAGCTTTATTTTTAGTGCAGCTCTTTAGTTATTGAAGCTTTTTTTTTTACTTTATATAGAGCGCATATTTTTGCCATAATAATGGGCAAAATAAACGTTTTGTAAGAACTGCTCATCATAGAATTTTTGAACATTTTCATAGGTCTTGGTTACATCTGCATAAGCAGATCATAGTAATTACTTTCAATTGTGCTTTCCAGTACATAAATTAATGACATGACTGGTGCTGCGGTGTTATGGAGGGCCGTGCTCTCTGATGCTTACCAAATAGAAATTCACCTTAAAGCTTTGGGTTGCACGACTTGAAGACAATGTATCCTATAAAAATAAAGATCTCAAAGTAACTTTTAGCTAAGCAGATATGCAAGATTTTGAGGGAATATTGTTACTTAAAGCTTCTCTCTGCTTCATCATTGGAGTGCCTTTCTCCAAAAATCTTAAAGCAGTAGTAGTTTGGTCTGTGTGCCTTTATTTACTTAAGTGCTTGTGAATACATATTTGTGTGTGTATACACAAATTTATGTAAACATATGACCATAAAAAGTAGCATTGTGAAAGCTATTATACCTTATATTTTTCTGTATTCTAGTGTCTTAAGGCCTAGAGGTGTTAACAAGTACTCTGTGTGTGGCAAACCGAGGCTTGTAAAGAGGAGTGTGCTCATTTTAACAAGCGCAGGGAACAAAACTCCAAATAAGCTACTCCTTTTTCCCCCACCCTTTCTGATAATGGAGGAACAATAGGGAGAGGTTTACTAAAATCAGTAACCACAGCAGTATTAATAGCAAAATGTATACGAGAGAGAGTATTTTACCCACAAAAGGGTATTCACCCCTGGGAGCAAACAAAAATGTTTCCCAAAAATAGTGCTGCCAGTATGGTCTCTGGACAAAGGCTTTAAGCTGAGGAGAGCCCTTGCAGCTTAACATTCCCTTGCCTCAGTCTGAAGAAACCAGCAAAGAACTGGGATGAAACTTAGAAGCCAGATCGCTGGCATTGTGCTTCCCGCTGTTTCTCCAGACTGCTGCGCCCGGCTGTGTTTGGCAGCGTTTGCCCTACTCAGTTGCTCTACTCAGTCCCCCACGGCCGGCACTGGCACCACACCACCAGCTCTGGACAGGGTTTTGGGCTCTGTCTGGCTGTGCCAGCTCAGGTGGGGGTTTGGAATGGAAAGGGGACCACCAGTGGTGGAGAGGGGGCTGGGGCCGACTGATCCCAGCACCTTCTCTCTGGAGAGATCCAATCAAGATGGCAAGTTTTTAGTTTCTGGCACTCAGCTCATGCTGCCGAACCCACGCCCCCAGTGATGATGTCTGTGGTACAGAATTAAACAGTGCTAAAAACTCCATCCCCCTTTTCTCTGTAACCCGGACAAGAAGGAAGAATACAGAAATATACTCTTGTATGCTGGCCCAAAACTGTTTGAAAAGTATGTAAACTGACTTCCTTGTGTTCTGGCTACTCATAAAGACTCCATACTTCCATGAGAGAGGGGAGAAACTGTTACCTTTCCTGCAATCTACCCTATTCTGCTTTTCTAGACCAGCAAATATTCCAAGTACTTTCATGTGTCCTATTTACAGTGGTCTTAAGTGCTTTTGAGATAAAGATGATGAACCTTCATAATATTATAATGTAGCCAGAATTATCTAAAATTGACATATGGAAAAGTTAAAGGAGAAAGGTCTTGAGTTAGTCAGGGTTACACTGATCTGTTACCCAATCCATGACTAGTTTCCCTGTATTCTGACTTGGTAGCCACTGGTCTGTCTAGCAAACCATGATGCCTCCTGGTGTCTTTTGGTATAGCCAGGAGAGATCTGAGGTTATACTGCTTGGATTGCTCTGAAAGAATTAGAAAGCATGGAAGGTTAATGGACTTGATATTGTTTTATCCCTCACTGAACTTCACAGGAGAACTATTCCTGTTGAACGTGCAAATTGGAAGAAATGGACTCAAACACAACGTGTGTATCTGACTTTGTGCTTTTGATTATACAGGATGGATATGCCTTCTTGTCACAAGTGTGTACTAAAATTTAATCTCAAATAATTAAATACATGTTTTTTTTGTTTTGTCTCCATCCAAAGCAAATTTGCTCCATCGTTTAGATAATTTTAATGTGCTTATTATCCCTGTTAATGCCAGTTAATAGCAGAACATAATGTTGATTTTTTTTTTTTAGTTTGTATTATTAAAAAAACCATGTTTAATAGGAGAACAGTGGTGGATTGGAATTCATTTGAATAGACTTGTAGTGTTTTGAACTGGAAGTGTAGTGTGAGAAGTAATTAAAACTGACTCTTACCAGTGAGTATAATTTTTATGTTTTCATTAATGAACATCCGCATTTATGACTTTGCATAAGATGACTTTTTGCAAATAAAAACATATCTTAATGAATTCCTATTTTCTTAGTTCTTTTATGGAGCATGTTAATAGCATTACTTTAGCATCTGTTCAATTTTGAAGTTCTGATGGTGATTTTGTACTTTTTTCAGAAACTTTTTTCAATTTAGTGTTCAAAGTTTGTTAATATATGTCTCTAGCTTCTGTATTTTTAATTTTCTCCTAACTATTTTTTTCAGATTTAAAACCCACTCCCTTAGGAAATACATATTAAAATTAATTTTCATAACAAACATGTCCTCCAAATCCCTGCCACTAAAGCATGCTCTCATCAGAATGAATTCAGCAGCATGTCAATGTAAAGATTAACAATCTTGTCCAGTGGAGGGTGCCCCTGCCCATGGCAGGGGGGTGGGAGCGAGATGATCTTTAAGATCCCTTCCAATCCAAACCACTGAATAATAATGTAATTAAACTGCAGCAGCAGTAATTAATAGATTACAGATCAGTGGGCAGCTTTAAAAATGAGGATGTGGTAGAATGAAAATGATGAAATAGGGTGCATATTTCTTGAAGATTAATTCCTACTTTCAAAATCTTGGTTTTCAAAGTTAAATACTGTCAGGAATATAAGAACATCTTACTTGTGTTTTGCTTGGTTGCGTAAAGTGTACGTTTTAGGTGTTCATTTGATTTCTCAACTTTTGAATTTATCTTAAACACAAACACTTCAATATGTTTCTTTTTCTGCTCGTGTGACTGCAGTCTTAAAAAGAAAATCTTCCACTTTGCAGGCAATGCTCAGAGTGTGACCAGGCAGGTAGCAGTGATATGGAGGCTGATATCGCCATGGAAACCTTACCAGATGGGACCAAAAGATCAAGGAGGCAAATTAAGGAACCAGTGAAATTTGTTCCTCAGGATGTGCCTACAGAACCGAAGAAAATTCCAATCAGGAACACGGTAAATGATGGTGGAGCTGATGTTTTGAGGCTCATATTCATAATAATATTGTTTCAGATGACTTACATTGTGGGTATTTTGAACTGAGGTATTTCAGTTAGATTGATGTTCTGTTTTTGTTACTTATTCCATTTTCTCCTTTTAGTGCTTTATTAGTTGTGGTAAATACAGTTTTGCTAAAGTAGAAAGCTGGGAAACATGGTAATTAACTGAAGAGCTGTACAAGCTTAAGAAGAAATTCAGTTTGCACTTAAACTTAGCTTTTACAGTTCTTCTTCGCTGTAGTAGTAAGGACACTTACTAGGGAAGATTTAAATATATTGAATTATAGCTGTAAAGTAATTAGTCATTTCCCTATCTACAGGCAATCTGCTGACTAACTGCACATTTTGTGACCATCACAGCACCCTGTTATTTCAGTTTGTTTGCCTTCCTAGTCTTATTAGTCATTGTATGTTTTCTTAAACTTTCTTGGTTGATAGAATTTTGAGAAGACAAGCAAAAGCTCTTGCTTTCTGTACTGACGAAATATTTAGCATCTTTCCTTCCTTTGAAAGTAGAATTTTTTTATTAATCACTGTGCACTTTTACTTAAATTTGGCTCTCTTACTTATTCATAAAACAAGGCTTTTCATGTGTGATGTGTCATATCACCTATAAAAAGTACATAAAAATATCAAAGGGCATTTAGGTCCAGTTTACGGGATGAGTAGTGTTCCCATATCCCTTCAGACGTAAGTGGTTCATCTTCCAATATATTCCTTATTATCAAGAAATACTTACAATGTCTCACATTGGAGTTAAATAAACTTCATCTCTCATGCAGCACAACTTTATTTTCTTCACAAAGCTTTCCAGACATTTTATGATTATACTAGCACATACCATACTTAACATATACTGATAGAATTAAGCAAGTATTTTCCTGACCCAATGTTAAATGTTTGCTTTAATTTTGGGCCACAGCTTTGATTTACCTAATGGCTTCCCTTTCCTGGTCTGTGACTCAGAACTTTAAGAATGACTCAAGCCAAGCTGATGAATTTAGCTCAAACTATGGGGAGTGTGAGAAATCCAAAATTAAATTTTGAGAAACTACTACTTCTTTCTTTTCCTTGTTGAGGGAAAGTACCGTTCTTCCTTCTGCTTAAGAGCTTGTAGAATCTTACAGCTGCCTGGGTAGGTTGAACTTACTGTTGTTATGCTGTTATTCATACAGAAAGAAGACTTATCTGGTGTTCTGCTTACTGAACTCTTTGTCTCTCATTTCTCCTGTTTCTTCTTTCTTTCTCTTCTCTCTTTTTATACCTAATGTAGTGCTATTAGGGTGTGGAGAATCATGATTCTCCGACTAAAGAGAACTGAAATTATTGCAGGAAAGACCTTCGTAGTTGTAATAAAAAAAGGAGTGGTATAAGGCATTGTTCAGAAATCAATAGGAATGCAAGACTGGTTTGTTCTAAAGCTCGTGTAATAACTGCCAAGGTTCTTCTGTGCAAAATGGAGAGAAGTCTGATTGCTCTGAAGTGTTCCCCTCATGCCATGATGCTGTGATGTGCTGAACTGGTGCTGCATTGGTGATTTGGCACCTCATGTGCCAAATCAAATCTGTACACATTGTAGTATGTAATACAGAATTAATTGATTTTCAGCGGACTGATGTGTTGTGTCACTGTATGGCGCTGCACTGTGGAAAAATCACTGCTGCCAGTCTAAGAAAGATTTTGTTCCTTTGCTTGAATTTTCAGTCTCTCAGTTCTCTCCAGTTCTCTACTTTTGTACAACATACAGATTTGCAAGATAGCGTCTTTGCTGCCTTGTGGGCAGGGCTTCTCTGTCAAAGAGGAGCATCAACCACTGACTGATTGGCCTCCTTCTGGGTAACTCCCCTAGTATATATACTGAGCATGATGTTCCATGGTGTGGAATATCCCTTTGGCCAGTTCGGTCAGCTCCCTCCCAGCTTTTTATGCAGCTCCTCCCTGGCAGAGCATGAGACACCGAAAAGTCCTTGATTTGAAGTATGCATAACTTAGCAACAGCCAAAACATCTGTGTGTTACCAGCATTATTCTATCTGCATTAGGCCAGATTAGCTCAGTTGGTCAGAGCATGGTGCTAATAATGCCAGGATTGTGGGTTTGATCCTTGTATGGGCCATTCACTTGAGAGCTGGACTTTGATGATCGTTGTGCGTCCCTTCCAACTCAGAATATTCTGTGATTCTCATACTAAGTCCAAAAACCACAGCACTATACCAGCTACTCAGAAGAAAATTAACTCTATCCCAGACAAAACCAGAATGTCCAGAGACCTGTGACAATTGGAGCACACTAGTGTTCACAGCTTCTACATGACATTGGAGACTCAGTTTCCTTCTGTAATTTGGAAGTGTGAGGGAACTAACACTGAAGACAGTTATTCAGTCAGGATAATGCTTCTTCCTTGTACAATTCTCAGCATTAATTGTGTGCCAGGACAGTGTTTTATAAAACACTATATAAGTGTTTTATAAAAAGCTACATAAGCTTTTTAAAGAACCCTGTGAGTGCTCTCTAGTATTTCTATCTCTTAGCTTTCAAATATTTCACTGCATATTTATATAGAATCATAGAGTCACAGAATATTCTGAGTTGGAAGGGGCCCACAAGGATCACTGAAGTCCAACTCCTGGCCCTGCATGGGACACCTCCAAGAACCATACCATGTGCCTGAGAGCATTGTCCAAATGCTTCTTGAACTCTGCAAGCCTTGGTGCTGTGACCACTTCCCTGGGGATCCTGTTCCAGTGCCCAACCACCCTCTGAGTGAAAAACCTTTTCCTGATATCCAACCTAAACCTCCCCTGATGCAATATCAGGCCATTCCCTCAGGTTGTGTCACTGGTCACCAGAGAGAAGAGATCAGTGCCTGCCCCTCCTCTTCCCCTCATGAGGAGGCTGGAGACTGCAATGAGGTCTCCCCTCAGTCTCCTCCAGGCTGAACTAGCCACTCCTTGCATGTCTTTCCCTCTAGGCGCTTCACCATCTTTATAGTCCTCCTTTGAACTCTTTCTGAGTTCAGATACAATAGCTGTAATAGCTTTATATCTTCTTCACATTGTGGCACCCAAAACTGAACACAGTATTCAAGGTGAGGCCGCCCCAGTGCAGAGCAGAGTGGGACAATCCCCTCCCTTGCTCAGCTGGCGATGCTGTCCCTGATGCACCCCAGGACATGGTTGGCCCTCCTGGCTGCCAGGGCACTGCTGACTCATGTTCAACCTCCCATCGACCAGGACTCCCATGTTCCTTTCTGTGGTACTGCTCTCCAGCCTCTCATTCCCCAGTCTGTCCATGCACTGAGGGTTGCATCATCCCACCTGCACATTCTGGCACCTGCCCTTGTTAAGCTTGATACTATTGGTGATTTCCCTTGTTAAGCTTGATACTATTGGTGATTTCCCAGCCGTCTCATTTAGGACCTTTGCAGGGCCTCTCTGCCTTTCAGGGAGTCAGCAGCTCCTCACAATTTAGTATCATTGGCAAACCTACTTAGTGTATCTTCAGGTCCTGTGTCCGAGTGGTTTATGAAGATGTTGAAGAGAATTGGGCCTAGTATGGAGTGCTGCAGAACCCCAGTAGTGACAGGTTGCCAGTCTGATGTCACCCTATTCACTATAACCTAAGGAAATCAAGTTTGACAAGATGGACTTTCCCCTCATGAAGCTATGATGGCTCTGACTGGTGACTTTGTTGTCCTTCAAGAGTTTTTCAGTATCTCCCAGAGTAATCTTCTCCATGATTTTACCTCTCACTGAAGTGAGACTGACAGGCCTGTAGTTTCCAGGGTCCCCGTTGCCCTTCTTGAAAACTGGGACATTTGCCAGCTTCCAGTCAACTCCAGGACCACTCAAAAATCATCAAAAGAGGTTTTGTAATGACATCAGACAGTTGAGTATTCTCTGATCAATCCCATCAGGCCCCACAGACTTCAAGGGGTCCAGCTGGAGCAGTAAATCCCACATAAATTCAGGGTTGACTGGGAATTTATCATTCTCACAGCCGTGGTCTTCCAGCTGAGGGCACTGGGACCCCTTAGCCTATCGTTGCTGTTGAAGGTAGAGGCAAAGAAAGCATTAAACATCTCTGCCTTGTCTGTGTCCTTGTTTGTGAGGTGACCATCCTCAACCTGTAACAGGCCAATGTCATTTCTGCATTG
Source organism: Corvus kubaryi (assembly GCF_017639235.1). Taxonomy (NCBI): domain Eukaryota; kingdom Metazoa; phylum Chordata; class Aves; order Passeriformes; family Corvidae; genus Corvus; species Corvus kubaryi. The sequence goes on along the minus strand of NW_024581137.1, from coordinate 32,099,304 downwards.
TAGAGCAGCTGTTTCAAAGAATTGGGAAGACAGAGAGAAAGTCCAGCTGTTTGGACTCCATTGTTTTGGAGACAGCAACTATCATATTGTACATTAAAATGTAACAAGTTTACAAGAAGACTTTTCTGATTTTAAACTTCCTAAGACCATGTAAGTGGATATATGAGGGTGAATTTAAACATACCATACTTTTACTCTGAGCCAGAGTCTGTACAAATTATAAATGAATGTAAATAAACAAGACATTAGGTCTTTATACTTAATTTTGTTATATGATGGCTGTATTTACAGACAGAATTTAATGAATTGTTTATGCTTTATACATTTCAAGCCATATGTAGTGACCTTTTAAAGATTTCTTGCATTTCAGTGCATAACTTTTTAAACTAAGTTTGTTTAACATCTATTATTTTTATAATTCCAATTTCACACTTTTATAATCATTGCAAATCATTATTTCTGCTTCCAGTTTATTTCATAGAAATTAATAGCTAATGATTAGCAAAGAGCTAATAGAAACCAATAGCTAATTGCCTAAACCAGATATCTATAAACACCTTCCTTATATTTACTATAAATCTGAATATGTTTTTTAGCATTTGCTTTTCAAAACTGTACAATTTTTTTCACCTTTTTTTATTATAAAGATTAAAAGTATAGAATAGATTGTTTCTTTGGAAAATACTTTAAAGAGATACAAATAGCATTTTTCAGCAGTAAATTGAGAGATTAATGATTTTACTCAGCTATGTATGTTCAGATTTTCAGAGTCTTTTTGAGGTGATCCATATTATAAAAACACAGCTTTTAACAGTCTGTTGACTTCGTTTGCTGTCCTAGAATAAAAAGGAATACACAGATTTTTTTTTTTTTAAATCAAACATGTAATTGCTAAAATAGTTTTGTTAGTCTGGTGTAACATTTTTTGCAAAATAAGGGTTTTTCTTCTGTCCTTTTAAAAAAATGATCTTAAGGAAGTTTCAGTGAACTTTTAAAAATTTGGTAAACTGTACTTTGCCTACTATATATGCTATTGTCCGGAAGTGTAACCGAGTTCCTGTATGTCACATACATACACATCTTCTAAAGTAAGTTTGTGCAGCTGGGGCTAGCTGTGCTCTGAGTGTATGGTGTATGGATGCAGGTGTATCCTTTGAATTTAGGTAGTGTTTGTGTTGTTGAATATTCCATCTTCCAATAAATTCTGTCAGATCCTGGTACTCTTAATGAACATATTAGAGGAGGTTTTTTGTGTGTGGTTTGTTTTTGTGGAAATTCCATTTTTTATTCCTTTTTCTTGAGAAGCAGCTATCTACCCAGTGTTATAAAGGTGAAATTAAAGAATTTTGGGAACTTAATAGTTGAAGCCTGTAAATAAATAAAGTATTCTAATACTCTGATACCAAACCTATTTTACCCATTTTTTTAATTTGAAACCTGAAAATCTTTTTTCTGTAATTGCATTGTGTGTAATCAAGAGGAACAGACAGTAAATTTCTGTTTAACAGTAAAAAGTCTGTGTTAGTTAGTTATGGTTTTGACATACAGAATTGAAAGATTAATTTCTGTCAACTGAACATAAATGCTCTAGAAAAAAAACCAGTAGTCAGTCAACTTTCTAAAACTTAAGGATTTCATTATAATGAACTTTGTAAAATACTTCGTTTTCTTCATTAATTAATAGAAAAGTTCAACTGAGTCTATGACATGTTGTAATGTCACAAATGTTAAAAGTAATTAATTTAGCTTGCCAAATACATGGATACACGATACTCTTCTGGTTTCAGATCAAATTCAGAATGGAGTGAAGTAAGATCAAGCTCTTCCACAATGCTTGAAGCAAATGGAATGTATCAGAGTTTTACATTTTCTTTTTTAATTTGTTTTGTTTGGACTTTGGGGATTGTTTTGGTTGGTTGGTTTGATTTTTACAAAAGCAAGAAGGAAAAAAACCTTGCAGGTGAAAGATCACTACTTTTTCATGCTGCAGTGGCATGGAGAGATGGACATATTCCAAATAGTATTCCAATGGTGTCAATACTGATATCTTTGTAAGTAAAGGTAACTGGCCTATCTATTACTTCTGCAAATAAGTACTCTTAAATTGAGTTTTCCAGGAAAGAATCACTTGTTTTAGCAACACTTGAAAATTGAGGTCTTTTGGCCTCCTTGTCCTCATTCTTCTGTTTCAGTTCTCTGTGTGTGTGCTTTGGAGGAAATTAGTGTTAAAAAGGATAGAAGTCAATCCTGCTCTTTATCAAATTCTGTTACTTGTTTAAGCCTGAGAAACAGTAGTTACAAGTTAATTGATCGACTCAGTGATAGTTTTGCTTGACAGCAGGAATGTTGCAAAATTTTTGGTTTTCTAGAAGAAAAAGTTCTGAAGACAATGGAAACAAAAAATAGAGAAAAATCGTAATTCTATGTAATTAAGCTTTATGGTTGACTTGGTTTTTTTTGTAATCATATTTTGATTCATTACTGTTTCTTTTTGTCTGACAGTTCCCTTTTTATTACTGTCATTTTTCTGGACAATTTAATAGTTATTTCAGAGATATATTTTGAATAGTAGTGATATGTACCATTTAAGATACTCGCTTTGATCTGTATTGAACGAGTGTGCCATCTGGTGTCTACATGGCAGTCCTTACCTTTATTTAAAATAATTTTATGCCTGTGTGGTGCCATCAATTGAACACTTCTTCTGCCTTTTAACAAAGCAAAGAGTGTCAGAAGGATTTTTTTCTGCAGTTGGTTTCATCATAACTTTTTCATTGGCAAAAGGAAGTTTGTAATTTCTAACTTTTCATAAGGGGTGGGTGACATCATGGATTATTAAAAATTGCTATCTTGGCAGAATGGTTATGGTTAATGTGTAACAGGATAGAGAACACGTTATTTGTGCAGTTTCAACCTGTGTGGCTTTTTTCACAGGCTTTTGTGGTTTGTTTTATGCATGCTATTGATAGTGCAGTGATTTCTTCAAGTCGCTTTTTTGGTATAGTGAAGGTTTTCCCAGTTCTGTTTTCTGAGTGTGTTCTGTTTTGCTTGTGTTTCATACCAGAGTTATCCTCTGTTCTGTAGTAATGAAATTCTCCTTGCCATGACCTCTTTGTTTGGAATGATTATATAGGCTTCTAATGCTTACTGATTCCTTTTATTTTTTTTTGTCTTTAGATTATCCTTATCAGTATATGAGAAAGGCTGCATAAGAGAGAGTTGAGGTTTGGAGGTTTTTGATGTGTGTGATATGTATCTATGAACCATAGTTTGAGAAAAGGTAAAACTGTGAAAGTATATCGTTAGTGTGTCAGCTACAACTTGATATAAGATAGAAATGAAAATGTCTGAAGAATTTGCATAGGATCCAGAATTAAAACATGGTTGTAATCTTATACTGATCCTCTTCCCTGTGCATTTCAGCATGTGTAAAAGACAGCTATGTGTCTTTTTCAAGTAGTTACTGTAGCCACAGGTCTGTCGGGGAAACATAAACAGTATGTGCTATTATTTCTAACAAGAAATGGGAGGTTTATAGATCTCCAAAAATCAACACATCTAAAGTTCTTCACATTTTTCCCTCTTAAAATTAGAACGCATACACAAAACAACAGCTACAGACTTTTTTGCAGAGGAAAGAAATTATCATAGTACCAATAGTTCTGAAAGCCAGGTATGTCTTCAGTAATTTCATTAATTTTTTAAACAGGAAATCTGAGACTAGTTTTGAATTATTTATATGAAATGGTCAAATGAAAATGCATGTTTTCGTAATGATATCCCGTGCCTTCAAACTCCAGGAGCACTTGGAGTACCAACTAAATTTCCTGTGCTCAGCTTTGCAAATAAAAGTAATACTTACTTTGTAGTACCAGCACTGTTAGGGGTATCAGAAACTCAGTGCTGGAAAGAAGAGCCCTGTGAATATGACCATATTGTTTCTGTGGCATCCAAGAGGTTTAGAAGCATGAGCGTAATAAGGATCGCCATCTTTTCTGTCTGCAAGCAGAAGCATGCATGCTAATGTAGTGAAATCCCTGAATTACCTAAAATACCCAGCTAGAATGGCATGAGCAGGTGTGCTGGGCCTCTTTGCTGCCTTTGTGTGCATGTGCAAACAGTTAAAGGAAATTCTAACCAGTTAGCATAGTAAGCAAAGGAGGAACTGGAAACAGTGCTTTTTTGGTTGTGGTGTGTGAAATAGTTGGCAGAATTAATACAACTTTTGCAAATGACTGGGAATGACTTACATTGTCTTAAACGTCATTGTGGTCTAACCCCTTCTTTGTTTATATTTTTTTCCTCAAGTAACTTTTTGAAATTACCATGCAGAAATCACCACTGACCTTTTGAAAAACTGCGACTGAAGAGATCAAATCCAGAACCATGCTAGTTTACTTTATGTGGAGTGGATTTGAACCCTTGCCACTGACCACAGATGCTTTCAGTATTTCATGCTCTTTTCCATGTATTGTTAACATTGTTAACTCCTCTGTATCTTCTTGTGTAAACCAAGAAATTAAATAGGTGACAGTATACACTTTTATCCTCTAGGACCATTTCAGAAAAAGCTCACAAAGAGCATATACTTCTGACTTTTGGGAATCGCCTCTCCTGTTTTGGTCAGTTCACAAGTTCTGGATCAATCATGTTGTGTTTTTTTCTTCCAACTGGCAAAGCAAAAGTGCTCCAAGGGAACAGTCAGCCTTCTACTGCTGTCTTTGGATGAACTGGTTTAAAGCATAAACAATGAAACATAACAATGAGGTTTGGTGACAGCCATAGGGCTTTTGGGTTATGTTGGCACCTATTCTGTCCTGTTCAGCACTGTGCTTTCCCACCCGGAAGCTAACGTATCAACTCGTTGCATCTGTTAGTGATGGCAAACAGACTGTTTCCTTTGCAGCTTTGCTTTGCTGCTTTGTTTCCTTTTGCAAACAGTCTGTTTCCTTTCAAAGACTACAGGGTTCATCCTAGACTTTATTTGTTCCTTTATAGATGTCTTTCATTTGTCTCATGTATGGAATTCATTTTTCTGAGAATATTCAAAATCTTATAGTCAATGCATTATCTAATCTTCTTCATTTTGTGTTTCATATTGTTGTCCAGTTGCTTATAAACAAAAATATGAAATGTAAGCATTCACTTCAAGCTTTTCCAGGTTCAAAATGGAGACTTCTACTTCAATCTTTCTTCTTCTCCTACAGTTGGGTTTGAACCCATTGTTGATCACATTTTCCCTCAGCATATTTTCATTCCATTTTGGACAGGGTTTTTTAATGTTCTGATTTTTTTAAAGTGTCTTGAGTTCACCATTTCCTCTCATGCATCACCCCATACCCTCATGCATTTGATCTGTGTCACATTATATCATTTATGATTTCATCATTCATTATTAATTTCTTGTGTCAGTATTCTACTTTTTAGCCATTTAAGTCCTGATTCTTCTAATTCCCTAAGCTAACATGCAAGTTTCCACTCCGTAACAGCAGAATGCTGCACAGCACAGATGGATACTTCTGTGACACAAAACGTGATGGCTGAAAGAAGCCAATTTTTTATTTATCTTTCCCTTGGCTGTGGAAGTGTATGCTCTAGTTCTCCTATTTTTTTTCTTTTTTTTTTTTCCTAGGCTTTCTCTAACATTCTTTCTTGTGTTTCATTACTTGCATTTTATATTATAAAATGAAATGTATTTTATGGAATATTGTAGTAACTGTCAACCTAGATCATTGCAAATTAGATTAGAGAGGAGCAAACCAATGTTGGGTGTTTTGCTACTTCTCTTTCTTTCCAGATTTGATAACTGTTTGCATGTGATGCCTACCACTGCTTCTCTGTAGGGACTCTTGTAATGTTTTGTGGGAATTTTTAAAACAATAGGCAAGAGGTAGGATTTTCTCTTTTGCAACTATTAAATGAAAAATCAGAAGTTAATGAAATAACTGAAATAAGTGAAATGGGGTATACCTTAATAGTGTGGGATGGTTCTCCAACCTCCACAGATGGTAAGCCTTGAAATAAAAAACAAAAAAGGACATTGTTGATCTTTAGGTTTCATTTATTCAGAGCATTGCTCTTTTTAGAGAAAGGGCATTAAAATTGCTATGAAGGCTAAACCTTTGGTGAGATATGGTCAGGAAAAGATGTCTTGCCTTCACCTTGATGATTTCATTGAATCAAATGGCTCAGTTTCCTTACCCAAGGAACATAATTGTACAGGATTTTAAAGAGTTTAATTAGCAGTTTATTTGATGAGGTATGTCTTTCTCCTCAAAATGTTATGCTAAAAGAGACTAATAAGAAGAATTTAATCTATTTTCTCTTTCATAATTTTTAACTTTTTTATCAAAGTGTTTCTTTTGTTCTTGTTTAAAAATATTTCTGTTTTATGCTGGAATCTTAATTTTAATTCGTTGACCTTTCTTGGGCTGCTCAGATTATTTTGGGATGCATTGCTATTGAAATAAAATACTCTTTCTCTTTCAGTTCAATGTAAGGTATGTTCTTTGTGATGCAGCAGCTAAATCTTTGGCCTGTTTATTTTAAAAAATAATAGCTTTTAACTGGATTTCCTAATGAAAATAAGTTAGTTGCCCACTACTATAGTAGCATTGCCTTTAGTAACTGGTAGACCCATTATTACAGTATTTGACTGAGAGCTATGTATGCCTAGGGTAACTAAGTGTTGGAGTATTTATTAGAGCAGCTGAATGGGAAGGATGAGGCCTGAGTACGCAAAAGGTTCTCACTTTAGTTGGGGAACACAGGGAGAACTTTGGAATATGGTGGGAGGTGTGTTTTGGATGCACTAGAGAAGAAGAGGTTAAGAAGTCACTAGAGAAGGGGAGGAATAGAAATATGGTATAGTGTCAGGAGGTCAGATTTTACTAATTCGACTGATTTTAGCATCAATTCATTCTTTTATTTGTATTATTTCACTACCATAATTGTGAAAGGAATGAAATGAAAAATGGAGTTTGCACTTGTTATGAGCTTGGCATGTTTGTCCGAGTTTTTGGGGCAGCTAAGGTTATACAGAATCAGCCCTTAGCTATAGACATCTGATTTAAATCTTAGCTGCCTATGTAGTAAACAGAGCTGCATGGCGATTCCACTCTGATGCTGTGGGCTTCAGAGCTCAGTCTCACTCTCAGAGTCTCACTGTTACTAGTAGGGAAGTATCTGAGCACATAGCACACCTTGCCCTTACTGGAGTGCCCACTGAATGAATTCCAAAGCTGTGCAAGTGCACAACTTAGGATGAAACACAGCCAAACACTTGCCAAAGTGGTCATTAAATGTCAACATTTGAAATAATTTTTCACAGAAATCTTTTATTTCTACATGTAGAAAATTTTATAGGTGCATATTTTGAACCACTTTCCATTGTTCAGTACTCTTTAAAAAATTATTATTCTTGTCCTAAAGTGTCACCTTGTCACAGTTGCTGTGTATGGGTTGCATCTCTCTTATCCATACCTTGCTCTGTTTTGATCTGGACTGAGTTGTCCATCCCAAATGGTAGAAGTTTTACAGCATTTCTACTGTCTGCAGTAAAATAAAAAAGCTGCTGGGACAGCAGTGGCATTAATTGGGATTTTGCTTGAGTGCTGATAACATGTCTTTGCTTCCCTGACTTACTGTTCGAACACTTTGGAAATGCAGGGACAAATTTCTCAAAACTGTCTTGCTCCATTTTATGTTACAGGGAAATCCTCAACTGAAGGTATCTCTGTAGTATTGAATTGCCAGGTATTTCGAGTAAAAAAAATCACTGGTTTTATATGCATCTTTTATGGGATTAGCATAATAAGTTTTGAATATGAACAAGTTTATCTCAGTTGTAATATATGCCATTTAATAACAAGGTTCCTTTAGCTACTTTTAAATACCAAATCTTAAATTTTAAATTGTTTACGGAGAGTACATGCAGCTCTAATGTTTTATATTTTTAATCTCTGATGTTTTCATTCTGAGCCTGCTAATGACAGAAATTATTCAAAGCAATTTAAAATGCAGTACTTTGAGGCAAACAGCAGTGAATAATATTGAACATAGTAATCCAGATTTACCTGATTATTTCCAGTTAACCTGTAAGGTAACTTTAGTGACAACATATGTAAAATGACGAATGTCAAATTACTGGAGGGCTGTTGCTGAAAATCAAAGAATATTCAATTTTCAGTTGCAAATTTGATCTTATTTTCCGTGTTGAATGCTGGCAATAGTAAAGTGATCTGAGCAGAAACATTGCAAATATATTTAACTATGGAGGTCTCTTTGGAAAAAAAAGTGTAAAATTGTTATTTTCAAAGCATATAAAATATCCTACAAGTATGTGTGCTAAAGGTGTTGATTTTAATGTTTGTTTTCTAGTGATTATCGAACAAACTCAAGTATGTTTGAAGATTTAGAAAGCTAACGAAATGATCATGAAAGTGTAATTTAGTGTGACATTCCTGGTCATATACATAACACTTTATACAGCACTTTATACAGGTCAAAACCAATATTTTCTTGGCAAAAGTGACTAAATTATTTATAAATCTTACACCTCTATTTTGCTGAAGTTTAAATATGTTTCATTATTCCTTAAAATGGAGTTATTAACTTGTAATACTTTCTATTTAGAGTCAAAAGTAATGTCTTTGTTGCCTAGATGTCCAAATTATGTATCAGTTTTCAAGATAGCATTACTCTGATGTTACAAGGCCTATGCTCTTTTCTCTTGCTGCTTAAACATGAAGAGTGAGGACCGTAACACTACCTTTATTGGCAGTGCACCATTATACCTACTTCTTTATAATCTGTACACAGCTGCATTCAGGAGGGCCTACACAACTTAAAATTATTTAACTTTGTAAATGTTCTTAGGACTAATTCCAGAGGCTGAAAGTAGTAAAATTGGCAGTCAGTATGCTGGTGTCTGATCAAACTTTTCTTTTGTCTCGTTTTAATTTGCAGTGACCTTGGATTGTTTAACATGTAGTTGACATGTAGCCCATGTTACATTAATACCTCTAATATTACACTGATAAATTCAGTTACCTGTAGTAAATCACTTTTTCCAGATTTGGGCACTTGGGTGTCTACTGTGTGGCTTGTGGAATGTAGCACACCTCAATTATTAAATGTACAGTAAATATTGGTATGTATTAAATAGATAAGGTTTTACATTTTTTAATAAATCACCCTTAGGGAAATGTGAAAGAGAATCCTAATGGTAATTAAAGTATTTTAAAGAGCCATGAAGTAGACTAGCATTTTCCATTCAACTACATTCATTGCAGTGTAGTGTTAACTCTTGTCTAAAAAAGGGAAGTCTTCCCAAACAGAGCATTTTTAACGTATACAGATCAAAATCTGCATAAGTATAAAGTTGTAGATGTGTTGAAGTGGCAGGTTTATTTGCAGTGTAGCTGTATTTAAATCTGTAAAACTGTTTAAAATAGGGAACTGTCTTGAATTTGAAGCTAGTATAAATCACCTTCAAAGAGGACCCAAGCAGGAGAAGCATGATATTATTAGCTTCTTTGCAATTGGATTTATGACTGCTTGTGCTTCTAAACTGGTCTAAGATTTTTCTGATGAGCTGTTTTTTTTACTTTTTCTGAAGTGAACACCAGCTGCTTCAAAAATTTTTAAGAAATCATAAAGTAGTCAGTGCTTTCCTTTATCATATGATAAATTACTTCCTACTGTGATTATTTCCTCCCAGAAAAACAAGCATTTTCATGATTTTTTAATATATTTTTGTTATTAATGTCAGTATGTCTGACATTTTGGGTTACTGGAATAGTCTCTGATGTTTCTTACTTCCTTCCACATCCCTTCTAATATACTTCCCTTATTAAACCAGAAGGAAAGTGTGTGATACTGTCAGCTTGTGGCACTCATATAACATAATGCTGCTGTTTTAAAGATAAAATGTAGTGACTGAACCTGAACTCAGTCAAGTTGTGTGTAGCAACTTAAGAGATGCTTGTAAACCCTTGGTACTTGCTGTTAGAGTCTATGGACACCTCTTGTCCTCCACACTGTTGGTATTTATATTTTTTTATATTTTTTTTGCCATCTGAAATACTGAAATAATTTCTGCTTTTTGTGTAGAATCATCAGAAACATCTATTGTGTACCAGTCATATGTTGGTATATGCTACAGCTTTATAAACATTTGCCATATACCCATTATAGTAAGCTCCAGTTTGAAAGCTTTAATTCTTGTTACTCCTCAAAATCTATGAGTTTTCTGTTTCGATAAAATTTTTAATTTTGATTTTTTTTTAATCTTATCACTTGGCTTACAAACAGAGCACATTTTACTGCTCAATGAATTTATTTTAATTCACTGGTCATATCAATTTTCAAATTACTAGTTTTGCGAAGTTTGTGCAAAGTCTGTAAGATATTTGTAATTCTAGTGGCAATCTTTTTAAGAACAAGACTTAGCATGCCCAAGTGTTTATATTTACTTTCTGGCTAATTCTATAGATTTATATCCAGAATGTGATTAGTGTAGTTGTTTGGCAATCGTTCTGTAGGTGATGCTTTAAATTATTTCTTTCAGTATGTTTTTGTTGTTGTTAGGAGTAATAGGTAAATAGCAATACCATTCTGTTGCCTAACACTGAATTTTAAATATATTCTCTTCTAGAGAACTAGAGGACGAAAACGAAGCTTTGTGCCTGAAGAAGAAAAACCTGAGGTTGGAATATAGTGTTTTGTTGTTTGTTTTTTTAACAGTTTCACAAAAAATTAAACTTTGGGCTGAAGTGTTACTTCCAAGCCATAATTGAAAATATTTGCTTTCCTTCCCTCCTTTCCCCCCATTCCTTTCTTTTTGCCTTGTGCTGTGACAGGAGCGTATTCCCAGAGAAAGAAGGCAACGGCAGTCTGTGCTGCAAAAGAAGCCCAAGTCAGAGGATTTAAGGACTGAGTGTGCTACCTGCAAAGGCACTGGAGACAATGAAAATCTAGTCAGGTAGGTTTGATACTCTGACCTTACGAGGAGTTAAAGTCCCATCTTTATCACTCTGTCATGATTAAAATGAAGAAAGTGAATTTTTTAAAAACAAAATAAATTTCCTCTCCTTATCTAGGGGAAACATTGCATCAGAAATACTGACTAGATTCACTTATTGATCTGCCAAAAATATTTATATTTTAAATAACCAAGATAATCTGTTTTTCTAACACAGGAGAATTAACTTTTTCCCATCAGGGTGAATTGTCAATGTTTTAGAGCAGGTCAGAATGGTAAACCAGCATTTTAATGATATTAAAGCTACATGAGCATCCTAAAAGTAATTGAATTAAAATAATCAACAATTTTATGAGCTGAAATGTGGATTATGAGGAATTTAAGTTTTTAAAAAGGTATTAATGCTATCTCCATTAATGCAGATCATGAAAGGGTTGGATAATCATGTTTCTTATCTGAAACAGAAATGAAAAAAAGACCGTTGAATGATATTTTAGTAGGTGCAGAAATCTAATTAAAGTGTAGAATAGCTGCTATTAAACAGCTACCATTGACCGCAACTTCTGCCGATTTTGACTTTATAGCTCACATTGTAGCCTCTTTACAAAGCTGTAGAAACTGTTTGCAATTCTTGAAAGAAGAATCATGGACCTTATCAATCAGAAGGTGGATTTTAATTGAATCTACAGAGATTTCATTAAAATGATCTGATAAGTTCAGATTAAAAGAAGTGTGTTGTATTTAGGTCCTGTACGTTTCGACCAGATTTTTCTAGACAAGTTCTTCTCTTTAGGTCACATATAATTGTTGCTTTTAACTGGAAGGATTACTCCAAAATAAGTATTTTAGTTTATTTCTGGGAGTCAGAGTTATGAGAGAAGTCAGAATCACTGATGACATAGGCAAGCAACACATAGGCAAGAATCAGGATGTGTCACAGATACAGATACAGTCTTGTACATACTCAGAATAGCTGGTTTTAGTATCAATCACAGCATATGATTTCCATAGAAGGTGATAAAATTTCAAGGTTGTGTGCCAGAGTGCAGTTGTATTTCCAAATTGGAGGCAGAGTGCCTGTTACAAGCTCATCAGTAACTGTGTGACTCTCATATATAGACAAGCTGCTACTGCTGGGTAATCCTAGATCCTACTCAGAACCAGACTGTGAAATAGAGGGGGGCGTTACAGGGATTGCTCGTGCAGTTACACTGATGAGAACTGGTGGCAGCAGGTTTTTATCTGCCCATGACAAGATAAAGGGCTTTCTTAAGCCCTATAGTTTGCAAGAAATAAAAGATGCAGGAAGGCTATTTTGTGGTGGGAAGGAATCCTGGTAAAACATATACTGTGCTTTACTGTGAAAAAGGCAGTGAATTAGTTATTTTCTTCAGGCTTTTTCTAGAAGTCTTAAATACCACATTGGAGGACATAAAGGATAAGATGAGGAAATGCCATGAGGAGCTGTATATTTAAGTTGCAGTTAAAAAATAATGGTAGAAAATTAGTGTTATGTTTTGTTTACTACAGGAAAAGATTTTAGTAGTGATTTAGATGGGCCAAAAATAAACATATTACATCCGAAAATCCAACAGGTTCTCTTAAAAATCATCCTCATAATTAGGCCAAGAACAGTACTCCTGCATAGGAGAAGGAGTTTGTTATGTTCTAATCCTTTGTTCGTAATTTTCTGAAAAATATTTCCTTGAATCTTATTTTCCATATTACTTTTTTAAAAATATTTAAATTTATAACTTGCTACTCTTCAGATAATTCCTATAAATAGCTTCAACTTTATTCGGTTTAGATTACCACTGCTTCTAAAGAGCTGTGGAGGCTTACTTTTGATAATTACTAAATTGTGGTAACTCTGCAGCCTAAGATGTGTAGGGGAGTGATCCACAGAGTGTTCTATGTCAGAGAAAGTTTTCAGAAGCTTATTTTCTTTTGTGTTGTCACAAAGTGGTAGAAGTGACCCTCTGCCTGCCCTGTTGCTTTCTTCTCCCTGTACCATCATGCAGGAATCCTTTGTGGTGGTAGAAATAGTGTTTTAAATGCAAGGTTGTAGGGTTCCTTGCAAGCAAGATATGTTTAGGAGGGAAAACAAAGTATATGTCTTGGGGTGACCGCCCAAATTGGAACAGTATACAAAGTATTTTTTCAATATCTGTTTGTTTGGTACTATCTGTTAGTAAAGCCCAAAATTCCTCAGATCTTTTTTAATGTCTTTGGTCTTCACGAAAATTCCTGGATTTAATTTTCCGCCTTGCCAACCCATCTGTAACTAAGAAAAGGGCGGTTGTGGTGATGTTATACAAGAGATTTTTCTGACTAGAGAAGTTCATCACTAAGTTAAATAGAAATATGTAACTGGTGAAACCGCAGATTTAAGGAATAATTTTGAAGGGCCTTCTGTCTTTTTCTGCCATGTTACCACAGACAGGGCTAGTTACATGATACTTGGACAAGCTGCTTTTAAAAATTGTAAGTTTTTCTAAAATTTATTTGGCCCTGACTCCAGAGTTGCTATCTGAGTAAGAATTAGAGGAAGATAAGCAATTTTTTCCTATTTCAAATAGTGCAGCAGAAATTCATAATTTATAATAATAATCTATTTAGCAATGAATCTGGAGCAAAAAAAGTATAATTTAACTAGTTATTACTGTGTGACTATTGGAATGTTTTTTTTTTAGTCTCCATTTTAGCTGCTTCTGGGTAGCATTGGATGGTTAAGGGATTATTTGTTATATGTTCAGTGGCTTTACTTAACCTGTTGTTCATATGGTTTAAAATCAGTAAATGACTATGGAAGGATTTTTCATTAAAAAGCACATTTCATTCTGATGAATTGTAATACTTTACTGACTGAACTATGCCTTAGTGACTGTAGTAACAAAAATTAGGATATCTTTAATTATTAGCTTTTGTCTAAAACTTACTGACATGTTGCTTTTATATATGCTAATAGTTTGCCATATGTATGTATTACAGACATGTCAAGATAGTGCTTATTTAATCAGGGATGTCAGATAATATAGATAGGCTCTTTCAGTATAGTAGCATGCACTAGAACTGAAAGTTCAGATTTTGTGGTTTTGTCCACTAGAAAAGATCAGTCTTGTGATCCTTATGTGATGGCTTTTTTTTTTTTTAAGAAATTACAGTGAATTTATTTTATAAATTCTTCTATACATGTCTGTGTACATTCTGTTGAACTAATTAATTCTGCAATTTTTACCATTTACAAGAAGAGTGAGTGGCACAGTCAAGATTTACAGATCTAACAGTGAAAAGTTAATTGAAACCATGTACTCAAATGAGGCAAAGTTGGATCTGTAACTGTCATTATAAATAAGTGAGAAAGCTATAGCTGTAATTAGAGAAAAGTGTGGATTTTGAGTATCTTTTACTCAAATGACCTGTCACTGAGTTTTGAGAGAAATAGTAATAAAAGATGGAGTTTTTAAAATATTTTGTATTTGACACAGATAGGTTTGATATAGGGCATGAAGACACAGAACTTTTTAAAAAGAGAGAGGAGTTAAAAGAGCTATACTGTGTGCTTGAAACTAAAGTATTGTGAAACCAGAGGGTACCTATAAAAATACACTGCTCAGTCTTAACCAGTTATCAAATATTGGCAACATTTGCATGAAATTAAAGACATACATTGAAATACGGGAGTTTCTAAAGGTTGATGTGAAAGGTGAATTTTCTAAGAAACTCAGAAAATAATTTTAAAGGTTTTGTTTGTTTTTAGAGCTGACCTCTGCTGTATGTTTCAGAAAGAATTCAGATGCGATGCTTTTCTTTTCATTTTGTGAATCTTTTGAAGTCATATATAGTTTAGACATTTAATAGGTTTCCTGAGTGCTTAATTACAGTCTCACATGAATTGCCTAGAAGTATAGATCTTGCAGAGGAATTGCTTGATTCATAAGTACCTCCTGTTTTGGTTTTTTGGGGTTTTTTTAATGCGGCTGTAATTCACTCATGCAGATCTTTAAAAATAGCTCCCCAATAATTCTCTTTAGAACATCCCAATATTTAGTAGAAACATGGATAAAGAAATGTCTTTCCGGTGGCTGAATATGTAATAGGTAAAACCTGCCCTCCATATTGTAGCACTGTACAGATGACTGCTTCTAGCACAATATTACTGTATAATCTGCTTTAGTAATATAAAAAATTAAGATGAATTAAAGTAGTTTTAATATACAGAACAGTTCTTTAAAGAAGAATACAAAAGCTAATCCAGTTCAAAAACTTTCAAGGGAAGACTTCTAAATGACTTCCCTTCTAAAGAAGTGGTCTCAAAAATAATCCAGTTTTCAACTGCTGCTATTAAAAAAAAGAATTAAGTATAGCTTCTATTGTTGGCTTTAAGATGTGCTTGGGTAATATTTTGGAATGTAGTGAATTAGATAAAACTGGCATCTCAATAGTAGATTTTGAGAAAAGCTGAATAGAATTTGAGTATCATTCTTGTATGGGCCAAAACCAGGTTAAAGAAATCTCTGTAAAACACTTGATTTCTTCATCCAACAATTTAGAGCAAGCATATAGTACATTCTTTTGTAGTTTTATGTATTGAGTTTTTCTGCTGTATTGTCAGTTAAGTTAGAATTTTCCATTTCATTTGATTTGCAGTAACTGAGGCAAAATTGTGACTTCAGCATTACAGAGAGGGTAAAAAATATGAAGGTCATGTATTTGAAAGAATAGAGAATAGAATTTGTCGAAAGCATTGATTTGAATGCTGGTTATAAAGTATTCAAAAAACATAGATCTGCAAAGCAAATTATTAAGCATGTAAGTAGTATTTATTTTAATGGATATATTTACTAGGAAATAAGCTAAATGTAAAAGTACTTATTTTTCCCAATATACTCTCTCACTTTTCAAGCAAGTCTAATGTGCTACACGTACAGTCACTGTATCAAGGCAGGGAAGGTGAGGAGTAGGAAAGGAGAAATAATAAAATATATGCAGTGTCATATTTACTAAACGAAGAAGTGATTGAGTAAAATTAACTATAAGGTTGGCTATAGTATGAGTTATCCAATCATACTGTAACTGAAAATCTTCAAGAGGTGTGCAGCATCTGTGATTCTGGTGCTACAAACGTATGTATCAAGTTTAGGATGATAATTTATACTGTATAAAAGATTGCATGCTTAGCTGCACACAGTGGTCAGCTTTAATTCTGCTTTTGACAGAAAGTGTGTTCTAGACAGTCTCTTTTGAATCCTCTGGAGTTCTTCTCTCCAAAAATGTCTCTCACCAGATTTCCTTAATTGTATTCGTCTTGTATAGGTTTACCTTTGCATTTTTATTTCTTAAATTTCCATGCAAAGGGGCATGCCAAACTTCAAGTAAAGGATTTCTTCCTTATTTGTTTAGCTGTTAGTTTTGAATCTCTTCATGAGCCGAAGTTTATTCCAGAACAAGTACATTAATTATTCATTACTTTAAATGCGCTGCAACAAAATTCACAGTCTGTCAGAGTGATTGAAAGCCTGTTAGTTACCATAGAAGTTCAAGACCACTAATGTAGGGATTAATCACAAGGAAAATGTTAGTTAAGCCACAATTTGCAGCAATCTTGTGTGTTACAGCGGATTAAAAATGCATTATTTTATTGGAATGAACTAAGAGAATGAAAGGAAATGTAACATTCAGTTGTGTAGTTTATTTCTGCTATAAAATTTACAGGGATTAAATCTGTGAGCTAACTTTTCTAATTGCTTGAGTTACCTGTTAGATCATTTTTTGCATAATTCTTTATTGTATTGCCTTCTGAAAAGTGTTTCTTTTTTATTCTAGATTTCAGGATAGTACGTATGATGACAAATGCGCATTTTCATCACAGAGGGCTTTATTCAAACTGAATTTGCACTGCATTTTACTTTCTGTAAATTCATATGCTAGGGCAGACATTACAAAAAAACCTGTAGGCATTGTGCAGCTCTCTTGCCAAGTACCTAGGAGTCAGGCATAGGTCTGGTAATAAGAATTACACTGCTGTCATTCAGGGCTTCTCTAGAAGCAGACTGCTCGGTGCATTTGGATTTGGGCTTCCAGCTACCTGAAGCTGCTCATGCCTGGAACATTTGCTAAAAGTGCATGGCAGACCCTTGGGTTTTCTGTTAATTAGGCATCAATCTATTTACCTGGTACCTAGTGGATTTCTTCAGTAGACTTGTCTGTTATTTTCCTGGAATGAGAGAGCAAAATGGGAATTTAAGCCCAGGTTACCTTTCTCAGTTGATTGTTTTGCTGCTTTATTTTGGGGAAATTTAAACCATCTAAATAATAGAAGCTCAGATCGTTGGCTACTGATTTTGTGTTCCATCTCTGGTTTGATTCTTGATACTGTGTAGTCTTGAAGGAACTATCTTAGGGGTAGTCTATATAGGAGTGGCCCAAAACTGAAATTTTGGAGGTATTTCCATGTTTAAAAGACTTTTTTACCATTCAATTCTGTTACCAGAATTAAGAATTTCAGGCTGAAAAATATGTACAGGACAATCTGATGTAATTTTTCTGTAAAGTTTAACATTGAGCCTTCGTTTTGCAAAAGAGAGCAAAACTGCATGAGAAATTATCTGGCCTACAGTGCTTTCTGATCAAACGCAGGAACGGCAAAGCATGATTCCCCCTGCACGCTCCACAAAAATGTTTCTTTGATTTTTTGGGGGTTATTTAATGACATTTCCTATTAATACACTGGGAAGAAGTATGCATCCTTAAAGTACCTAGAATAGAGGAAAAATGCATATTTGTCTGTCTTCAATGTTATGGAAGTACTAAAACCCTGTTGGAGTATTATTGTGATAGTTGATGAGGTTCGTTAGTGTTCCTCTTACAAGTGAATAGGGGAGAGCAGTGCGAGCATTCCCCAATTGTTTTTCTTCACATTATTTTTTGGGCTGTTTAGTGACCTGTCAGTCAAACCTTCTTGAAGTTCATACTGGGCTTTAATCTGTAGAAGCTTAGTGAACAGTAGAAGTTTATACTCTTCATTAGTTGTCAGAAGTTCTTAGTATTGATATTTGAAGTATGCTGATCCAAAAAGCTTCTGTAGCAGTGTCATGAACTTCAGAAATAGGCAACAAGATAACCACTCGTAAATAAGAGGATCTTTCTATGGGGTTACTTTGTTTTCCACTAACAAGAAATATTTTGCCATTTTTTTATTACTGAATTTTTAATATATAGTTTTCCCTTTTTCCCCTTCAGTTACAGCTGCTTGATCAAGTCTGTGCTGCAATCGTGGGTTTGTAAATAACAGCTTGAAACTGTATTTCGCAGCTGTAATCTGTTCTCTGGACAGCTATGTATCTCAGAATTTATTTATGATTTTTCTGATTGCCCTAGGAAATATATGTATCAGAGACCTTCGCTCCTTTTTTTGTATTCTATAACTACTAGGATTTATAATAATTTATAAAATGAAAAAATATGATATAGAGGTTCTTTGCTATAAGTAGTGAGTGGCCTCTTTAGATAAAGCAGTCACTGAGTGAGGTGCTCCATTGGAAGATTAAAAGTATTTAATGAAACAAGATGCAGATCTTGAAATTGCAGTTTGTGATGGAAGACGGGAGACTCATGACATAGCAAATTATTTCTCAGTCTGGTTACCAGTAATAGGCTATGACTGCAAAAATATCATAGGAATGGAGTCAGTAGCTTATTTTTTTTGTGGGCATTCTTGAGATTTTTTTCTTACATCAAATTGCATCAAATAATTCAATTCAGTTGGCATTTGAATGTGTCACTTACTCCTTCATTCGGGCCAAGCTGGTTCAGTCACTTTGAGTGCAGCGAGCTTATCACATCAGAAAATTTCATAGTACAGCACACTCAGAAAGCAAATGTCAAATTCATTACCGATTCAGTTGTTTTGCATTGTTAAGCTGAGCCATTGCTACATGGGCCACAAGACTGAAATTTATAGTTATGAAATTTATGACCTGAGAATGTTCATGTCCAGGTATTAAAATGATGTGATAGAAGACCACAGCAGTCGTCAATAACCATTTAAATGCTATGTTGCAGCATCAGTTTTGACTTGTCACAGTTAGTGTCAAGTGCACATCTGTGCAGTCAGTTTTCTGAATTAAATCTCTCTTCATAGAACTGTAGTGTGAGTTATGGGCTATTTGAATAAGAAATCTTAGTATGTAGAAGGGTGATGCTTACTGTTCCACATGCATTTTTTCTCATTTTTGTTACTACTGCCCAATACTTTTAAAAGTCTTTGATCTGTAGTTAGTTAATCTGTGTGGGGTTTTGGTAGGTAATCTGAAGTTTGGGTGCAAAACTTCATCTACACTATTCAAAACTAATTTTGTCTTGGAACAGTGTGAGAGTATGGGGTTTGTGTGTTTTGGGATTTTTTGCATTACCAAAGAAGCTTGTACATGAAAAGCAGCTAGAGGTGCAATGAGCTTAAGGACATTGAGTCACTTTTCTCAGCATTGACCAGACTTATTCTTCACATTATTAAAATGGTATATAATACCATTATATAGTATTAATTGCACTAATGGCATTAATTTCATTAATAAATAAATGGAGCAAAGTTGCATGCAAGTTTTTGCTAATTTGGCTCTAAATCAAGAATTTTGCATACAGTATTATTCCCTGAGAGGCTGTAGATAATCTACATGTATTTGGGATATTATTGTTCTTTTTAGCTTAATTGTGCTATAGGCTGAGTGATAGGCAAAGCTTCTTACTGGAGAACATACTTTTAAACAGATAAAAAAACTAAAAAGAACAATAAAAAAAAACATTTAATTGTAATGCTTCTTCAGCGTTACAATGTATTTGATAAACGTTGCTTTTTTGGCAGTTTATCTAAGAATAGAAGTCAGGTTTTAATATTGAACTTTATTTTGAAGTAGTTGAAATAATTTGCATGTAATCACATCTAAATGGACAATTTGAGAATTGTGACATTAATATCAATCTTCTTATAAAATATCTTTGTTTTTTGGGAAAAGGAATAGAATTGTAGGGTTTATTTCCTATACTTCAGCATGATTTTGATGTCGACTAGATTTGGTCTACTTGTCTTACTGTAGTTCCCTGCTAGTGTGGTCATTGCAATTACAGATCGAATAATCTAGACTAATGTCTATTACAAAAGTAATATTTTTCTGCATGCAAAATTTAGGAATTTGTAAAATAGAGTTATATATTTTTCATTTATTTTTCTGCCTTGTTATTAGTTTTCTTCCTTTCT
Source organism: Corvus kubaryi (assembly GCF_017639235.1). Taxonomy (NCBI): domain Eukaryota; kingdom Metazoa; phylum Chordata; class Aves; order Passeriformes; family Corvidae; genus Corvus; species Corvus kubaryi. The sequence goes on along the minus strand of NW_024581137.1, from coordinate 32,079,064 downwards.
TTTGCACAATTTTGAATTTTTTGATTTTTTTTTTTCCAAATAATTTTTGGTTTTTTTCATCTGTGCCATATCCAAGGGTTGGATTCAGATTTTGCTGATTGCCTTGCTGATTGTAAAACTGGATTGCCTTTACAACGGCTGAGACTATTAGTATTACTTCCACTTTGTGTCATTGCTTAACATTCTCATCTCAGTGAAATTAAATTTTTGTGTCTGATTTGCTTCAAGCCACTTAAAATGCCAAAGACAAGATTCTGTATTAGGACAGGAATTCAGTATCACTGAATGTTCCAGGTAGGACTTCAATACTTTGTAACAACCTCATTCTTCTTCTTGAGATTTTTTCTGAACATTTACCCTTGAATGGATTTTTAAGTTATAAAGTTACAAATAAATATTTAAGCCTATCTCTGATTTAATCTTGAAAAAGGCCTAATAAATTTGCTTAGTTCTGAGAGGAAAGGATGTGGAAAGGATATGCAAGAAAAAAAAAAGAAAAAAGGAAAAGCTTATGTTTTCTTCAAGAATATCAAAAAACTCTTAGTGAAGACTAGTATGTTTCTCTTTTCTTTTTCATATTGGTGGTTGTAACAATGCAAAGGTCGAGCGTAAATTAATGTGCAGCATGCTTTGATTAACTAGCTGAATTTGGCCCATTCCCTCCTGCTCCTCTCCTTACCCAACTGTCAGTTAAACTAAATACAGCAGTGTTACTGTACTGCTTGTGCACTTACTGCTTAGGAACACTAAATCCCTCTAATTCTGGCTTTGACATCGGATGTGATGTTGTATTAGGGAAATAGTCAGGAAAGTGTAAACTGACATTGGAATATGATGTGGTAACTGACTTTTACCATTGCACATAAACAGAGCAATTATTCTAAATCATAGCATCACTTTCAGATGGATAACCACTAAAATCACTGCACTGTGGTTTCCTGAAAATGCCACAATCCTTCAACTGCCAAATTAAGCCCAGGGAGAGCAACCATCGGTTGTGCCTGCACAGTTATGTAGAGGGATGAGTCCTGAACCAAATGAAAAGATGTTCTGGAAGAACAGTAACATTTCCCGTGATGTGCACATTTTCCATTACGTTTCTGACACAAAATGCTGTGAAATGATTTAATGTTGACATTTTGTTTTGCTGACTTTTTCATTTCTTATTAAAAACAAAACAAAAGTTAGGTTAGGAAGATTGGGGGAGGGTGGCCAAGCATTTGAATTCTAATACAGAAATCTCTGCTTTAAGTGAAAACTGAAGCCATTCTAAATATACATTGTTTCTGACATTTGATTGTACAGATTTTGGGGGAAAAGAAATGCACATATCTCCAGCATCAATATTGAACACCTTGCTCTGTAAGGTTAACTTACGTTGCTGCTGTGCAGTAATTACGTACAAAGTATGATAATTCAGTAAAGTATCCTTTCTAATTAACAATCACAGAAACCTTACACATCAGCTATACAACACAGCACATGCAGTACACTTACTTCTGCTTGTCATTTTTCATGTATATTGCTAGAAGTGATTGTAGAAGGGAGCAAACCATGAGCAGACATGATACAATGAAAGGTCAGCACTTGTCACTTGGAAAAGGATAAAATTTTATGGAGTGAGGAAACAGAAAGCGGCTCTCCATTCATGCTGTACAGGAGCTTGTCTGTATCTAAAGTAATGCATGTAAGAATACTTGGACAGAAGAATTACTTAAGTGTAAGTCTAAAGTGTAGTTCATGCATCCTTTGGCAGCTTTCAATTTTGTGTTTCAGAACTGATGAAAAGCTTTGCTTGTTTCTAGCACAGTATACAATTTTATCTTTGAAAAACACAGTTCTTGCTTTTGTTTTCTTAAGGATGTGTGAACTTTTCTTGGCACCTCATCTATTTTATCCTTCTCTCATCCAATTTCAGTGTGTTGGATGATGGTTGTTGTCATTGTAAGTTATTCTGTTTCCCTCGGGGGGATCTAAATATGAATAAAATATTTTACTTTGCAGTCACTGAAAATAAACATAGAATTTTGGTTACACAGTAACTTACTTGAAAGAAAATGTATGTGTTGGAATATGTTTTGTCACATTATTTAATGATTGACCAAAAAGGCATGCTGGCTTTGACAAATTCAAAATAACCTTAACTTCTGGGAAGAGGACCTCAGTTTATTGTAATTTAAATATTTGTAGCTAAATGTGAAACACTAGCAACTAACTCTCTCATTTTTCTGAAAACTAATGCATAAAATTGGGTTTTAAAAGTTGGGTGTGTCTTGGAAAAACTGTGTGGCATCTGAGAGCTTCAGGACTTTATAAAAGTTTCAGCATCCTACATATGCTAAACCAGTTTGGAGGAGGTATCTTTGTTTTAGAGAGGAAGCCGAAATGGCAGTGATAGCTAAAGGTGAAAATGGTACCAATAATTAAAAGTCGAAGAATCACTCAGTTTTAGTGTGAGAGGATTGAAGTAAAACCAGTATAATTCAGTGATAGTGGTGGACTGGTAGTTAAATTATTAAATTCTAAAAAATAATGTTGTAATAAAGACTAAAATAATTGCAAACATCCTTATGGCAGTAAGCTAAGCAATAGAATTTGTTGGCATTTATTTGACCATAATATGTAAACAATAATTTCAGAGCTGTTTCGTACAAAGGACTATTAAAAAGGAAATAGATGTTATGAAATTGTTCTGTCAGCCTTTAGCTGTTTGCTAACAATTTAATACAGCAATAAAAGCTAGCGATAGCAGCACCAAAATTGCATAGCAGAAACTTGATTATAATTTGGTAAGAAAATATTGTATGGATTAAAGTGCTCGCTTCAGTGTAAACTGTGGCCAGGGTTTATCCTTGGGTTTAAAAATCTCATAAATTTGAATAGCTTTTTAAAGTGTTCTTGTCACTAAAAGTCAGAGACAAATTATGCCTGGTGCTGATGTTGCTGCCTAGGGAAATAGAGGAGAGGAGTTAAATCTTCTATTCTTTAAGTATCCCTGTGTTAAGCCTTCCCAGGACTCAAAATGGAAGTCTCTTTGGACCTTGAGATACGGACTTCCTATTTAAATATTCCCACCTCTGTTCAATAAGATCCACGTGAATAAAACTTAAAAGATAATGGATGGGACTCATGCCTGCATTTTTGCATCTAACTGAGAGCATGCTCATTAGCACAACCAAGTGTGAGCACAGACTTCTGGCTTATGCCTGGAGAAAGGCAAAGGAAATAAAAAATTTAATCTCTGAACTCTGTCTTTATGAAATTGTGAAGTCCATTGTAATTGTGAATTTGACTCTCATTTCCTTTGTAGGGTTATTTTTGAGGGAGCAGAATCTATACATTTCTAAGTTGTCTGTCCTTTAACTTGTATAGAAACTCTGACTACACGAGGAGGTTTGTGGAAGAATTTTCTGGAAGTGAAGTGTGCTTTATAAATGCTTATTGAACTTGACACTAAGTAGATTGAACAGAATATATAGCTGGTTTAATTGCCACGAATCTGTGCAAGTCCAGAGAAATTCTTATTTGAGAACATCAACTGGTTTTGAGACGTTTAGGATATTTAAATTATATTTCTATTTGAATTATTTATATTTCTTAAAGTAATCTGAGTAAAAGGTGAAAATATGGAAATGCTGCTGAAGACAGAGCTTCTGGGAAAGTGAGAAAAGGAAATGACACAAAAGAAGGGCTAAGTAGGCAGATAGTAGTGAGTAATGAATAGAGGAGAAACCAGTTTTCAAATTCTGTAAACCCTGAAGTAGTGAATAAAGATCTGAAATTTCACATGAAAGCTAGAAGGGATCCAGTCTACACACTGCTGGGGACAGCTTCCTGGCAGTGAATGTTCTGTGTTAACATTTCATGATGCAAGAATTGAGAAGAGAAAAAAATAAGTTACTTGAGAATATGCAAAATGTGACCAAAAAAATCAGACTGGAAAAATAATAGTTGATTTTTGAAGATATTCATAAGGAATAACGAACAGGATTCAATCACAGCATGAGAAATTGTGACAAGGATTACCTTATTTATTGAGCTGTTTGCTTCAGAATTGAAGACCATTTCTTAATAAATGCAGAAGAGAGGAACTTTTAGATTTTTTTTCCCTTGATGAAACCTGTAGCTGCCACAGCATAAGAGTTTATGAAAGGATGTTAAGAAAAGCACTTGAGGAAAAAATACTTAAAATGACCTCTTTAGAAAGAAAATGTAATATCATTTAAGATTTTAAGTTTGCATGAGTAAAATCAGTAGTGCTAGCTTTAGTAGTCCTATTGAGTGATGTGAACAGTAATACTTATTTGAAGTTTCTCTACATTTTGGAGAGAATGTGCAACTATGGGTATGTAAAAACTGCAAAAGCAGCAGTTTAATATCTGAAAACAGAGCAAATGAAAAGAGGAAAAATAAAAGTGTTACTTTGTCATAGCAAAAATTGTTTAAATTTACATAAAAACAGCCTGTCTGCTGGTACCTACTGACAGTTCTTTTAATAACACTTGCTGTGAAAAAGAGATAAGAAAACCAGTGGACTTTTAAAACTCTAGTGGTAATCTTAGTTTTTCACATTAAAGAACAATAAGTAAACTGCAGGACTTCAATTTTCTTTAATTTTGAAAGGTTTTCTAAATAATTTCTGCTTTTATTAAAAATAGAATCACAGAATGCCTGAGATTGTAAAAGACCTCTAGAGCTCCTCTAGTCCCAGCCTGCTAAATCAAAACAAGTCAGATAGAGCATGTTACTCAGGACAGTGTCTGGTTGGGTTTTGAATATATCCAAGGATGGAGTCTCTGCAACCTCTGTGAACAGCTTGTTCTGTTGCTTGTTCCTCCTCAGAGTGAAAAAAACCTATTCTTATACTTAACAATCTCCTGTCTTTCAGTTTTTCCCTGTTGCCTCTTGTCCTTTCATTGGGCACCACTTAGAAGTCTGGCTCTCTTTCCTTTATTTATACACTGAGAAGATTCTCACTGAGCCTTCTCTTCTCCAGACTAAATAATCTCAGGCGTTAGCCTATTCTTGCATGACAGGTACTCACTCCAGCCAATCATCTTCATAGTCCCTTTGCTGGACTTACTCTCATAACTCCATTATGTTTTTTGTACTGGGGAGCCCAGAATTGGATACAATGTTCTCGGTGTGGTTCCACCAGTGCTGAGTCAAAAGAAAAAGTGTATTTATTGTTCTTAAAAGTAAACCATGAAAACAAAAAATCTTCTATTGTATATAACAGGTAAAATTTAGTTTGTTGTAAAAGAAACATCTTTCTGTAGTCAATATAGCGAGTCATTAAGAACACTAATTAAGAACGAGAAAGTAATTATGCTTATGAAATACATGTCTTGGGAAAGTCATGTCAGTTGTAGTTTGTAGTTGTACAACATTACGGAGGATTATCAGTGCTAATGCTTGCAGTTTTCCACTGGAAGTTGTATCTTAGTGGGAGGTTCCACTATGTAAGTTCAGATAAGACATCCACAGTTCTGAATCCCTTCCTCTGCTCTCTCTGAAAAGTGCATTTTCAAATGCATTTCTAAATTCACTACATTAGAATATCACCCCAACAATAGCTTTCAGGGGTCACCTTTCAAATTGCATTAAAAGAGCTGTATCACCTAACTTGGCAGCAGACTGAGATACCTAAAAACTCAAAAAACTCAACTGTGAAGGGGCTCTTTGCCAATTCTTCCAGCCCCAGAAAATAATAAATAATGTCATACCTAAAACTCCACACTTAGCTACAAGGGAGTTACAACTGCGAGGAGGAAAGGTCTAGTGGTGCTGCACTAGAAGGGTAGGGTCCTTTGTGAGGGATGGAGAACATGAGGGCAGGAGGATTGCCTTTTAGTTATCCTTTGCATCCCTTGTGGTGGGTACTGGAGTACCGCACAAAGTAGGGTAGTGGATGCAGTTTTTACACACACTACGAGTTAAGATTCCCACTCCCTTAATTCCAAGCAAAACTAGGAATACAGAAGCTGGCTTTCTGTGGAGTGATGGAAGATTACTAACAGCAAGGATTTTTCTTCTACAGATCCTAGTTCCTTGGAGGCCTGATCTGAACAGTTTGTGCCATTGATTTCTAATATGCACCAAAAACTATTGTGGCCTCTTTTTTCACACTGTAGGTAGTAGCTTATATCTCTGTATAGCATTTTGACAAGTATCTATGTGCACACGTGCCTGTATTTGGAGTAGTCAGTGTAAGTGCTAGCAAACATATTAGGCATGTCCTCTGTTCCTGTTCACTGTCATTTCATAGAACCATAGAATATCCTGAGTTAGAGGGGACTCACAAGGATCATCAAAGTCCTATTCCAGGTCTTGCACAGGATAGCCCCCAGAGTCACACCATGTGACTGAGAGTGTTGTCCAAATGCTTCTTGAATTCTGTAAGCCTTGGTTTTGTGACCGCTTCCCTGGCAAGCCTGTTCCAGAGCCCAGCCAACCTCTGAGTGAAGAACCTTTTTTTAATATGCAGCCTAAGCCCTGACACAGCTTCAGGCCATTCCCTTGGGTCCTGTCACTGGTCATCACAGAGAAGAGATCAGTGCCTGCCCACCTCTTCCCCTCATGAGGAAGTTGTAACTGCAGTGAGGTCTCCCCTCCCGCTCCTCTTCTCCAGGCTGAACAGACCAAGTGACCTCAGCCACTGCTCATATGGCTTCCCCTCAAGGCCCTTCACCATCCTTATTGCCCTCCTTTGGATTCTTTCTCACAACTTTATATCTTTCTCACAGTGTGGTTCTTCACTTAAAAAATCCACTACATCAGCTTGTAGTGGCCCAGTGTGATTTCTGGGGATCTCTTAACAGCGTACATTTTGCATCTTGTGAGAAAGAAAAACATAGATTGTGTTTACAGTATATAATAATTATTAGTTAAGCTGTTGGTCCTTCTTACTAATGAAAACTCAGGAGGTTTTAGCTTAAAAACTTTTATATTGAAAACTTTAAAATACTTTTATTTTGAAACTTCATTTAATATTATATGTACTTAATTCTATTTAAATCTTATTGTCTCATTCCCATTATGAAAATACCTTAATATTTCATTCAAAACTAGTTTCACTGTTTGATGAGTTGTCTCAGTAAAATTGCCATGCTTCCTTCATTTTGTTTGCATTTAAATTTTGTATTAAACCGTATCTGTGAGTGGATAATTGATAGTGAGGATTGATAAAATTCTGAAATTAAGCAGCACAGTATTTTCAGTATAGATTAATCCGTGTTACAAATTTTTGAAGTAGATTTCCTCTGACAGTTACATGAAGAAAAGTTTATGTGAAGCTGGTGGGTTTTATAAGTTAAAGTGATAAGGTTGAAAACATAACTTTTGTCACCATAAGCAAAATTTATCAGTTGACAATGAGCTTGATACATATGTTTAATGAGTTAGTTGAAGAAAAGGAAAAATATTTAATATTGCTGCAGTTGCCTGCAGTTACTTGAATATATTTATGTTTTCTGCCAGCCCCAGAATTATGAACATTTTTAGAGTGTTATGTGTTAATTTTAATTTTGCTATTTTGTGAGATATATGCACAATTTTCACTGTTCAAACAGGCAAAAGAATTCCTTCTGTCCTTGGCACCAGACCTTTGGGAAAAATAGTACTTCAGCTTCTGTTGGTCATTTTATTTGAGGCTTCCTGTGTCTTTGTCAACAAGGGAAAAAAAATCTGGAATTAATTAGAGAAGTCATTGGCGAACGACCTAAAAAGTGTTTGCTTTTTTTTCAGGAGCACTTTCTTATGAAAGTTTGGTTCTTCTTTTAGAACTTCATTTATTTCAAATTCATACTATGATTTTTGTTTCTGAATTAGGGAAATCTGACCACTCAATGTCATCAAGAATGATGTATTATTTGTATTCTATACAGTATTCTGTACAATGACTATGTTATGAAATACTGACTCATAGCAAAAGGAGAAATGGGGAAATGACCAAGCAAAATGTCTGTGACTGGAACTTAGCAAAGCTTACTCTCTGGAATTTTTTAACTAGCATTGAGACAGATGAAAGTTCGCTATGCTGGGCAGTAGTAATAATTGTGGTACCAGACCCCATTTTCAGTTCCTTATTACTTGCAAAATTTTAATCACTTGGGCTCAGAATTCTTGATGTCTCTTGTGCATCTTTTAGGCTGGATGTTTTCAGGCAAAATTTTTAAGGTGAGATTTGAGCAAGTGTACTGTCTTGCCCAGATGTTGTTCACCCCATACCTTTAAGAAGAAAAGTGAATTGAAGTCTTTGATCAGTAAATTGAATTTTGGCAAAGACCTCCCTTTCCCAAGGACAGAGGAGAAATATATTCATGTCAATTCGATGAAATCTGGGGAAAGGGAAGCCTTAAAGGATATTGTGAGAGAAGTAGTTTCCTCATAACTATTAGAGTCATGGTATGGCAGGTTTTAGATCTTTCGTCATTGTGCTTAGAGTGTGCTGTGGGCCATTTGAGTGTGCTTTTCCCTACAGCTGGAGTTGCTACAGAACTTGGAAGGAACAGAAATGTGGATTGAGAAGAAAGATGTTAAGGACAGTATCAGTGACTGGTAATTTGAAGCCTCTTTGATCCAGATGCAGGGTGGACAAGTGCTGCTCTAGATGAGAATAGTAAAATGGGGCAGTGAGTGTGGAGAGGTGTGTGACTCCTCTTCTTCTGGGTCATCTTTTGTCATTCATAGAGAGATGTGAGCAGGATGTGCAGAATTCAAGAATTCACAGCAATCACATTGTGTCGAGGACTAGCATTTTGCTAGGCTAAGCTTCAGTATGAATAACTCACCCAGTGCTGATGTCTGATGTATCTTTGCAGTGGGGCAGTCTTTGGTAAGGTAGAGATGTTTTGCTGCTCCTTGGACCAGGCTGATCCTTATCTAGCTGAATTGGCTTCCTTGGATTCTCCAGTGTATTCTCAGATGGTTTAATTTTCATGGGTTTTTAGTTTTGTTTTGTGTACCTTTTCATATCAGCAGACATGAATTTTACTCATCTACCAGAGTTTAGCATTTGTACTATATACTTGTTTCCTCAGTAAAGCTAAGCCAAAAATCATGCAGATGTGCTGTATGAAACAGGGCCTTGATTTACAGACAGAGAGACCTTAGAGTTGTGGTTGTCTGGTACAACCCAGTACACAGATCATGGTGGGACTAGGACTGGAGAAGGACCTGAGTTTGGATGGTAAATGTGAAGAAATAGGATTTAAATGGTGTGCAGAGGCAGCTAAATCTGGTCTATTCAAGCTTCAGGAATTGAACAAAGTTGGACTGATTAGAGAAAGACACTGAAACAAGAAAACCCCGTGGATAATAGAGGAGGGGGGATACTGAAACTGTTTAAAGAGCCGGGGAGGGGTAGTTGTGGGTAGGAAGCCTATATGAAATGGAGAAGTTTTCTGTGGTCATGACAAGTCAGTGATGCTGACATGGGGAGTGGCTGACTGGAAAATGACACCGTAGTAAGTTTTCAGCTACTTCATCGTTAGAGGTAGCAGAAGATACTTATTTATTATGATTGCAAAATTACAGGTTTTTTTTACTGATTAATCAAAACATTTACAAAAGTAGCAAAGAAGTATTTATTAAGAAAGAAAAAAGTACAAATTGTAAGGTTAATGAAAAAAACTATGCTAAAGGATACTTAGCATTACTTATACAGTTACAGTTCCAATGTATTTGTTTTGCATACTTAGAAACTCTTTATTCTTAATGCAGAAAAATGTTGGTATATGATTTAACTAAATATATATAAATACAAATATATATTGATCAGCAACCCTTTATAAAAAAGGGGATTTTTTTCTGAAGTTCCATGTTTTATTCGATGTTTTCTTTGATGTTACGTGCTGTCGTTCATCTATCTTGACCTGTTAATTAAAAAATAGATGAAGTAGTCAAGTAATTTGGAATAGTTTCATTTTTCTCTGTTTTCCTCTATTCTCCAAAAATCAGTAGGGAAGGAGAGATTTCAGAAATCGGTTAATCACAGTCACAGATTCAAGCACTTTGCAGTATTCTGAAATCAAGTTCTTCAACTTGGTATCCATCATTTTTACGTTTTGTCTCCCTACCATTCTAATGGGTTGATAGATTAATATTCTGTGTTGTTTTCTTCTAGAGGGGAAAAAATAGTGAAAAGGAATATGGGGGAACAAGGGCATTTCAGAATGTCTATGACCACTAATAAGGCAAAAGGCTAAATGTACTCTGTAGTTCCAGTCATGCAGGATGATATACAATATTCTTCTAATTCCTATATTTCTCCCAAATTCAAGTTCTGAAGAGAGAAATTGATATAGATGTATGGTTTGAAATGCATTTAAGCCTGCTTTTAATTGCTTTGAAAAGTTGTTTCATTTCTGCCTGGGCTAAAGATCTGATGTATTGCAGGGAACCAGTGTTACTGTGGAACCAATCTAAACAAAGTGCCCAACATGAAAGTAACAAAAGTCTAGGAAAATGGTAAAATTGAGTATCAGATGGAATAATTTGATTCACCTTACACCCAGGATGGTACAGGGTGAGACATTCCTTGTTCCTACTGGTTTCATTTGGTTTACGTTTGTTTCATATAGATTTTACTGCCAAGATGTAATATAATGAGAATATGTATGTACAAATGAATTACTAGTTTCCTATCTACATAGGTAGTTTCATCTCTTGATTCAGTTGAAACAAACTTCATGCTTTATCTAGACTAGGTTATTGATGTACCTGCTGAAAGTAATCAAGAATACAGTTGTGTGGTAATGACATTGCAAAAAATCTGCATGATCTTTTACTTGAATTCCATTTTTGTCGTGATGAAATAATTTTCTTGAGGGTCCTTCTTAATATTTTTTGAGAAAAGTCTTAAATAAGCATGTTACAAGGGACATTGTGGTATTATTTCACTGAACTTTTTTAGTTCTTTTGGAAGGGATTTATTTAATATCTAGGACAGCGTTTCACAAATAAAACATCTTCGTAGTACACTGTTCCCAAACTTTTGGCGTGGTCTTAAATGCTATTAATGGATAGATTTTTATATATAATACAATTTATCTTTGTTATTGCTTTTAAGATTTATTTATTATGTCTGACTTTTATTTGCATGCATGCATTCAGCCATGGTATAGATGAGCTGTGTTATAACAAATGTTGTTCTAAGTATATTGTCTAAATAGTCCTTGTCAGGAGTGCTGTACAATGCTTTTAGTATATAGCTTGATTATGATATAATACAAATGTATCCACTGTTTATAAATACTAGTTAACTTCTGGCTTATTTTGAAAAAAACTATCACTAAATTTTGCTTGCTTCAGGACTACTTTCAAAGAAAATCATAATTCCTTTTTGTGTATTTCAGAAATAGTCCATTTCCACTTAGAGACCTGTTATCTTTTTAGAAAGTTTTAATACCGAAGACTGAAAATTAACTATGGAATTATAATGGAATATATGAAATGTTTGCTTTGTAAGTTAGGCTTTTCTACATCTGTCAATCAACTTGAGAAACCTTATGGCCATTAAAAAAAGAGTCCAGTGTTAAAAAGATTATTTTAAAATACAGGTATTTGTATGAACTGTTCAAGTGAATGCATTGCATTTTCCCTACTTTTATTTTCTTACGCTTTATTTTGTTTGTAAATACATATGGGAAATTTTTCCGTCGTCCACTTTATGTGTAAAGTTTTTTTATTGTGGAGTTGTAAATATAAATGAATAATACTAGTTTTCTGTGAGTTTTTTTGCTTTTTGTTTGGTTGGGTTTTTTGCTTTGTTTTAGTTTTGGTTGTTTGGGTTTTTTTTGATAGCTACCAAAATGCTTTAGATATGCTCCCACTTACAAAACTTACATGTATAACATTTTCTGGCTTTTATTTGGTGAAATGTTTATAGTGTCTAGGTTTCAGTAGAATATGAAATCACCTTGCAGTCTTAAGAAAAGAGCCTTTAATATGCCTAGTACCACTGAATTTTAAGACTGCATCAAGGGCACAATACTATACTATTCGTGCACAACAAGACTGATTATAATCAGTCTCAGATACCTCTTAAATACACTATTGGCTTATGTACAGTCAGATACTGTCTATAAGAGGGCTGGGAGGGAAATTTCTTAACCCTTCTAACTGACAGAAATCCACTGCTGACCCAGGCACTGGGCATCACAGGATTTTGTTCAGCATGGTGGCTTCCCATCCTGACCACAGGAATTGGTAATGCTTTCTAATACTGGAAATGAAAGCTTTTAGAATATCAAGAACAAATTATCATAGCTTCTTACTTGTTTGTTCCCGTAGCACTGAGGCATAAGTACCCCTGAGCTCACTGCACAATTCCTTGTACGGAAAAGGCACCTGTGTCCCCTCTAAACCTCCTAAGCTTCAGGTTGTGGCTGTGAGCCTTGTGGTGAGAGTCCTCCCTCTCTCAATGGAGGAGAGTTTGGTTTTGCTGTCAGCCCCAAAATCAAAGAATCACAGAATATGCTGAGTTGGAAGGGACCCACAAGGATCATCGAGTCCAATCCCACCCTGCATGGGACCATCTCCAAGAATCACGCCATGGACCCGAGAGTATTGTCTACGCTTTATGAGCTCCGCCAGCCTTGGTGCTGTGACCACCTCCCTGGGGAGCCTATTCCAGTGCTCAGCCATCCTCTGGGTGAAAAATCTTTTTCTAATATCCAACCTAAACCTTCCCTGACACAACTTCAGGCCATTCCCTTGGATCCTGTCAATGGTCACCACAGAGAGGAGATCAGTATCTGCTCTTCCTCTTCCCCTCATGAGGAAGTTGTAATTGCAATGAGGTCTCAGTGCCCTCAGTATCCTCTTCTCCAGGCTGAACAGACAAAGTGACCTCGGCCACTCCTCATACAAGCTTCCCCTCAAGGCCTTTCACCACCTTTGTTGCCCTCCTTTGGTCACTCTCTAATAGTTTCATGTCTTATATTGAGGCACCCAGAACTGCCCAGGACTCGAGGTGAGGCCATCCCAGTGCAGAGCAGAGTGGGTCAATCCCCTCCCTTGCCCAGCTGCTGATGCTGTTTCTGATGCACCAGTTCTCTTCTCCCTGGCTCCCTGGGGTACTTTTTTACTGGACAGCATCTAGAGCTCAAGGTATTGCCTTCTGCCCTTTGAGTCCAGTTGGCTTTCAACCCATTCATCCAGCCTTGTTCTTGATAAGGAAAATGCTGTACCAGACTGATTGAAAAGCCTTATGCTGGGCACCTTTTGGTGTGTTACAACCATTGCTCTTCCCCCATTCACAGAGCACATCATTTGTCATTTCAAATACGACCAACTCTTCTACCCTTATTAACTGCTCTCAGTTACTTTCATGTGTTTGACAATGGATCCCTCGATCTTTCCAAGATCAGCCCATGATTTCCTAGGTACTACTCACTATTGTTTTTTATTGTGCATGTCTCACCTCTTTAAGATGGGCTCATCTTAGCATTTTTCAGTTTTCAGTGTCCTGCCTTGACTGTAATGATGTTTTTTAGATCTTACACAGGATCCTGACAGAGATAACAAACATCTCTTCCAGAAACTTTGAATAATTCCTGTGGACTGGAATATATCCAAATGGACTAGATCCTGACTTGCTGCTTTCCTGCTGTTGGCTGTCCTTCTCTTTCCCATGTCACTCTGGTAGGCATGGAAGTCTGAGGCCAAGTTTTCACCATGCATGCTGATGCATTGAGCTCAAACGCATCACGTACATAGCCCCTTCTGCTTTATTTCTCTGAGTTCTGAGTAAATTTTCTTTTAAAAATCATAGCCCTTTTGCTTGACAACCCTCCCTTTCATGGCAGCTTCCTGCAGGATTCTGCCTAGCAGTGCCTTTGACAAGTCTAGGTTTCCTCTTCTAAAGCCATGATACAGCTTTTTGTGGTCTTCCTTATCGAGAAGTAGTAAATTCTTTTGTAATTTTTAAACCATAGCAGTGGTAAGAGATTGTGCTTACACCTCACTTTGTTCTCTGGACTCAAGGTTCCAATAAGCCGTAAAGTGTCACTAGTGCCATTAATATTTTCAACCTAATTTATAAATAAAATTGGATCAGAATTGATTTCTTAATCATAGCAGCAGGTGCTTCACAGGTTTTGACCTGGACTGTGATATACAGCAGCTTGATGAAGAGGTTCCCTGTGATCCTATAGAGACTTCTGAATGGCTCACAGTAGAACTGTTACAGTTTTAAGGTTTCTGGGAGTGGGAGTTTTGAGAGGAAAAACCCTTATAAATATCTTGAAGAACAAGTTACTTTAAAAGGAGGAAAAAAATGCCCATCTCGGAGCTCTGAATCTGTGTTTTAGACTTGTGCTTAGTAGAGCAGCAGAGTGAGAAACGGGAATTCCTGCTTTGACTTGTTTTGTAGTGCTTGTGGTAGTCATGCTTGGATTTTAACATATTGAAGTCGCACAGAATGTTCTAAATGCTTCACAGATATCAATAAACTATCAATAGCTGATGGCTAACTTAATGGGTTAGGCCTGTATTTTCACTGCAAGCAGTATGAAAACTGTGCAGTCCAGTGACTTTGCAACTCCGTTAGTCCCTGGTGTTGACTGTCGAGTATTGAAACTGAAACAGTGAAGTGAAATATAGATTTTCCTATCAGAATTCATCTATCTCCACTGATAAAGAAGCAGTCCAATACATTACTTCATCTACTTTTCTATAAAAATAAATAAAATAATTATAATAGCATCATATAATAATAACAACTTTAGACTTTATTTTATCTATTGAAATGGAAAAAAATATCCTTCACACCACTTTTTTTATTTTAAAAGACTATTCAGGTTTTTTATCTCAAATCAATATTATAATCTAATTTATTGTATTGTAGGGCTCTGCTAGTTAAAATATTGCTCACAGTATGCTCTACACGTAATAGCAGTAACATGCAGGTTCTGTATTTAAAAAAGTTTAGATTTTTATTTCCAATAAAATGTTTGCTCTGTAAGATTAATGGTACGTTAATGTATTTGTATAGTACTTACGAAGGAGTACACAGTTCTCACATTAACAGAAACAATTACAGTGAGTGACAGTACTCATAATAAAAAGCTGTCTAATATATAAAATGTACATATTTTTATTGAGTTTATGCATTTGAGTTAACTGATAGATGAAATCCTAATTACTTACCATTTTTGGAAGACATCATTTTACAGGGAAGATACTCTGTAACAATTACTGTCAACAGAACTGAAGCCCTGGGATCAGGCAGGCAAAGTGTTTGGTACTGAGGGTCAGTCATGTTTTCTCTGGAAGAGTTTATGCAGGCTTGTCTGGTGTGCACGTTGCTTCAGAGTGACCTGACTGTTCCTGCTGGTATAGACACTTAAAAGCTCTTAAAACTTGGAAGTATATAGATTACACATAAAAAGTGAAATTGAGCAGAACTCATATCATCTCCTGTGATACAAAAAGTTGGGAAGGCAGTGAAGGAGTGGCAGTTGATCTTTAACTCCATTTTCATTGGTAACTAGATTATCATTTATGTCTAATTCAGCAAGTCACATGTTTTGTTGGTCAAGCGTGTTTTGTGTGCGCAGACAGCATAAGACTAAAGCTGGGTGAATGAAGGGCAACTTAGTTGACCTGTCAGCTACATATTGCTGGCAACATCTATTGCCACATCCTGTTTCCTTAGCATATAGTGATGATTACATTATTCATCAATACTCCTCTCAAGCTTTGTAACTCCCTGTATATGTGGGGGTTTTTTCCCCCCCAGGTTTTATGCAGTTTAAAATAACCTTGAATTGTGAGGTTTCTAATGGTACACTTATTTTCTGTTAAAACTGTAGAAAACCATACTTGTATAGGAAGATACGATTTCATATATACCATAACCATTTATTAAGTATTATGCCTGTTGCATACCAAGCAGGGTCTTTTTCTTTTGAATTTAAGTACTCAACTAAAAGAGTCTAATACAGTGTAGATTATGTGATATTGTGCAGTTGGGATTGAGAATTATTTTCTACTGCCATATGCCCTTGTGTTATACAAACCCTAACTCATTATTTTCAGTTCATAATAATAATGATGATAAACATAATGCTTTATGATCTGTTTTTCTACTTACATATGCTAGCAGTCACAAGACTCAATTGAATTCATGGGCTGGTATTCAGTTGAATGTATTTTTCTTTTTCAGTGAGTACAGAGATTGAACTTGAAAATGGGGTCCTCATGCTCATTTAAAATAATAGCAGGAGGAAGGAAGAGTTTCTCTTTAAGTGGGAAGGGGTAGTCACTCCTTGCAGTTAAGCACTGAATCAGATAGAGACAGCTGCAGAGGCAAGATACGCATTGCAAAAAAACAGATCAATTGGAATCAGTCCCATCCAAATGAAATTACATCACTCAATAACCTTCCTTTTAAGCCATTGAAATCTTCTGGCCCAAATTTCTCTTGTCAAGTCACTGAGTTTAGCCAATGATTAAAGTATCTTGAAATTGCTTCGATAACATCAGGGACCTTGTTGTGACAAGGTCTGTAAATGCAGTCATTTAAAAGAGAAAACTGGGTTTCATGTAGAGTATTGAGTGTATTGACTGGATATTTTTTTCATGGGTTCTCAGAAGCTTGTATTCACAAAGACAGTGCAGCATGAAGGAAAATTACATATCCTCTACAAAAGATTAAATAAAATGTTGGTTTCATATAAGTGAAATGGTTTCATTCAGTAATGAAAGTGTAATTTTCCTTTGAAGTAGTTCAAAAATATGTTATTGTTTTGAAGTGGGCATAGAAGTACTTGGAGAACAGAATTCCGTAAATCAAGACAGTCAACATGTTTATGCAGTGACCAGTTCTGTCATTATTTATGCTCCCGTGTGACAGTTATTAAAATAAAGCAGAGCTCTTCTATTCTAGTGGTACCTCAGATGCCGTGATCTTTTGTCCTGCAGATAACTTTTGTACAGGCTAATCAGTCTTTATATTAGCAGATATAAATCTGTAACCTTTCAGGAAGCATTTGCTAATATTTATAACGATCAATACTGAGAAAATTGAAGTAATTAGCAATGCGTAGGAGACACATTGCTCATCATTGTTTTGTGGGTCTGGTTTGTTTTTTTTTTTCCCCTCTGAAGTGCTCAGTAACTCTCATCCACTTAATAGAGCTGTTGGGTACAGATTAATTTCTGAGATGAGGTGTACCTTGAGCAGCCTGACTTTTAAAAATGCATATTACTTGTAATCTTTACCTCATTAAAGTTATTTGTAAATACCCCAAATTCCTCTTTAGGTTTAACAGACTTAACCTGGTGGGAGAATCCTAATTTTTCAGAGTTGGTAAGGTACGCTGAAGCAGCTTCTTGCCTTCAGACCCTTGAAGATAAACTGATTTTACATTGTGGTTGCAAATATATTTTTACTTGTGCTCAGTTAGCAGCCAGAAACATTGCTCTTACAACAGGTATTTAACCTAATGAAGCCAGGGATTAAAATGGCTAGAAAAGAACCCGGATCAAAACTGCTGAGATAAGCATTATGTTTGTCTGCAGTGTGCACTTTTCAGTGCCTGTTACACAAATGAAGAGTAGAAAGCATTGAAATAATTTGTGGGGTTTCTTGTCCTACAAAGTCTTTTGAAAAAGAAATCTGCACATACTTTTAGACACCTGCCTTCTACATAATATTTACTTAAGGGAGGAAGCAGATGACAGCCATGTGTGATTAGGGAGGGGAGTGAGAGAGGTTGGTGTGTTTCTCCCTCTTTGTACCAAAATTTGAAGGAAAGTGCTTTTATAATTACTTCTGTCCTGGATTAAGGAGAGCTGGGAGAGAGCAACTCTTCTAAAGGGCCAAATACACAATTGAGAACCTTCCTGTTGGAAGCATCTGTTACAGCATTATCTGTGATGCTTTTTTCTATCTTCATATTTGTTGCATCTCCTGGTAAGAGAGGAAGGTTCAGTTTTGCTCACTGTTCTTATTTCAGATTTTTGTGCTCATTACATCCTTTTCCAAAGTGAGGCTGAAAATACAAGTTCAGCTGTTGCAGACAACTGGGTACTTCAGTCAGTAGAAATTTGAATGGATGTACGGAATGGGAGCAGTTCTTTGGTTGAGGAAGGGTTGGCAAATGGTATGTAGGGATGGAAGAAGAGCAAAAGGAGAGACTAGAACAGGAGAAATGTCATCATTGTGGGAGGTCTCAGGACAATAGTCAGTTATCAGATGAGTTTGCTATTGTATTACAATAATACAATAACTAAAATAATTGCACGCTATTGTATTTATACATTCATATTCCTTTGTCTTTTACTAATCTTTTACTTGCTAGAACTGTGTTTAAACAAAGTCAGTAGTGATTCCTTAATTTGTATTATTTCAAACATGAGAGGGGTGAAGATAACTGTAGAACATGTAAAATAAATGATGTCAAGGTAAATTTTTAATAGAGCAGAAATGGAAAAATTGTCCAACCATTTAAAAAATAATTTCACTTTATTAAATGAGTAAATATTATAATATCCTTTAAAATTCTTTGACACGTTGTTACCAATAAAAATGTAATACAAAGAAATATTATAGGAATAACTAGTGCAGGTATAGGTTACCTACACTTCCTACTGGATGTCTGCGTTCTTACAGCCTTACCTAAAGTACTACAAAGTATTAGGATCTCAGTAGTTACAAGCTTCCTCTGAGAACCTTGCTTGTACTTAATTATTTTATTTGTGAGCTTATTAAACTTTAACTGATTATTTTATTGGTTCAGCTGTGAAGTTGGTTTCATATATAAAAAAATTTACATAGATAAAATTTTTATATAAAAATAATTTATAAATAGAAATTTATCTATAAGTACACACATGTATGTGTGTGTATACACATGTTCACATACTCATTTACTTATTTTGAGAAACCAAAATAAAACCCCTTGTATTTAAAGTATAGATTGCTGTATTCCTGCCCAAACCTTACTAGCCCAGATGGGACAGCCTGTCACATTCTGATGACCTGACTCAAATGGTACAGTTGCAGCTACTGACATTGCTGCTGAGAAGGTAGAGGTGGCACAGAGACCTTCAGTTTATCTTGAATTGTTTCTGATGCTACCCTTCAGGTTTCTGCATTTCACTGTGCACCCATGTCAACCTCACCCACTGAGGCTGTCAGAACAAAACTAGTTGCACTCAGTGAAGGATGAGGATTGTAATAAGATGACTATGAAGAGTATTTCTATTTTACAGCTAAGCTTTTCTTCAGTTTTCGTAAGAAGTTCAAAGTTGCACTGTAGAATTGCAGTTCAGGACACCCAATTTAAAATCGTAATTGTGTCTCAAGTAAGAGATGAAGAGAGAATTGGGAGTGGATTTACATGTGGTACTTCTTGTTGTCCCTCTAATTCTTAGACTCAAAATCCTTATAATCAAACTAAAATTTGGTTGCAAAGAATTTTTGTTTAAACATGTGGCAACAAGATGGCTCCTGTTCATCAGACTGTTATATTTCATCAAAGTATGACAGCAGTTTCTTTTTTATTTAAAACCCACCAGATGTGGTGATGGAGACTTTATATCGGTCTTTCTTTCAAAATGTATCTGCTCAGCTTAAAGACAACATTGATGCTTTCCTGCTTAAAATCTCACAATGCTATAAGATACATTAATTTGCTGTTTGGCAAGTAGTTTAAGGAGTTTAAATGTAGAGAATCAGCACTTTAAAATTGTATTGATTTTTAAAAAAGCATTCTTTAAAAGTATGTATGTCATGAGTGTCAAAAGACAGGAAGTACAAGTAGGAAAAGAAAAAGCTTTGAAGACTTTGGAATTATTGGCTCAAAGACATTTTTTCAGAAGTGACTAAAGCTTTTTATGTACTGAATTATTACAATGTCTTTTGAAAGAAACCCTTCCTTACTTAGTCTTTCCTAAATCCTAAGACTTGTTTTCTTGCAAATGCTATTCTATAAAACAAGCATTTTTTAAGGTTATAACATAGTACCCATGTTATTTGTGCTTGTAGTCAATCCCATAGCTGCATTTCTGTGGGTTTCAAGTCTGAGTAAAAATGCTAGTTTCACTATCAAGCCTACTTGTATTAAATTGTTGCTCTTATGATTAAAAAAAAAAAAAGAAAATTTCCTTCTCTGTCTTGTGGTGGACTGCCTTTGTTCTTTGAGCTGTATTGAGAAAAAGTTACAAGGATGCTATACTTAACTCAGTTTAATGTTTTGACACTTAGAGACTCTTGAAATTTGGTGTGGGTGTCTAAGTATTTGGATCTGAGCATACACATTGCTTAAATTTAGTGTGATGTTAAAATGTTTCATAAGACAGAGGAGAGCTGCTATGATCTTTCAATGTTAATATTTTTTTCTTATCACTTTACTGTGTAGATACCCTTCATGAGACACAACTCTGCCACAACTCATCCTCGGAGGCAATCGTGGAAACCTTTTATAATAGGATTTTTAAATGTGGATAAAGCTCTCAATAGAATACCTAAAGTAAAGGAGAACAGCTACCTTGTCTCAACTATAAGCTTATTATGACAAAACACTGAGTTTGCTTGTCAGGCTTGGATAGAATGTAATTGATTGGTTTGTTATTTGGACTGACAAGGTAGTTAATTTGCCTGCATTTTTTTGCACTAATCAGGAACATTTTGTATGTGCATCATTGAAAAATCCCGGATAAATGTCTTGTCAGGATTGTCCTATTAAGTAATGTCTCTTTCCCCTGTGCTTCGTTGGCAAATGATGTTATACGATGCTTGGATTCACTGAAGAGTGACAGAAGCCTGTGGGACTTAAATATTGTGTGTTCCTCTATGGTGATACTGAAAGAAATAAGCAATGGTTTGCCATCTGCCTGCCACTCTTCTTATATACAGTTTAATAAGAACATTTCTATATAGAACACTGTGTTGTACATAGACCTTACTGTAAAAAGGATTGTTTCGTAAAAAAAATAAATGTTCAGTGATAATGAGACCTGTAAAACACTTGAGACTTACTATTCTGATGGAATAGATTCGCCATGGAAAAATTGATTTTATGCTTATTAGTATGAACAAATTGTTTCTGACTCCAGACACTGGAGTGAACAGAACTACACCTATACTTCTTTCTGAATTTTTTTTTTTTTTAATAAGAAAAAATTGAGTATATGCAGACATTTGTTTTATTTGGTTTATTTCTCTGGCAGTATTCAGGACAAGCTTATCTCCTCCCAATGCAAACACGAAATTGTTTTGTAAGTTGGGGAAGGAATGAAGAACTGATCACACAGCGTGACAGCTGAGATCTTCGTCTCCGTCCGTATATATCCTGGTAGATGCACACATAGTATTTTGATCTTCAAATGGTACAGATACAGTTCTTAAATCTACAGTATCAGAGTGTTGACATCTTCATCGTTTTCATCTTGAACTTGCTCGGAAAAATTCTGCTCAAATGCAATCACACTTGTAACTTTATGATCTATAATCTTTGAATTTTTTGAGATATGGTGGGTTTTGTCATCTATCAAGGCACGTTTCCATTTGAAAGTATTTTTTAAACTTAAGAAAGAAATTAAATGCTGTAATAAGTAATAGGAGAATATACAAATTTATGTATACTTATCTACGAGTCATATCTTACTAGGGCATTTCATGTTTGAATATTATATTAAATAAAATTAACCTGATGTCTAACACGTCGTTTTATTTTAAAAAGGGGGTGGGAGAATCTCAGAGTTAAGATTTTTGTTGGAACTACTAGAAATGCTTTTCATTCTCTATCGGCAAGGAACACAAAGACACCTTAAAAATAAAGAAATTTGCACTAGGAAGTAGATGCTAATGCAGGAATTTGATCTTTAAGGATCAATGAATCCTTTTTAGGAAGAAAGGACCCAAGTTTATTGACCACTTGTGCAGTATTCTGAAAGTAAAAAGTTGTGTCCAAGTGCTGTGTGAGCAAGGGGAAAAAGAAATGTTTGCCCATACATCATGCTGAGTTTAGGAAAAAAAAGAAAAAGTAAAGTTTGCTGTGATTTATGATCATTTATTAAACTAAAGCGGTCTAGATATTGTGGATAGGAGAGAATGATAAATGTAGCTTATCTTGGCTTTAGTAGGTCTTTCAAAATACTTCTGTGTGTGACATTCCTTTAAGTTAGAGATTTTGTTAATTATTACTGTCATGCTAAACCATGACAAGCTGCAATAAAATATGTAGCTGATTAGGAAAGTAAGCCAGTTACCATGGACTCGCTGTCCAGTGATATTCAGCTCACTGGGTTCCACTCAAGCTCTCCTGGTTTCAGTATTACGATATTTTTGTTAATTTTTGCTTTAGTGTATTAGATACTGAAGTAAAGCTTTGGTTACATTTGCAGGTGATGACAGTAGGATGTGAGGGACTACAGTGTTAAAATTAAAAAAGAAATTTTAAGAAAGCCTTCAGAAAAAGCGTGCAGTGCAGGAAGGAAAAGGCAAATCACTGTTGACTGTGTGATTATGATATCAAGAGTAACTTCAAAAAAAAAGAAAGGGTGGGGGACTCTGGATCACAGATCACAGAACGTGGGTCAAACTTATCAAACCTGACACATACAAAGAGAGGTGTTACATTTAACGCATTGGAGTACTCCTCCTGAATATTCAGAAGACCAGTATCTCACCCTTTGCAAAGTCTCAGCTAATGCATCCTGTCCACTTTGGTAAACAGAGAAGGTCCAGTGCAAACTGAATTGGATGATAAGAAGACCACAGGAGACATTAATTGAAACAGCTTAAAATAGTAATATTTCTTTAATTTAGTGAAGGTGGAAAATCTGCAAAAAGCCTAAATTAATATAAAGATGATAAAGACAGAAGTTGATACAAAGAAGGAAAAAAAAATTCTTCAAAGCTGGTCAGACCAAAAAAAGCAACATTGTATCAAGATGATTTAGCCAATAGAAAGTTTTTTTCTAATAACAAGAATACTTGCACTAGAGATGTTTGTTAGGGAAGTTCAGTAATCTCTGCTATTGGAGGATTTTAAGGACAGACTAATTTGTGTTAAATACTGTTACAAGTATTGTTGATATTTTCCTGGGCATGCTTGAAGTCCTGAGATGAATTCCTGCTGTATTTTCTATGTTTTTCCCCAGTACAGCTTCCTTGTAGAATTTCGTTCTCTCTCTGTCTCTTCCTCTCTTTGTCTCTCTCCCCCCATATCATTATGTTGAAAGCCAGATGCTAACACTTGACGTTTCACCTTTTGAAAGATGTTTGAAGGGAATATTCAAAACTATAATGGACTTCTCTAGTAGTTCATAAGCAGTACACCATTCAGTAGAGTTAATAGTCTGAACACCTGAGAGTGGCACTATAGATGCAATCATGTATTACAACTAGAATGTACTCCGGAAAAACAAATGCAGCATTTGGTGATAGTTTCCTAAATTTCACACTTTTCAATTTGTCAAAGGACTTTTTCAGTGTCTGTAATTGGTGTTTTATTACCTTCATGCATGTCGTAGAGTCATCATCTTCACAGAAATTCTTAGTTTAAACATTAAAATGCTGTAGATAGAAGCTCTGGACTGTTGCTGTGTATTAACAAAAGCAACCACATCTGAAATAGTGTTCTTATCATTATATTTCACTTGTATATGTGGGCCATTAATGAATTTTGCGAACTAATTTAACAAAGCCATGTGTTGTATAGTTTGGCAGTCCTGTGAGAGAGAAAAGTGAACACTTCTTGCTGAAAGAAAGCTGTTCACATGCAGGTATAGTAAATAAAGTTTCTTCTCAGCATTCTTAGAATTCATTTTGTACACACAAACTTAATTTTCTTAAAGCAAATGATGTGTAGTTCAGAAAAAATCCAGATTACATAGGAGTGACATATAACGATAGCCCTTTCAAATTCTTCTTTACCCATGAATAATCAGTGTTAGGTTTTTGGATATGAGGGGGTGTTTGATTTAGTATTAACATCATGAGTTAAATCAGTTAGGCAGCACTTTTGGGTTTAACGTAATAAATCTAGCTACACAGATGTCTGCCAGATTAATGCTTTTTTTTTTTTCACAGTTTTGTGATATAATTGATAGACGCTATTTGTTTTTATTAATGCCCTTGAGATTGGACAGAAATTTAAGTAAACAGGAGATTAGACAGTTTCCCATATCCAAAAGCACATAGGTACCTTATAATGAAACTACTGTTAGTTGATGATCAGTAAGCTCATCATGCTCTGTCAGGCTGTGTGTCCATCTTGCCCATACACTGTCTTCATCAGTAGTAGGTAAAATAAAAACCAGAATGCAATAATCATCCCTCATCTGGTAACTCTCACCTTTCAACAGTAGCCATGCCCTCTCTTTTCCAGGCATAACAGAAGAGAGTGATAGTCTACTCTGTCATCTACCATTATAAACTATGTAAATGAGAGACCTCCTTTTGTGTACTTGCATTGTACCTGATAAAATAGAAATTAGAATGTGACTTTTAATTACTTAGTGTAATACCATAGCATTATCCTTCCCAGAAAGAGTATTTCATTTACCTAAATCAAAATTATGAGAATATTACAATCCAGAAAGATGTAGGTTGGAGAAGTCTCTGAAGGACATCAGTTCCAGCCACCCACTCAACACAGGACTGACTGCAAAGTTAGCTCTAACTTAGAAATTAGGTGAAGTTCCTTAAAGTTTTATGTGGTTGAACTTTTAGCATCTGTGAACGTAGAGAGCTGTTCAGGATAACAAGTACCTGTGTGTGAAGAGGCTGTATAGTTGGGCTATATCCTGGTTTATAATCAACAATTTATGCATATGCAGTCACATAAGAATTTTAGTGTTGAAATGTTGTCATACTCCTGGTGGTAAAGTCACCTAAAGCTTGACTGGCCTATGTGAATAGACTTCTTAAAACTGTTCTGTAGAACAAGGAACTGCAAGATGACCATCCATTTTTAATTGTTATACCACTTACAGGCAAAGGCAAAAGTGTAGCAATCAGGAAGAAGAGAACTAGCTTCTTTCATTTTATACTTAAATAGAGTTTTATTATTTTGACAATTTTTTGCCTAAAAACAAAGGAGTTGATAAGAATCTAGATCTTCTATTTCAGAGTCTAAATATAGTACAGCATCACTTCTGGTTTGTGTTTGACCTGTGACATATCACAGCAAAATGAAAGTAATTTGTTTTGGAATTAATGGGCCTGAATTGAAGAGTTTTGGTGTAGAATGGTAGGGTAAGATAGTAAGTCATACCGTTGCTTATTTTCACTTTGTTTCAAGAAATGTCAGAAGCAAAAGATGAGTGTTATCCACATATTCTGTAATGAAAACATGCTACAGTTTTGGGCTCCTCCCTCAGTAACTAGAATAAATCTACTTCTTGGACAGCATTATTAATAGTGCACTAAATAGATGACTATACATTTATTTCACCATTAGCTCTTGAATTTTACTGTTTAAATAAGGGCACAGGAAAGTACCTTCTTTGATGTGACACATAAGAGTTGCTGCTGCAACCCGCTCCATATTATTCATTCCTGTCACCCAGAATTTATCACTCCTGTGGTCTGGTTGCAGTAAGGTATCCCAGGAGCACTCCTCAGCTGCTCCAGGCTGAAGTCAGTCATTTTGGTTCTACAGTTTGAATTCACTTGAGCTGCATTGATTTATTCTGGGTTTTTGAGAATGCTTATGTGCTTCTTTCTATTGGGTATATCATACAGCTGCTAGTAAGAATCTAAGTGTTGACAGTGACTTACACGGCCATGGCTGTTTTTAAGTTGCTCATCTGAAATTGAGAACGGGCTGCAATTTAAAATGAACCCCCAAGCACGTCTCCGTCTGTTCGCAGTTTTGGAGTGACTCAGCACTTGGACACTGAGGGATTAAAGGGGAGAGAGATCCGTGCCTGAGAAGAACCTATGTTCTTCTTCAGGTGCTAAGAGCATTTAGTCAGAAATGGGGTCCAAAACAAGCCAGCAAGGGATGATGCTTATCAGTAGTTAAATCTGCGCAGGTGCCAGAGTAGCCATTGTGTTGCATCTTCCCAGCAAGTGGGTGCATGTACACACACCCATCCCACTGCATTTCCCTTAGAGTTTAAAAATTCTGGGTTGGCTTACTTCTAATTTTTTTCTAACTAATTCTAAGTTTGTCAGAGTAAGGCTTATGTGACAAATTCTCTACTTTCAATGGTGATGATATGTATCAATGTTTTATATGATATGTATCAATATTTTTTTTCCATTAAAGTAAATCTTCCCAAGCTCTTGTGATGAATTGAGAGTAGTATATCTATTTTGCAATTTTGTATTTGGTTCACCACGGTACCTTTTGGCATGACACTGCAGGCAGTGTGCAATGATGCGTACATAAGTGAGATTTTCTGTAGTCTCTGAAGCATATTTGGAAAGTTGTATTTAAAGATTAGCTTATTAATGTTGTGTTTCAGGGACATGTAGGTAATTACTTTTACAGCTATAGATGGGTGATGCTGTCTCGTGAATGCAAAATAGGTTTCTTCGCTCAGGCTGAATCAGCTCCTCGTGGTTTCCGATGATATTAACCAGTGGCTTACAAATGTGCCAGTGACGGGTGGGTTTTGCATTCACTGCTCCTCTGTAAAAGCACAGGTCTTTTTCCCCAGTGCTTGCAGGAGGACTTCTGCAGGCCAACTGATAAGACTCCCTCCTGTGCACGTAGATGCAATGTAATGAAATTGGATGTGTGTGCTGAGCTTTGTAAATAAAATGAGATTGACCCCAGCCATTATCTCATTTATCTCATTTACATTGTAAAATCAGTATCTACACTATTGATTAGTGGATAATTAGTTAATTATGAACACGAAAATGCAGTTACGTAGAGCTTGAGGACAGCCAGCTGTACTGCTAAAAAAACTAATAAAAACAATCCAAGGGCAAGAGCAGATGGAGATCTCTTTTAAAGAACAAAGCAAACATATTTCAGGTATGGAAATGCCTAATCAAGCTTTCTTGCTGTGAAGATGTAGCTGACCTGCTTTCTATATTTCTGTAAGTAAAACATGTTTGTTTGGGATTTTTAAAAACTTTTTTATCATAACTATGTCAGAATTCGCCTTTCTTCTTCACACTCCATTTTCTCTGTATTTAGTGGGCATATATCTATCCTCATTAATTGCTGGAATGAGGAACACAGTGATTTTTAATTTTGATGCATAAAGTAATTTCAGGCTTGTTGCAACATTGATAGTTAGCAATTACCTGTCAGTTAGAGGTAATTTAGGAGGTTAGGTTAGCTTGTCTTCGTGTGGAGCTCTGCTTTTATTTCCACAAAGTTTTCAGTACAGCAGCTAACCAGGCCACTGAAGAGGGCCCACCACTTAATTGCATTTGTAAGTCCTGTGCTTCACCACAAAAATAGTTATCCATAAATAGCAGCAAGATAAAATATTGGCTAGTTTAAGGACTGTTTTGAACATTTGACCTTGAATGCACAAGGGTAAAAATTTCAACAACCTGTAATATGGAGGAAGTGGCTTCTTTCCCTTTCCCCCCCTCCCCATCCCAACAGTTTTGTTTGTCTTATTAGGCCATCTTCAGGATGGAAGTGGATAATACTTGTAAATGATGGTGCCATGTGACTCCTGTGCTCAGTGAATGTTTGGACTGTGATTGATCTGTGAGTGCATTTACCGACAGGCTGCCAGACTGTCAGCGTGACATCTTTTGTGACCCAACAATTTCATTCTCTATAACTAAGTCGAAAGTACTCTGTATTTTGTGTCGCTTTCTTATTTTCTGAATGTGACAGTGGGATTTTTATCATTTTTATGTTGCTAGACAAAAGAACACAACTAATAGTATACACTTGAGGGATTAATCTTGTTTTATTAGTGCCATTTTAATTTAGGTGTAAGGTTTTCTTTTGGAATTAAGAATTAAGAATCCCAATTTTTTTTTTCTGCACTGTGATGTGTGTAAGCTTCACATTTTGTCCCCAGTCAGTCTCAGCAGACAATGATTGCCAGACAGCTAGAGCATCATCTTTAACCAAGGTACAGTGTGTATTCATCCATTTTTTCAGCATCATTCTCTGGGAACTTCAGAATTGGGGAATTTCTGTTTTCTGATACAGAATTCATATTCCAATAAAAAGCAGTAGGAAGCAAGCATTTAAAAATATTTGGTATAGTTACATTTTATCACCATGCAGCTTTTTATGTTTTGATATATGAAAATACTCATTTGCATTTCCTCAGCTGTGCAGATGAGGATAGAAGCTATTAGTATCTGAAAACTTTCATGCAGATGTTTTTAACTCATTCTAGCAAAATGCAGTTTTTCTTCTACGAAACTAAACACTCTGAAGTGATCAAAACTAATGACAATAAATATTAAAAACATCGAGCTTTAGAATGGTGCCTTGAGGTCCATATTTAATTTCACAATGTCAATGTTATTTCAACCTGGCTTTGCGAATTCTCTCAGTGTATTCTGAGGAAACGTGGCTGAAAGTACAGTCAGGAAGTACCACATTCTAGATACAAAATGGTAAAAATGTAAGAAGAGATGCCAAAGTGTAATTTTAAAGGGGAAACATTTTCTTTTGAACATAGAAACATATAAAGCAATTGCTTCATAAAAAAATCTAAATTGACACTGTTTAAATCAAATGTAGGTTTTAGGATTAAACTCTGAAAATACTCTAAATCAGTCAGAAATAGTATGTTTCTTTATTTTCTGTTACTTAAGAGGATCCTTAAGTTTACATGAAGGGAGTTCTGATAAGCACTGCTCAAGTGCAAGCCCTTACATGCATAAGATTCCAGATAGTTAGGTTAATGGGTTAGTAAAAATATACTCCTTTACAGATGAGAACATTGAGGCTCAAAGGAGGCTTAATCTTTTGCTGAAGGTCACATACACTGTTGGGATTTAGGAGTGTGACCTATCCCATCTCCCATTCTCAACCTTTTTATTATTTTAATATACCTTTCACAGGAAATAAAACCGCATGTATTCCTGATTTTAAGTAATATATTCCAACATTACAACTCTTCTGTTCTTTAAAGAATGAGAATGGTTTTCTATTTTAAGTGTTTGCTTTGTGCTGGAGTTAAGAGTCACTGCTAAGCAGTCCTATCATTTAAAAAAAAAAAATCAAAACCATGTCAGTCCAGTGTTGCATCCTGTGGATAGTCAGATTATTGCTTTTAATTTCTATTTAGTGGAAAACAGTACATGCCACACCCTTACCAGTGCTCATGTGACTCCTAGAAAGCACAGCCTTGGCAGTGAGGACAGAAGTATTTACTTAGCTTAAGCAATCATAATTGCAAAACAGTTACTTCTTTTTATTTGGAGACTAATCCTTGGAGAAGTCACATGAACATTTTGTTCTATTAACGCAGCAGTATGTTCTGTTAGTTGAATCCTCTTTCTGCAGTGCACTGTCTGTTCTGTTGGTAAATTATATTCCTCTGTCTTTGACCTGATGATGCCTGTGCCATGCTATTACTGCAATTTTTTTGACATTTTTGTGTTTGTGCATACTGTAGAGGAGAAAATGAGTGGCCAGGAAAGCAGAGAGTGTGGTGGATTTCTTTAAAAATTTGATTTTTAAACATTTGCTCTTTCTTATTTTTCACTCATTTATATTGGCTTTAATTCAGAGTTTAAGAGTGTTTAATGAAGAGACTGTTGCAAAGTAAATTTGAAAAAAGCTTTCCTTTTCATACAAAGGAATACAGGGGGATATGCAAATAAAGAGAAATTCAGTAGGGTATATGAAAATCTCTGTTATTTACTTTGAAAAAAATCTCTTTCTCATTTTGAGCCTATTATTGTACTGATTTAAAAATCCCTTCATGAAACACTTGTTCTACTGTAGCATATTTTCTATGGTGGTACATTAAAAGTAGGTTAACAATAGCTATGCTGTATTTTTCGAGCTTTTGCTGTGGACTATGCATAGTATAAAACACTGATGAAAGGTTTATTAAAGAAGAATGTAAATTTGTTGTGTGTACACGGAGCACTTTTATAAGTGAAAGATCACAGTGAAATCCGTTTAAATTAATGCCTCTTTCCAGAAAATTCAGTGTGAATGAGAAAATATTTTGTGCATTTGTTTATCAACCACATAGTCCTGGTGTAAAAAATATAATTCATAGCTGTAAATTATACCTGAGTTATTGAATATGTGAGTGAATTTTTCACAAAGCTACATGTGCAAAATAGTGTCTTAAAACTATGAAAAATAAATATTGTCACTGTCTAAAAAAGTCAAAATTTCTGATAAAAAAGGGCAGTGAATGACACTGAAGTATCTAAAAATTTAAGCTTTTTTTTTCATTAATTTTCAAGTCTTTGAAATGTTGTCATTTATATAAGATGATGACAAAGGTGATACATGAGTGTCTGCATCAGAATATTCCAGATTAAGCAGAACCTACTTGAAGTGGCTGTTTAAAATTACTGAAAATTGATTTTCTTTATTATGATAATGGATCAGGAAATCTTCTGCTGAGAATTGCAGGGAAGCTCAATCTAAAATAGTACAGAAGTGCCATTTAATATAAATATATATTTTGTTTTTCTCTTGCAGGTGTGATGAATGCAGGCTTTGCTACCATTTTGGCTGTCTAGACCCTCCCTTGAAAAAGTCTCCTAAACAGACTGGCTATGGATGGATTTGTCAGGAATGTGACTCTACATCCTCCAAAGTAAGTTAATGCACCCTAAAAATAGTTGAAGTATTCTGGTTTTAGGAGTTTTGCTTAGTGTCTGCAGTTTTTTTATGAAATGCTATGCATAGGTTTGCTCTGGAAAACAGCAGAAGGTCATAAAATAAAGATTTCAGATTCTCTTTAAAGTAGGTATTAAAAACCCGGAGTGTATGCAAAATGGAATTAATAAAGAGAATTTTACTATCCCCTGTATTTACTAAATGCCTGTTTTTGACATTGTGGTCTCTCTGAGAAGGGTGTGAGTACAGATACTGTATCAGCATTGGTAATATTGACAAGAAAAAGTATTTCAGGCGTACTACAGAATACAAACCTCTACGGACACAGATAGAAAAGGCATGTGTTTTCTAAACAAAGTAAGGTGATTTAAATTGCTAAACCTTTTTCTTTCACTGAAAATTCATATGAAGGTTACTTTGTATTTATTGGCATGTCTTGTTCAAATATAACATTGTAAAACTAGAACTATATTTTTGACATGGATTAGCTGTTTAATAATACTGAAAGTAATAGTATTCTATTGTAGTACTGACTTTTCAAAAAATAAAGATTTTGATTCTTTGTTTGTCTGCACAGAAGCTTCTGTAGCACTGGCATTCTTTTCTATCATCACCATAATCTCTGAAGAGACACTTTCTAATTGATTTTCAAAATTGGATTTATAAATGCATCTGATACCTCAGTGTAAAAATAAAAGAGTGTTCTACAAGTCTTCAATATTTTACAGGCTACTGCCACTTTCTTTGTATTTCACAGAATCTTTTACCTAGTAAGTGCCTCAGTATTTGGATACACAGGGACACAGCTGTGATGAGATGTTCTCATATGTTACTTGTCAGCATACTTCGATACTTAAACTCTTTCATGCATTTATTTTTAAGATTGGCAGATACAAAACGTTCAGGGAGTGGTATCATTTTTTGGCTTGCTAGTGTCCCTTTCCAGTTGCAAAAATACACTGCTCAGTTACCCCCTGGGGGATTAACCAAATTGTTCTTTTGTAAGGAGGTACAGAGACAGACATCGGAAATTACCTGTCCACTGCAGTTTGGACATCAAGCAATCTTTCTTGAATACCACTTACATGCAAGAGACGTTCCAAGAGTGAATTAAAATTGTTATTGAATTTCTGTCAGCTGCTTAAACTAAAATGGGGTTCTGATAACATCAGTTAAAATCTTGTGTCTCTTGTATTTTTGACTTCCAAGTAAACAAAAAAATTCAAGGGTTTGTAATTTCTAGTTGTGTTTTCCTGAAGATCAGTACACTGTGTATCAGGTACAATTTTTTAGCTACTTTATCAGGTAAATTAATTATGATGGACTTCTTGCGGGGTGTGTATTAGTTTTAAGGTGTGTTGAAAAATTGAATGTTTTCAAGGGATAACAAAATTTATCAGTAGAGTGATTATATATTTTGTGTTATCTTAGTGATTATTAGAAATTTTAAAAATGTTCTTTTGTCCGATTTTCATTCATAAAGATTTTTAGTGAGTAAATTTAAAGTCTCTTGTGCTTTCAAGTACAGGCAATTAGAATTGCATTTGAGTGAATATGTAATGAATATGAAAGATACTGAAAAACTTGTCTTATGGGGACTCCTTGTGGTTTTGTTTAGTCACTTTCACATAACTTTTCCAGACAGCTATGCAGAAAAATTTCTCTGATAACACTAAATTGCCCTGTATGTTCCTCAAAACCTTTCTTGGTAGCTTTTTTCTGTTTTGTATTATGCAGTGTAATAAATTCAAGAAACATGGTATCAAGTTAAACTCCTTTCAGCCTTTATGTGAACCTATTTTTTAAAGGATTAGGACTTTGTTTTGTACTTCATAATTTTCAAATTCTTTGTTCTACGTGGCTTTAGGGTTCTGTATTATATATCTGTGATTTTTCACAGCCTGAAGGAGCTGACATGATAAGGCTTTTTCTACCCCTCCTCAGAGGGGGCGGTCTCTCAGATATGTGCTTGGGAGTTCAGAAGAGAACAAGTGTAGAGAACGTTGGGTCATTTGCTGCACTCTGCCTGACCTGTGGATGAATTGCAAGCCTGAGCTATCAGTGATTTCAGGCTCTCAGTTACTCACTGCATCCAATTTTTGATGTGTCACAGGGAAGTTTCTAGTATGGATTATAGCAGCAAAATGTGATCGGATTTCCTGCTTTGGCTGAGGAGACTATTGTTTAGTTTTCATTCTTTTGACTTAGTTCATTTGTTTTGGTCCAGTTTAAATCACTGATATAATACACATTTTTAAATTCCCCAACCATATATCTTCATTAGCACTATAGGGCCTTGAAAATAATTGGTAGGTAAATGATACTATTTCAATGACAAGAGAGACCATAGTGCTGAGCATATAATGGCTGTTAGTTTTTACTTCTAATTATGAAATTCAATTTTAGATGTTCAGGAAAAGTTGCATTCTGCTGACAGCAATAATGCTATTTTATTTTCAGATTTTGCCAAGCACTTGCAAGTGTCAGCAGTACAAGGGATGTAATCTAGCAGTAATAAACAATATGATTTAAATTGTTGTCTAGCACAAACATTGGACATGCTACTTCCATTTTGCTCATCCTCGTCACAGGACTCTCCAGCAATTGTGTCAGTTTTTCCACCAGCGGGACATATTCCCTTATTACCCTGCCTGTCAAATAATAGACAGACAGTGACTTTGCTGTAGGGCATGAGGGCAACAGCTTCTCTGCTGGTAATACTTGCTGTCACTTCTTTGGAATGGGTGATGCTCACCACTAAGGTCTGACAAGCTCTTTCATCTCAAAAACATTGTAGATTTTGTTATATCACATGAAAGCTGAAATAAACTTATAAGGTCTCCATTTCTATAGCACTGTCCATCCACCTTGCAAAAGGATTGCAGTGCACTTTCAGGAGTGCCAAACACCTCTATAAATCATGACTTTCTTGATAGTTCTTACTAGTGGTATTCAGGCTTAATGTAGATACTTGATTCAAGTTGTTCTAGTTGAATTTAAGAGAGATAAATAAAATGTAAACTAAGTTATTCAATATCGTGACATGGTAATATTTAGTAGGAATAAATGTGGCCTGACCATTTTTTCATTATGTACAGTAAGATCTCACTATGAGGTGTCTTTATTATTAGATGTAGGCTTCTTTCTCTTGCCTTCCAGTGAAAAAGTACTGTTTGAAATATGTCCTCCAATTTTAAAATTTTGCGAGGACCAAGGCAATAAGGAGTTTAAACATATTATCATGGTGGTTACACTGACCATGCTAGTTAGGTTTCTATCTGCTCATCTTTGCACGTAATCTATTTTGAAAAACAGTGCTGAGTGTACATGTCAGGTCATTATTTGAGTGCTGCAAGATCAGCTGCCTCATCTCTAGACTTCTGTTTAGCTTCCTTTTATTTAATCTCTTTACTGTACTGCATTTTTTCAGTGGAAGTAAGTTGTCAGTATATATGTCAGCATCTCATCTAAACCACCCAGGAAATACTTTCTGGAACTACAAATACACAACACACCAACCCTGGCAAGTAATATATTTCTGTACACATTTGGTGTTGGAAAAAAATCATGGATTTTGCTTATTAGCCAAGTAGAAGCATTTCTTTGGGTATGTTTTGCTTTCACGTGGTGAAAATGCAAATGTATTTGGACACTGTAATATTGCATTATTGAATATAATGTTTGAAATAATATTTTAAGTTTAAAAGAATTTTAATATGCAAAATGTATTTCAAACCTTTAGATTTGGTCAGATGAAAAGAAAGAAGTGCACGATTCAATTCCTGTAGTCCATGGGATTTTATTCTAATCAAAAATAAAGTTGGTGATTAAAAAGGTCTGTGAGGGGTACAGAAGTGTCTGATCTTCTCCGGAGTTGGGCAGGCGACAATCTCATTATGGTTTATGGAATTTCATCTTTTTCCTTATGACTTTTCTCCAAATGCAGGAAGCATTTCCTCACACATATAGTTTCACAAGTGTGTTAAAAATTAAACAATGAACCCAAAATTCCTAATGTTAACCTCCCAAAATTTAAGAAATACCAAAGTTGTGGTGCCATGCAGTGCTTTAAGTGCTTTTTTGGCTATGTGTGACTTTGCAGCCTTTAATCACTTCATGCTATGATTTTTTAATTTTCTTTCTTAGGACCCCTGCCTTCTCTGATTTAGCTGTCGGGGGTCACTAAAAAGGATTAATTTGGGTTGAGAATTAGGAAAAAGTATTGTTTTTAGGGTTTGCAAGGCATGAGAACTGAAGTGATGATTTCAGAAATGGGCAAAAAAGGAATTTTGACCTTATATTTGAAGTAGTTGAT
Source organism: Corvus kubaryi (assembly GCF_017639235.1). NCBI lineage: Eukaryota > Metazoa > Chordata > Aves > Passeriformes > Corvidae > Corvus > Corvus kubaryi. The sequence goes on along the minus strand of NW_024581137.1, from coordinate 32,044,036 downwards.
AGCAATAAATTGAATTTTATCTTTGTCTCACCATAGAGCTCCTGCGAGTACTAGACAAAATTAACATTTTCAAATGTTTAGTAATTTTTTTCTCCTTGTTTGGTCTTGCCCAACTTGGATCCATTGGCCCAACCTGTAAAATTGCTGAATTCTCTGAGCTGAAGAGGGAGAAAATGTGTATACATACAAGGAACCCCTATTTGAATGTAACATATGAGGTTGGCACACAGTAGTAATATAGTGCTTAATCTTGCCTTAAATATGTTTTACATGTGCTTATTTTATCATTCAATACAATGCAATTTTACATAGTTTTATCTAAAATCATTTTTAAAACAGTATGCAAAAAAGAAAAAAATCCCTATTTAGAATTAATTCAAACTTGCTTCATTTACATATTCTGACAAAGGATGACCCTTACTTAGTCACCTTAAATCACAGAGATTGTTGCACCTTCTTTTGAGGACAGAACATAGAAGCAAATGTCCAGCCATCATGGCACCCAGCACTGCAGCTGAAAAATGATAGAAGAACACTGCTAATAAATCTGCTTGCTGGTTCAAGCAGAACGTAGTATAATGGGAAAAAATGTTCAGTTTCTATGCAATATTTTTCAGCCAGAACTTAGGAGTATTTTAAGGTAAAGAAAAACAAATTACGTAGTGCAATTCACTAACTACATTTGTCTTCCACAGGTGTGAATATTATAATCTGTGGTATTATATGGCCATAGAGAATGATAGAGTTAAACATTTTTGTGTTTATTTATGTATTTTAAAGTTTCTTGAGGAGAGTTTAACTAGCACTTTGGTTTCTTGTGTGACATAGAAAGAAAGATGTTTTTTAATACAGCAACTGGAAAATATTTGCTGGTTTTGAAATCGCTGTTGCCTTCCTAGGTTTGTGAAGAGCAGTAGAAGTTTGGTACTGGAGTGATTTCCTTAGAATTGAACAAGAGAAAATAAACCAAATTTGTCAGGCCATGTGAAAATCTAACACAAGTCCTTACACCACTTATTCACTGTTTTAAGAACTTCAGTAATGCCAAACCTTGGCACAGAAATGGATTTCACTACCAAGATGGTAAAAAAAAAGGGTGAAATTGTAGTGTATGGTAATATCACTTGGCTGAAGTATTGCCAAATGTGTTTTAATATTTGCTCCCCAGGTATCATATTTTTAAAAAATGAGTTGGCACAGCCTCTCTTATTTTCTGGCAAACAAGTTTATTACATCTTTGTAATGAATAATTTATACCATAGTATGTTCCAAAAATAATCAGCCTTGAAATTAACTTAAGATGGGACTTGATTTATGAATAGTGGATAAGTTAGTTGGTAGTAAATCCCCAAATTAATCCAAAAATTCAGATACACTTAGTTGGCAGAAGATTCTCATAGTCTAGGTGGGAGGCTTAGGTTTTAATTAAAAAAAAAAAAAAAAGGTTAAGCACTAGAAAGTATTTGTGGAACACGTGCTTGCTTGTAATATTTTGATTCTTCTTCACATCAAAAGCAATTTTACCAGTTCAAATATTCTCTCGTGCTGACTGTCAGATCCTCATCATGGGCTTCTAGTTCTTGTACTTTTTGGGTGCAGCTTAACTGTATTTAAAAAAAAGTAGCAGGAGATGAGCAATACAATATAGCATTGTCTTTCACATGAAAAATCATTGCCTGAGATAGTCTCTCTTTGACAGATGATAGTGCAACTAATACCAGCCAGATTAAAGAAATTGGAATATAGGGCTATTTTTTTCAAATGTATTATTGTTGTTTCTAATGCAAAACCAGATTTCTGATTCTGAAAGATAACATTGAGATCGATCAAAAAGTATTACAAAAATAAATTACCGATTAGGAGTGCAAAGTGAAATACATAATTTTTTTTTGCATTAAACTTTGACAAAAACCAGCAGTTAAAATAAACCTGCTAAGAGTCTCTTTTCCCAGTGGTATATTCTTAGAAAATTGAGATTTAAATACGCACTGCAGTTTTAAATGAGGAAAAAAAAAAAAGAAAAGAGCCGTATTAATGGCACTTGGTCCAAAAATTTTTCTGGTTTACAAGTTCATTTTCTTCCCCGTATTTTTTGTTGTGCAGAAGAAGGAAGAAATCCCTTGCTCCTTACCTTTATTTGCTCTTTTTCATAAACAACCCAACAACATAGAGTTTTTTCCAAAGCTGAAACTTTGTACCCTGTTCTTTGTCTTTGTGTGAGAGCAGTACTTCTTCACAAGCTGCTCCATCCAACTTGTGTCCCTTTCCACAGAGTGCAGTCCTTCAGGATCAGACTGCTCCAGTGGGGTCATAAGTCCTGCCTACAGACCTGCTCCAGAGCGGGCTCTCTCTCCACAGGGGACAGGAGCCTGCTCCAGCACGGGCTTCCTGCAGGATCACAACCTTCTTTGGGCATCCACCTGCTCCAGTGTGGGTTTTCTCCACAGGCTGAGGGTGGATCTCTGCATCCCTATGGTCTTCCATGGGCTGCAGGGGCACAGCTGCCTCACCATGGGCTGCAGAGGAATCCAGCTCTGGCACCGGGAGCTCCTCCTTCTGCGCTGACCTTGGTGTCTGCAGAGCTGTTCCTCTCACTCCTTTCTCCAGGTGCTGTTGCACAGGTTTTTCCTGCTTCCTAGATACGTTATCCTTGAGGCACCACCACTGTTGCTGATGGGCCCAGCCTTGACCAGCAGTGGTCCCTGTTGGAGCCACGTGGCATTGGCTCCATCAGATGGAGGAGAAGCTTCTGGCAGCTTCTCACAGAAGCCACCCCTGCAGCCCCCCACCCTGCTGCCAAAACCTTGCCACACGAACACAATACAAAAATGAAGCAAATCAATTTTTACAAGGCTTTGTGAGTATCACACAAATCAAATTATTACTGAGTTAGTCCTGCTTTTCATAAGTTCTCTTGATCATTTTGCTTTTTTGTGATGAAAAATATGTTACTGACGTAAAAAGCTGGATGGCTGAAATTAGAAACAAGCTTGGTCAACAACTATCCCTTTGGTTAAAGTACATAGCCATGTCCAATTGCCAGTGGAACATTTAAGAGGTACCTGATTAATATAATACTGGGAACAAACCATAAACAGCATAGTAGTTGTACATTTTTAATGCATGTAATCTAAACATACACAATCTAATATTTAAACGACTAAACCTCTAGTTAATGTATAATAAATATTACTTACTCTAAGGTAGTGGCTAAGGAAGCAAAATCTCTTCATGGGCAGGTGTTCAAAATGCTGCTGCTACTCTGTACCTTCTTTAGGTAATGCTTCTAACAAAATCTGCTTACAATTATGGTTTATCTGGGTAATAGCTCTGCTACTGAGTCGTGACTTACTCTTCCTAAGCCATGACAAAATGAATTTACAGCCTATGTTGCCTGCTGCTGTAGTACTGAGTGGCAAGAAATCTCTGCTGGGAGCTAGCTGCAATTGGAAAAAATCCAGAAATCAGCTGGTGTCATGACTGAAATAAAGCCACTGAATGTGGTTTTACACTAACACAGCATGAGAGAATAAAAAAACAAAATCAGTTTTTGAGTTCTGAGCAGCACACCACAACAGGAAGATTTTGTACATCCTCTTTGGTATGCAGCTATGCATATTCTCAAAGAATTTGAGAAGGTCGAAAGAGGAATAGTGCCTAGGAAGGACAGAGGAAACAAGGTTGACTGCACCTTACAGAACTGGAGACTTTCTTCTGTGCTTTTGAAAATTGATTCCTAGATATGTACAGTATTGGGAAGCATCGTGACTGAATTTTGCATATTGAAGATGCTACATTGAAATGTAAGACACAGAAATACTGGTTTTAATGCAAATTTTCTCAATTTCACATTCCTTTTCAAGTGAAGCCACAAAAGGAAGATACACACGTGTCACCGTTACTACATGGTAGCTTCCAAAGAGTCATAGCTTACAGCACTGATGTATGTTCAGATCTACTTTGGCCATCTTCCTGCTTCTAGAATTCCTAAAATAAGGAGCTCTTTGGGTATTGATAATTAGGGACTTCATGCTGACAGTGGAGCCATAAACAAATTTAGCAATAAATTATAATTGACCATCACTACTTGCAGTTAATAATCTGTTAGGAAATTTTGGTTGTTATTTACTTAGGTAGCAGAATGTGTTGATTTTGGAAATGCCTGAAAAAAAAGTGTGAATGAAAAGCTTGTAACTGACTTGAATTTTTAAACCTTTTGAGTCTTGATTAAATTCTTGGGTTAGGTGATACAGGCTTCCAGGAGGGCAGTATTAAAAAAACCCCCACTTTTCCATTCTGCATAATGTTTTTTTGATTTGAATATTCATAGAGAAATAAGTAGTCAACAGAAAATTGCAAGGTGTGTGCTTTGTAGTGACATAAGCAGGGACTCCTGATGTGCAAAGGTGTGTCTGGAGACTGGTGACATCCTGTTCCACCCTCATGTTGCAAAGTGCTGTTCTGATGCTACCAGATTTCTGAGATAAATTTTTTACCTAGAAATATATTTCTTGTCTTATGTTTTACATAGAACTAGAAGGTATGTAATTAAAGAAGAATTATATATTTTAATTCCTCATTCGTCCAGCTTTATTACCCTGCAAATTATTTTAGCACATCACCTGTAAGCATATTCTATATGACAGAAGAAGAATTAGGTCTTCAATTGTTAGTCTCTGTATAAGATCTGAACGCATTATCATAGTTACCCAATTAAGTGCTCATGTGTACTCTCAAGGTTGATTTTATTTTCAAGTCTTTCAAAGAAATGCAGCCCTATATGTCACTTTAAGTAATGTGTTACTCATCAGTATAAATTGCTAATGCTGCCTGGGCAAAATCTAATCATATTGAATGAGGAGAGAGAAAGGGGTGGGGGAAGGAGGAAACCAAAAAAAGTGCCATTTTATGAAGTGCTGGGCAAGTAATGAATTTTAGTACAGTCAAGATTTGCTTTTCATCGTCATGTTAGATAGTGGAAGTGAGGTTCAGTTGCCATTCTGGGATAGAAACGCTCTTAGTGCCAGCCACATTTAATCACATTTTGCAGAAGACAGCTGGGCATTGCCAGTTTGTGCCGTGTCAGCCACTTTCTCTGCAAAGGAGTGTCTCATCGCTTGGATTTTAGCATTCTGTAGCAGAAAAGTTCCATGCTCTTAAAATTGGCTCAGCTTGTGTGAGAATATAACTGCAAGAGCATTACAATCAGTTCTACCAAGAAAATGCACAACTATTACATGGAATTTTAAGATGGCTTTTGAAAAGATATTCACAAAACCTTTAAAATGTATGGTGCATTGTTAAATTCTGGTAGCAATTAAGTTTATCTCAGATTTTTTAGTAAATGTGGCTTTGGTAACAGTTGAAAATTATTATCTGGTTCAGTGGTTTGAAACATCTTTGTGTGTGTTTGAAAAGTCTTAAATATATTTCAGCTGTGACAAACATTACCAAAAGATTTTATATGTGGAAAACCTTGGAATCTGTAGATATCAAGATTTTTTCTAGCTACTAATCTCATGAAGACTGAAGGGCAGATGGTATCCTTTCAGATGTGATATAAATAGCCAAAGAAAAGTGTCAAAAAGGAAACAGCAAGATAACTCAATATTTACAGAAGGTACACTCAAGTGTACTTCAAGGGAGTTAATCACATCACATATTTATTTTTGGAAGTAGAAGAGTGTCAGCAGATTGATACAGTGATTGACATAGTGAATATTAAATCTGTAACCAGTCTCATGCAATAAATAAGGATACATAACAGATACTAATATTTACAAGCATATTTTCTATCACATGGATATGCATTTGCCCTACCATTTTCTCCTACTGCATAATATCTTCACTGCTTGTTTAGGCTAAATATATTGCACAAGACAGAGGGATTTCCGAACACAATTATGTTCTAAATACTTTGTTTTGTAACTTGCTGGTGGTAAGGAACTTATTGAAGGTCTTTAAATGTATGATTTCATGTAATGATAACTTCAAGAATCTTACATTTAAAGGTAATTACAAGAAAATACAAAAAGATTGAGATTTGGGAGCTGTGATTTATTAATCTGTTATTTATTCTCTTACTTAATGAGCTATTGACCTACTGTTGTTGTTCATGTGATTTCTGGCTATATCGTAAAGAGAGACTGAAAAGCTCCTTTACATAAAAATAGTAACATAGTCACAAGACAATAGATACCCTGGCTAATACAGAATGAATCATTTTTCTTACTGACTCATCCCTCCATGCAAAACAACCTGCTTCAGCTAAAGAATAGTAAAACGGTTTAAGCATTCCCTTGGGAACATTATTTTGAACCCGCTTAAGAAGAGGAAGAGAGAAGCGAACTGAGATCTTCCCTATGATATTATGATATGGAATGTGTTCACCAGTTAATTCAGGGCAGCAGTCAAACCATTGTCTGAAAGTACGGCATAAATTATGTTTGTCTCTCTTATGTTCTCTTTTTTTTTTTTAATTTGGGAAAAAAAGGGAAAATGTAGGGACAGCTGTTAAAACCCAGAGAGCTTCCAGTGAATCTCAGGAGGAGATGGTCCAGGATAACACTGCTGAACTCTGAATAAAGGTGGTATTTAAAATACCCTGTTATTTTGCAAATTCCTATTACTAGCTTAAATGGTTCTACATTCTGGTATGCTGATTTTAATGGATTTTAATCTGAGGTGTTTCAGTGTATATTTACCTTAGCATTTTGGTTAAGGTCGGAAATGCATTTTTGAAATGAATCACCCAGTTGCCACCAGTGGCTATGCTTTGGTTCACATTATGGAGTGTTTTTAGGAGTGTGCAAAGTGAGTTTCTGTCAAGGGGCACTAAAACCTAGGATGTATTCTTGACTGCTAATGGGCATGCTGTGTTCATGACCAAACTAGCTGCATCTTTGAAATACATATTCTGCGTCTGGCTGGTCCTCAACACCAACTGCTTTGTTCTAAAGAGCTGTTCCTGTCACACCTCAGTTTCCTGGTATGAAGTGACTCTTGCCTTTACTGTATCAAAAGTATACTGTGTCTTAGTTTCATCTACTAAAAAAGTTGTTTCATTCCTATTTTGATAAGATAATTTGTGGAAATCTTGTATTAGTAGTCTCAAGATCAAAAGCCTAAGAATTAATACAGAGATCTATATTGCTAGAGTATTAAATTTTATCATTTGTCTGTTTGTATAAGCACTGTATACTTTTAACTGAAAGCATCTGATCTGCAGTGTTAAGCAACTATATTTAAGAGTAAGGGACTTGCTGTATGTTTTCTAGTACAGATGAGAAACATAAAAAGGAATTTTCGTCTGGTAGAAATAATCTTAAGAAAAAAAAACACCACAGGGAAAATATAAATACGCTTCTTGGAACAAGACAGTAAAGTTGACATTTTGTGTGAATTTAGCCGCACCATTCCATGTACCATTTGCAGTGTTCTTAATTAGGGAAGAAAGGAATTTCCAGGCCTTTATGAGGATGTTTTAAAGCTGCAGCAGTAGTTGTAACCTTTCATTTCCTATGAGCTCAGCAAAAGGTGGCTGATTAATGTCACATCTTAAACTGTGTCAACTGGGCTCTTCATTCCCTTTTTAGTAAACATCCCATTGTCAGTGCAGCTCAGTGTGCCAGCATAAAATATCCTAGTGTTTAAGCTGGCTACTTTAATTAATAAGAGTATGTATCTCTATTTAGTAATATAAAGTTACATGGAAATTTAAAAAAAAGTTATTCTAGTGCCTAGTGTGAATGAATGAATCAAGGACAGCCACAAAATAGTGTTCCTGACATTTGTTTGTTACAAAGGATGTAAAAGATACTTTTGGCACATTCAGATATCAGAGAGATCTTAGAAGGAAGGAAACATTTTTATAGAATGAATTATCTGTAGAAAAGCTTTCTATAAAAAAATATTTTTCTAGCTTTGAATTAATGTTTTGCTTTTTTGCTTTATCAGTTGAAAATAAATGATGGTAGTTTTTCAGAAGAGAGAGAGACAGGAAGAATGGGAGTGAGAAAAGCACAATGGCAAAAACAATGGTACTGCAAGAAGCACCCTTGGTGTAAAAGGAGAGGTGTAAGCACACACACATTCATAAGAATGAGAAAATTCCACTCAGAGAGTACACAGAAACCCTTATTGGGAGAATGGGGTGAATTAAGAAATAGGATTGCAGCAAAGTGGAAAGGAGGATTTAGAGGACACACTAAAAGCCTTCCCCCTGAGAAGGGTAGAGCACTTACAGAAAACATCTGAAAAAACAGGTGGGTCACATGTAAGGATATTATAGAAAGCTATAAAACTTGTGTAATAAACTTAGACTGCAAAAAAGGATGTACTGAACAATCCGTTTCTTTTCCATTAATTTCTATACTATTCCCTTTCCTTTTCTATTTCATCTTGTTATTGGAAGAAAATTCTGGAACTGGGGAGAGATGAAAACAAGTAGTGATTTAAGAAGTAGCCTTTGACGATTTTTTGATGCTTTTGGTGATCACACATTTTAATATAACCCTGTTTTGCATTATGTTGGGAAAATCTGGACTTCAAGGAGTTGAAAAGCAAGAATCAGTGCTGATGAAGATGTAAGGAGCTAAATAAATATTACTTAAAGGACTTCTCAAAGATGAAAAAAATCCCCCACAACCCTATGAATGTGCTGACCCTGTCTTGAGAATTAAGTTAGATGGTACAATTTAAAGCTTTGTTCCAACATCTGACAGACAACACTCTGCATGCTGATGCGTAATATCTGAAGATTGTGTGGTTGAAAGAAAGTCTTTTCTGAGCTACATTCTATTTTTGTTAGAATAAAGCAGCTGCTTTTTGGAGCAGAGATCTTCTCAAGTGTTCAATCTTCTCATTCAAGTTAAGAATTAGCTAAATATTGTGAGCAAATTTTGTGTATGCGTTCTCCCAGGCTGCTGAAGTGGACTAAAGCAAACTGTTTTGACCATAAATAGTGCAAATGTGCAGCTTGACCCTAAGAGATGAAAGTAAGTTTGCTGGTGTACCTTACTCCCAAGTTGTCACTGCCTCAGTAATCCAAAGGCATGGAAAGTTTGGAGCATTTTAAACATGGCTTGAAAAGAAATACAGCTGGTTAAAACTTTCTTCTAGAGAGACTATATGAATGGATGCTGTGATCTGCCCCTGATCATTTCTGAAGGAATAAAACGTTGCTTAAGGAAGGAGGCAACTGCAAATGTAGCCTTACTAATGGAGCTATTGTAGCTGCAGCCCTGCCCTCCAGGAGTGATACCAGATGACTTTGTACATCTGTTGTTTAGAAAATCTTGTTTTAAATGTTGGGTGTAAGGTGCCCATGTAATTTTGTAAATATGTTGAAGTCAGTAATTGCTATGCAACATGCATACAGCTACACAATAAAGATGTACCCAGAGTACCAGATTAATATTACATAGATCCATAGTCTGTGAACTGCACATCACCTGTGTGAGAGACAACAGCGGCAACGTCGGAATCCGCACTTACTGTGGCTGTAGATGCTTGTGCTGTGCTTGAGAATTTGTTTTGCAGCTCCTGAGGTTTGGGTTTGGGTTTTTGGTTTGGTTTTTTTTTTTTTGGGTGGTGGAAAAAAGGATTGGAGAGATCAGAGCTGTACCAAACAGGCACAGGGGAAATGAAATATCCTGATCCAGCTGTAATAAATTATGTGTGCACTGTCATAAGAGGCTTTTTGAACTAAATAAAATAACTTCTATAAACTCTGTAAAGAATAAAATTAGGATAAAAATAACTTTTTAGGCTACAGTATCTGCCTGAACCCTAATTCATAATACAAAAAAAAAAAAAAAAAAAAGCGGAAAAATATATAGGAAGGAGGCAGTGTGGACAAAAAAAGGGAGAAAATTGCCCTTACATGCACTGATAATGGCATAGTACAGCAGTCTTGCCAGTATATTAATATCCTGCAAAAGGATATTCATATAAAATCTGTTGCTCTGGTGCACCAGATAATTATCAAATTATGCGAGACATAGGACATTTAACACACACAAAGCAAAAAAGATGGATATTGGGTTTTTCCCTTTAGTGAAGAAATTCTAAAAATTCCTGGTGATGATATACATGTTCATACAGAAATTTTTGCCAATAGTTTAAGCCGTACCATATCTGTGATCAGTAGTTTTAATCCATGACAGTAACAGAAAACTTGTATTCCTTATTTTATGCATACAGGATCAGTTTAGTGTGTTCAGTGGCTATAACTTGAAGTTTAATTCCCTTTTTTGTATTCTAATGTAGTTTTATTAATTACCGCATTTTAAGGGATGATTTTTAGTACAGTTCAAAGAATTCTGGGGACTGAAAAGGCAGCTATTGAAAGGGTAGCTAAAAGAATAGCTATTGAATGTTGGGAAATAGTGAATGGTGAGAAAGTAAAAGGGAAATACAATAATCCAGGAGACTTTAATTGAGAAGGTGGAGAATTGAGTCCCAAGAGAGGCAGGATTAGTACACTGAGTAATGGAAATGTAGAAAATATGTGAGTTAGAAAGGGGAACTAATTCAGGTTCCAGAGGTCAATGAATGATAATACCTTCAAGAAGTAAAATGTTCTTCTGTTTGCTGTTTCTATTTGCATGTGATAAAGTTAGAAGAATAGATATGAAAAGCATTTTGAAAGTGCTCTTTCCAGTTTTAAATATATGTAAATGATTTTTTTCCATTGAAGAAGGTGTCCAGAGAAAATAGATGACCCTATTTCCTTTTGTACTTTAATCAAACACTTCTAATAAAATACTAACAATAGTAGTATGTTTATTCTAAAACAACAGTAAAGGTGGGAATTCCCCCTTTGCCTGTGGAAATCTGGGTAGATTTCAAAGATGCAAGCATACTTCATCAGTGCTGTAGTTTATTGGAGGATAAGGGGATAATAAATTGGAACAAGTGGGTATTTATTGGAAACTTGTACCTTTATGAGTTCCTTCATATTGCACAAGGTATTTGAAAGAAAAGAGCAAAACTAGTGTGAGGCTAAAAATGTAATTTAGTTTCTATATTTGGAAAACAGAGAATTATAAAAGGTTTTAGTTTTGTTTCTGTTTCTAAAAGAAGGCAGAGGTTTTAGAGATAGCTTAAGGTTTATTGCTTGAACTGAAGTAGTTTCAGAGTGAGCTGAGAAAGAGACCTTTTTGTGTTAACAATGCATAAACATAGAAGTCATCGTCGCCTTCTCCAGAGAGAGAAAAAATAGGCAAGGACATAACAACAGTGTTGCCTCTGCGACTGGCAGCGTAGGAGGTTAGCACATGGATGTTAGAGGTTGCATTTGTAATTTCCTATCTTTGGAGAGGGCAGATGAAGAGAGGAGATTGTCAGATGTTGAATAAAATCCCCATGAAGAGAATGACAAAGACATAATAAAAGAGGGAGGGAAATTTTACAACTGTGGAGCATGACTTGAAAGTCTAAAGCCCATATTCTTGCTTCATTAACTAACACAGGGTAAAATCTGAGGAATGGCAAAGTGATTGATCTCACTTGTGAGTAGATTGAGATAAACTCTACATTTCTCCCTGGGGATTTACTTTGGCCACCTGTGAACTGTGGAGAGCTACAGATATCTTGTCTGCAGCAGATTTTCCGAAATTCTGACTAAGATGTTGCGAATACTTTCAAAGTATGCCCCTGGGGTGTAAGAGAGAAGAAGAACAGTAGGAGTGGTTGCTCAGCTGCTGGAGAGGTGTTCTGTGGTCTGGGCTGGAGAGGCACTGTGTGTCTGACCCAGGAAGGCTTTTTCAGTGCAGCACTGGAAATGACACTCTGTGAGGCTACAAGCACTTTCAGCACTTCAATAAAAATGGGCTAATCTCATCCCATAGTGCTTCAGCTGTAAGAAGCTGTCTTCATGTTTCAGAAAGGCCTTCCTTCCCCCCCCCCCTCACTTTTGGAAGTGTAAAGGGGGACAAATATTTCTACTTTGTTACTGTTAGAAGTCTTTGTTAGTAACTTTGGCTTGCAATTCATTACTGCAGTCATGTTTTTGCAGCCTGGTGTGAGAGATAAACCCTTTGCAAATGAAGACAGCATCCATTTTCTTTCTACCTCAGGCCACACAGAATTGATTGGGGTAATAAAATGACAGTACGATGTAATATACTGACGGCTCTTTAATTTGAAAACTAGTTCCAGGCTGATTCAAAACTTGTTTAAAGCTAATTTATGACTTGTGTAATTTTCAACTGGACCAAGGTAAAGGATGATATGTGAAAAATGATGCAGAGTTAACATAATATATTCAAACCTGTCAGCTTGAAATCATCTATAAAGGATTTGTTTCAATCCTTTTTTAGTTTTGTTTTAAAGAGGCAATAGAAGAAGGCTGTTAGGCTGGTATGAACACCATTTTAAGACACTATTTTTCCATCATTGCGTTTCAAATGGAAATTCTTGTGCTTTCGAGGAAAATATTTTATGCATATTTTAAAAAAATAAAAATATATGTCAGTTCTCCATTTTCTTCAAAATAAGAAGCAATGTCGGGTTTCTATTTTGTTGAGTCAGTATCTGTGCTGACAGTAACATGGCCTGGTAAATACAGCATTTTGCTACTGTGATGTTCACAGTGTGCCTTGCCTGTGACTACACATCTCTATAAACATATCTGTATCCTATTTACATATACCATGCATATCTGTATATGTCTCTCAGTCTTGGATTAAAGGTCTGGTTTTTGAAAAGCAAAATATGAGAATAGTGAAATTCTTAAATTAAGCCACAACATAAGCATAGCATAAAACACAAACATCTCCCTTTGAAATCTATCACTTTCATGTGGCTTGCAAATGAAATCCACATCTGTTCTGTATGCACTGTTGATTTTTCAGCATACTGTGTCAGTGCTGCTTCTGCACAGAAAAGGACAAAACTAAAAGCACAATGTGTGCTCCTGTACGGTAGATGTAAAGAGCAAATACACCAACTGGAATGACGGGAGGAAGAGAACTGAATATTGACAAATCTAGTAAGAAGATTCCATCCCAGGACTATAATATCTGATTTGTTACGTATTTGTGTCAACATATAATTAAAATATTATTTTTTGCAGAAAAGAAAATGATCAAGCCTATGCAGTTTTGGTATCTTAAACTGCATGAACATTTAGGTCACAGGACAAGAGCCATAGTTAAAAGCAGGGCTGTCTTTCTTGCATAAACATGGCAGAATGTCTACACCTTTCATGTTTCCTCTTCAAGGTTTTGTGAGTCCAAGACGGACCATGTTCTGAGGAGCTTTGATCAAAATCTGCAAAAATATATTACTGAGCATTTGGAATTTATTTGTTTAAAGGGCACTTATATTTTCACAACATATTTCTACATTTTAAGGAAGCTGGAAGTACCATTTAGTGACCTTCCCCCATAATTTAATAATTAATATAACTAAATACTGTGATCCATTATAAAGCTATGTGTTGATTTGTCTGACTTGAAAATGCAGATTTGTGATTTTTCCTGTGTATTTTAGAAAATTTAATAATAATTTAATGAAATGGGAAGGGCTTAAGCACCAGAAAAGACGTGTACCAAAACACATACTGTGTAAATTATATGTCCGTAAGCCACCACTTCCATCACTTCTACAGCTGAGGCTTACAGATCCATGATAATGCCATTGTCATTGTTTTCATTATGCAGGACCTTGAAAAAATAATAAAGTGACTTTAGGACAATAAATTTTAATTTTTTTTAAAGTACATTTTTCCTTTTAACACCTCTTAGGTAAAAATACTGATTCAGGTCAGTGGTACAGATTTTTTGCCTTTCCTTTACAAGTGTAAATTATGCTCATACTTTTTCAGGTTGTTTTACTTGCCAGACTACAACTAAAACTACCAGGATTTCTAACCAGAACTGTTGCTGACTTGGCCACATACTCATAACACACCTAGAAGCAGCTCTGTAAAAGTTCTCATTTGCACCTTGCAGCATTTTTATTGTGGTACCTTCCATGAAAGGATCTTATTCCACTTACTGAATATGTCTGTTTCTGAAAGCAGTATTTCACATGTTGCCAAACTAGTTCAGAACAACAAAGATTGCCTGTGTTACTTATTTAAATCAGAGAACAGTCTGGATTGGAAGGGACCCACAAGGATCATCAAGTCCTACTCTTTAAGTGCATGTCCCATACTGGGATCGAACCCATGACCTTGGTGTTATTAGCTCTGTGCTTTGACCAACTGAACAATGTGAAAAGAGATAATAAAACCAGTGCAATTGGAAAGGGAAGCATATTTTCTTGGATTGGTTTCTGAATAATAAAGTAAATTTGGTTTCCATCCATCTCCCTAAAAATGGAAGTGTTAAATTAGCCAGCTGGTTCTTAAGAGAACTATTGAGAAGCACGGCCAAGCTGCTGGCGAAGATGATGTTTAAGATTTGATGTGAAAAAGAATCCATGGACCTGTTGACACAAAGGAATGTAACAGGAATGTAAACTTACCAGATTGTAGTTGCTCAGATAATTTTTGGAAAACACTTTCTATTACTTTAAAAAAGCAAGTAACAGAAAAGTGTTACCAGTATTATCTGGCCACAGGTAATAACAGCATAACAAAAGCTTGTTGAGGCACAAAATACAAGCAGAATTCAAAGAGAGAAATTACTGAACCAACAGATTCAGACAAGTATATAATTTTCTTCCAGCAGATGTGTTTGTTACTTTTGTTTTTGTAAGTAGCACAGAAGAGCTTCTGGAAACATACTGAGCTGATAAATTGCATGGCATTGATTTAACTTTCTCATGGAGAAAACAGTACTGTTCTATACTCAGAGTTAGCTCATGGCTAATTGGCTCAACAAGAAGAAAGATTCTTATCATCACAGTTCACTAGGACCAAACAAAAGTGGCCTTTGAGAGAGAAGATGTTTGCTTGTACAAATCCAGGGAAACTAGTGAGCTGTCAGGACGAACATGGTTCAAAGTTCCTTTTGATGGCATATACAGCATGGGGAAAATCAGACTTTTATTATCAGAATGCTAGAGATGTTTCTCCTTGCAGCTCACTGTGTTTGGCTGGTATTCTTCCAAGATATCTCATTTTTCCTCTTGTTCTATAGATCCAGCATGGGCATATGCCCATAAAACAGTTCAGTGCAATGGCAGTTGGACTTCACTGTTAACATTTTAATTAATGGTATTCTTTAGTCTTCAATAAAAGCTATTTTTTTACTGAAAGCTGTTTTTTTTTCCTAAAATGTCTTCCTCATACCACACCTTAAATTTAAGGTGGCAAGCCACAGAATGGGCCAGAATATCCTTTTTCTAAGTCACAGAGAGGTGATGCAACAAGAAAGGTGTAAAAAAGTTTTATTAGACATATTTAAGCTCAGAAGGTATTTTTTCCCCTTTACAGTCTCTGGGAACTGCCTCCATGTGTTAATTCTTTTACAGTATCTGGTCTTACCTGTGATTCTCTGTGTGATTCAGTAATGGTTGTTGGACCAGGGATCACTTTCCCTTTCCATACATTGGGCTAAACTGCAATTGCTGAATATTATCATTACAAAATTTTAATTTACTTTTTAGAGGTTGTTATGTTTGAAAACTTAATAATGAGCTTTGCAGCTTGCAGTTTCAGGGAGTATAATCTTGATTTCCTTGCAATTAATGAATGTAGAAAGAAAGTGATATATCAAAAGCACATATTCTGCGTGCTAAGCAAGGACATCTAACATATCTTCTGTAATGAGCATTATGACAAGCACAGTAGAGATTGTACCAACTAATGGATTTTTTTCTCTGCATTAAAATGTCTCAATCTATGCAGTTATCAAAACCTCCATGTGAAGCAGTGAAGGTATTAAAGTGGGTTTTATTCTGAATGATGTAGTCATGCTGCATGGCAAAATCAAGGCAATCTGGAAAATAGAATGTAAATTACTTAAGAATTTTTATATATTTTACTGTAATGTTAAATTTACTAAAAGATAGCAAACTCTGCTAACTTCTTTAACTTTACCAGGTTGTATGCTATATTGGTTTGCAGTGATTGGTAAAATATAGTTGTTGGGGATTGTTCTAGCATGGCTCCAGCTGTTTTGCAGAAACATCCATCTGCCATAAGTAGATGAAATGTAATATTCCCTTCCTTCAGGGGCAGGGGTAGGTACGGGCAAAAAACCATGCTTATTCAGAACTTTGCAATTCTGAAATGCCATAGCTATTTAAAAAGTCTTAAAATGCTCTCTTGAAGAAAATATTATTTTAAGAGAAAATATGTGACAGATGTTTTTGACTTGGGCAGAAGAAGTTGCCCAGGGTAAAAAGAGTGTAGTGTCAGACCTCGAGTATTTTTTATTTCTCTCTCTGTGCTTAAAGCACAGTACCTCTGAAAAGTCTCATTTTCTTGGCATGCCACATCAACATGCTGCTGAGGGGTCTGTTTGTGTCTTGCCCTCAGGACTCCGAGCCGTCAAATGAGGTGGTCTCAGAGGCCCCAGGTAACGTGGTACCCTCTACCTCAAGAAGTAGCTCTGAAGAGCTGATATCGGTGGCACAGAAACGTCCAGAAGAGGTAGGACATTCTGTGTCTATTCTTTTCCAAGATTAACTGTTGGGGAATACACATTTGGCTCTGTTTTTCATGCCTAGTGTTGTACTGCTAGTAACAGAGACTTTTTAAAGCTAGAGCTCAATCTTATCCTCCCATATAAACAGCGCGCAAGACCAAGGTAAAACTCAGGACTATTATTAATGGTACCTACAAGTATATTCCATAACATACACTACTTTTTAAATGCTGTTTCTTACTGTCAGTAATTAGGATTTTTTTTTCTCGTTCCTGTCTTTTACACCGTGACAGTAACAGGAGCCCTTTTAGATTCTGGCTAAATAAACGTTATTACGTTGGAGAGTCTGAAAGAGAATCTGTACATAGGTATATAGGTAGATATAAACCTTTTATCATCCTTCACAAAATTTAAATATGTCTAACTTCTGGCTTGTGCAAGGGAAAGACTCTCCCTGATACTGGGCCTTTCTTTGTTCTCTTGGTTTCGAAAAAGTGATGTGGTATGATCATAAGTTCATACTTCCTGTTGTGTTAATCAAAGGTGCTTGTAAGGTAGTTCCATAGGATAGCCAATGAATTAAGATGTTTTCTGTCCCTGCTATGCATCCTTGTCACAGTACACTATAGCTGGAGGAGAGGTTGTAGAATTCAGGATCATAAATTCATTTCATGGTAGCAATTATCTTTCCATAGAACCATTATTATCCTTAAATTAACCCTTCCTGTGAGAAGTAAGTCTTTCCTTTATAGTAGCCTTAACACTTAATTTTGGCCTATTCAAACAGTTTAGTTGATATTATTACTATTAAAAATATGTCAAGTACCAGGTAATATAAAGACTAGTCTTTCCTGCTTTTTTCCTGAGATTTCTTTTGACTGTAATCTTCACACCAAAGGACAGCATGAAATGCTAGTCATAGGAGATAAAATGTCATTTGTTAGTTTAGTGCAGCCTTTAGATAAACATCTTCATTTCTCTGATAGTCTTGTCACTTTGTCTGAAGAGGGAGGGTCCAGAGTACAAGGCCAGGAGAATTCTGAAGATTGTCTCCTGGATTAAGACCAAGTAGATTGACTTATTTTGGGCTATCAACTACATATTCCAAGATAGAAAGTCAGGTTATCACATCTAAGCAGTCTTGAGGATGGAGTAATACGAGCTTTTAGTAATGCTTTTTTATGTATTCTTGAGTAGCAAAGGGACCTCTAGTCTGTGGAGACACATAGGATCTGCCTCTTAATTCTCAATTGTCAATTTGTCAATTTACCTCACTCCACCGGAGAAATGAAAATTGAGAGCACAGATGATGTTTAAAAATAAAAAAAGAAGAAAAGTGCTGCAGAAAGAGGAATGAAACATGGTTAGTTAGTAAAAGGTGATTAAGAGGAGGATGGGTATACAGTTTTTGCTTTTTAAAAGCTGCTCAGCTGTGGGGGAGAGGAAACTGCAGAGAATCAAAAGATGGAAATACACCTTTCAAATTTTATTAAATAGTTCAGTAGTAGTTTATGTTGAGGCTGTTTTACTGTATGTGGGGTCATGCGTTATATAAGGGAATGAGACTTTCTCCAATCATATTTACTGCAGTTTGTACAAGAGAGAGAGGTGAGTCAGAAAGAGTTTTGTGGTTGGATTTGCAGGGAACCTTGAGAGGAGAGCACCAGTATGCTGAATTTCCAAATTCAGAACCCACTACGAAACAACCCATCTAAGTTACTCATGGGTAAGTCAGCATGATAAACATTTGTGAATTACACCCTAAAAAACAGGTCCAAGAAGTGTTTGCAGAGCTTGACTTCAACTAATGCCTTTTTTTTTTTTTTAATTTTGTTTGAAGTCTTCTCTTACATCTTTCAGTATCTGCTTAATGAGTTAATACTTGGAATTGACTACTGACTGGTGCATTATTTGTGTAATTTATGTCTCATCTGAATTCAAACCATCAGTATTGGTGAGAGTTGTTAAAGAAAAGCTCAAATACAGCCATGGAAAAGAGAATATGAGGAAAGATTAAAGAAGGCGAGGTGGCTAACAGCAAAGCGTTTCAGGAAGGTGGAGAAAAATTGAGAAGGTTGTGGAAAGTGGTGCTCAAAAAGAGTCTTGGGCTTGCAAATGTGAGGACACACAGCTTCTAGTGGAAGAAAGTGTGGAAAATCCCACAAGCTGCCACATTAATTTTAATGAAGCACATGTTTTCCTGCTTACAATTTGTGTTCCTCTTAGGTAGGACAGTCTGAATCTAACATTCCGTTACTCATGTCATCAGTAGGATGATATTTGTGGGATGTAATTTGATCACCCAAATGAGGCTTTGTTTTGCTTGTCTAGTCATTCCTCCTAATAGAAATGATGGTCGAATGTTGAGTTCTACTCAACAGGAGGGCAGGATGGTATCCACGCCTCTTACTGCTGCCCTTGTTCCCAGTCTCTTTTGATGCTCTAAAATTAGATTTAATTCTGTGTAGCATCAGGACAGCGTCCAGCTATGGGGCATAGGACAAAAGCCACTGCAGAAATAATTAGCATATTGATTGTTTAGATCACAACTGTGAACTTTTTGTGAATTTCACTGGTGTCCTGAATCACCTGTTAGTGGTTCAGGAAAGTATATGTATTCATCGGTGTATTTCAGATGCAGAAACATTTTGGGTTATAAAGTAACTGAACTAACTTTAGAGTTAGAAAGATACTTTATTGTCGGTTTCCAAAAGCTGTGCAAGCCTTCATAAAATTTAAGTTTTATAGATTTGAATGCTTGAATAATTCTAATTTGTGTCCATCCTAAAATAAGGATGTTTTCTCTGTGATTGATAAGTTAATGTTGTATATATTTCATGGGTTTTTTTAAGAATTGGAATTGAAAAGTGGCATTGAGAGCAGAATTCATGCATTTGGAAGGGGATAGATGTGTGTCATCCTAAATTCAGTGTAATTTCGTTAGACCTTCCAAGTTTATATCGTTTTGGCAGTTTTTCTCCCATAATAATGCTTGAGATAGGATTTTTGTTCCCACAAGCCTTTCAAAATTCAGAACTACATCACTATTAGTATGCCCTTTTTTCTCTGATACTACACATTCTTTACCATGAATGGATGAAAGGAAAGTCTCTGGATGTCATGATTATTTAAGATGCAGAGCTTCCAAAATGTTTTAAATGTACAGATACACTTGCTTGAATAACACTGCAGTTGTTCAATAAAGTTGAAAGGCTGGTGAATCTGCTTTTATGACCCTTACTTCTGTTTTCTCTGGTCAGCTTCACTGTGCATCTGGCAGTTGCAGCCTATTTGGTACATATGTTTAAGTAGGTTTTTGAGGGATATACAGAGATGCTGAAGAAAGTGAAGATTTGTTGTTAAAGTAGTTTTACTTTCCCTTTTTCATGTTTCTAAAGAGCAACATGGGTGGGATTTATCTTGATACCATTTCTCATATGCAGCACTTTAATCCATGGGGAAGGATGATGTCAGTGGTTTGTTGTCTAAGAAAATACTGGTTCTGACAGCTCCCTTAAATGGGAGTCTCATAAGAGGCATATTCTCTTGCTTAATTAGAAGTAAAATAGAAGTACATGAGTTATGTGTATTAATTTCCTTTGCCAATCCTGTGGCATATTAATTAATCATGTTTTAATAGTGTAAGCCTAGAGGCTAACAGAGCTGTTCTTTCTTAGTGTCTGCATTGCCAGAACAGTACAGACACAGAGGAAAAGCTGTGCTATCCTTTCTCTTGGATAGAAAAATGAATTCAACAACCAGCAAACCCTTACTTTTCCCTACAAAAGAAAGTACTTCAGGGTAAAATGTGAGTGATGTGTTGGTAGCATATGAACCTGAATAGCATGTGTCTGTGGTGCTTTTTGGGTGCTGTATTTAAACTATAAAAGCTGTGCAAAGCGTTGTGTTTCTCAGCTAAAGAAGGATTAAGATAGATACCCCCTAACCTGTTTCTGAACTATAAGACATCCAGTTGCAGCTTGCAGTTTATCTGGATAGAGCACAGATGTTTTTCCATAAGTAACGTGCAGCTAAGGGATAGTGATTTGTTTGATAGAAAAAGATGTGTCCCACACTTCAGTCATCTGCCATTAGTTGTAAGTATGGTACAAGCATCGTAAAAAGATTACAGAATTCAGTTTTAACTGCATTATTTCCTACACAAGTGAAGGAAATGTTGCTTAATTTCTATTAATACGATTGGCAGCTTATATTGTCTTTTGTTTATTGATTTATCCTCCTTCCTTGATCTCCCAACAAGTCCCTTTAGCATTTCAAGTTAGTACAAAAGGAGTTCTTTTTTTTAAAACCCAAAGCTATAAACTTCATCAGCAGTGAATCCAATCCATTCTTATGCTATTTTATTACACTGAGGTTTTTGCTTTTTAAACAAGGTATGATGTAGCATGTTCTGAAATGATTGAATTGAAAGTAATTTCATAGGAAAGTTTGTAATAATGTTCATGTGATATTTTTTTCCATCTGCTATTATTAGGCTATGAAATAAGTGAATTTCCATCACTGACATAATTCATTTCAGAGAATAATCATCGTGAAGAATAAACACCATTAAGAAGGTGACAGATGTTCTCACTCTTAGAGAACACAAGAATATATTAGATAAAATATATATTTGTGTATCTGTATGTATAAATGCACAGCTTTTATGCTTGCACTTGTGAAAAGCCTGTGCATTCTTTTCTAAACTTCATAGGCATAACAATATATTCCTTCTATTCTGTGTAGCTGCTGGCTTGAATGCCTTTAATGGAATATTTGTGTCAGACAGTTGTTGCTATAAATGCATTCTTTCTGACCCATTGCTAATTAAAAAAATACACAGTTACTGACATAGGGTGAGTTGGACTCATATTTAGTCTTGAACACTAATTTTTTTTGTTTAATTTCTGAGGAACTTTCCCACTCAGAAAAGTAACTGTAAATGTTCATGCTGTATGGACCTAGAAGTCTGTTTTCTGATGAAAAATCATAAGTGGTAACTTACTAGTTATTTTTTATCGTAGGTAGATAATTCCCCTTCATTTCCAGTAGTATTTCCAGTAGTGATACTGGATTGTAATTTTGGAACACAGGTTGATTTGTACTCTGAACCTGCTGCTATACTGAGATCTGCAAACAGACAAAACACCACAAAAAAACACCACAAACACTAAATTACATACTTTAACAAAGAGAAGAAAACATATAGAATCGTCTGTGTCATCCATATCCTGGTAGACATAGGATGGATCTCCCTAGTGCATTTGTTAGTACTTTTTTCTGGTTTTAAAACTTCTGAGCAGTGGTGGTTTTCATACTTCCGGGGTCTTTTCCTTCGCACTCCTTTACAATAAAAATTCTCTAAGGTGTTTATTGCATAGTGTTTGTTGCACTCCTCCACTTTGTTTTCTTTCAGTGACAGTGGAAGAGTTACAGCATGTTACAGATCTGGAATTGGAATGCATTTTGAGTATTTTCTGGACCTAAGTCAGATTCGTTGTAGAAAAGACTGATATTTGGTTCCTTTCAGAATTACTTATGGGTGATTTGGCCCATAATCCAACTCTTCTTGTCAGAGTGTGTCTTCCAGCCATCAGACTCATTTATCTAAACAACGAAGTTGGGTCACCTATTCAGATTATTTGGCACACAAGAGATTTGTCTGATTTTACTTTTCATGCTTCTACAAGTAATTATTATTATTATTACTGCAGTTCCCATTAATATTCCAGAACAGAAGTGGTAAGCCACATGCCTAAAGAGCCTTAGACTCTAACTGTGTTAAAAGTGAATTTATAATGAACTGAGAAAAGGAACATAATACCTTTGACTACTGAAGTGGTTCCTCTGTAAAATAAACTGGGAAATACAGTTAAGCATGTAAATGGTCTGGAGTTAGAAATTCATATTTTCCCTCTAATCTCTTCACATGACTGTTTTATGTAATCTTCTTAATAACTAAATAAAAAGGGTGCAAGATGGCTGGAAAATGCTGTCATGCAGTTCTGCTTTTGAAGTCAAAATTTATTTATGTATATTTAAGCTGTAAATGGCCTTATGAAATGAGGGTCCCTCTTAGAAGAACATTATTAATTTAAAAAATGAATTAGATCTGTTCAAAATTTCCACAAATCCAAGACATTTTTCTTTATTTAACCTTTTCACAGTCTCTGCCCTTCTTTAAAGTACATTTAGTCCTATATCATCTGTTATTCAGGAAGGTATTTAATACATGACTGGGCATCATTTGCATTATACAAGAAGATTAACTTTACAAGCTCTGCTATTAATCTGAGTAGCTCTACATATTGACCTATGAAAGAACATAATTAAGTTAGCTTAATTAAGTTAGTTAATTGTTACACTCTGATGAACTTACTATTGAGAGGAAATTAAAGGCAAATAGAAAGTGGCATTCACTGGTTTGAAATCATATTTTAAAGGATTTCACAAAGATACTTTATATATAGATGACGAAAATATCGATTGTGTAATAGCCAAAGCAGAGACAATTAAAATCTCTGCAGTTTTCTCCTTTATTGCCTGACATTCATCCATATTTCTAAAAGAAATTTTAAAAGCATGCTAAAAATTGAGAAAATAACTGTTGTTAAGTTTTTCCCCCAGTACCCAAATGATTGAATTCAGAAATCCTGCCTACACATGGACTACAGAGAAAAGCACACCATCAAAGTTCATTAAGTGTTATAATCTGTTATCACACTCTCCTTTTGGGTAGAGGAAAAGATTGGAAGACCCCACAGGGCAGCAAGCACTATCCCATCATGTGTGCATACTCACACATCAGCATAAGAATCTTTCTCATGCAGTGATAGAGGGGAAAGGAGAGGCACTCCTGGAATTTACTCTGTCAGCTGCATTTCCGTTGTCAGGAGAGCCTGCAAGTTCACTGCAGGAAAACATTCAGGATTTCAGCACAGATCCTGTGCATGGATAGACCCTCCACATGACTCCAACATCTGGGATGCATTCATCAGTCTTGATAAGCAATGATAAGTACCCTGGAGATCATCAATTCCAAATAGCTGCAATTAATAAACAGTAAGAAAAAAATGGCCAAACATGCAAAAATGTGCTACAGTGAATGCTGCCAAATGAGCAGTTTATTAATCTGTGAGATTCATTAATATTACTATGGCTTTAGTTCAGAATTATTTCCTGTGAACAATTATTAGTTCTCTATTACTTCTTTTTTTATTATTTGCCAGGTCTATAGATTTTCTGGATGGCATTCTCGAAGATTTTAGGATTTCTGCTTGCTTTCTGTTGTAAAAATTAATATTTTAACTCAAGTGAAAACAGTATTTTCCCTGAGGTATTATTCTTTGGCATTTCCAGATCACATGAAAGGGTCATTGATCTGTGGATATATTCTCTGGAAAAATAGCAGCATTGAAAGCAGGAAGGCAGTGGCATTTAGGATGACTTGTGTACAAATTGGTATTCATATTCTGAAGACAGATAAGTTGGAATTGTGTTCCTCCAAAGAGAAAAAAGTCTTTCCTTAAATGATACTTGATACTTTTTTATTTAGAAAAAAAACTGAAACAATTTTTAAAATGGATAGGATAGGAAGAAGCAGTTAAATTACAGCTACTGTATATTTTGTAAGACATGTTGTTTTTCTTTAACACCTTGCCTACAAAAAAAAATTAATTTTTGTAAATTCAATTTGAAATGAGCATGTTGTTATATTTGTCCCCCTTTAAAATGTTATGGAGCATTAAACAGCTTGTTACATTCTAAGAGGAAGGAACAGCTTTGTTTTCAGCTTCAATGACATGCTTTAAATCATTTTTTTTTTTTTTGATAGAGGAGGAGAGTGGAAATTTGATCAGAAAATTAGAATTAAGCAAGCTTTAGGCGGGAAAATAGCAAGGAGCTCAAGTTTAGAGATGT
Organism: Corvus kubaryi; assembly: GCF_017639235.1. Classification (NCBI taxonomy): domain Eukaryota; kingdom Metazoa; phylum Chordata; class Aves; order Passeriformes; family Corvidae; genus Corvus; species Corvus kubaryi. The sequence continues at coordinate 32,019,572 of NW_024581137.1, read as the reverse complement.
TTCCACCTGCTGAGGATTTTGCTGGTTGTACTGGTGTCAGTGAGCTTCAGTGTACCTGAAGTACACTTCAGTGCACTATGTGGTCAGCTTTGACTGTGTTCCTTGGAGATATCCATGATGTGGCATGGTGCAATGCCATATAAGCTGCTATTGTCATTTCCTGTGTGGCACGTGTGGTACACAATGGAAGTTCTTTCCTGGAGGAAATGGAGCGTCTTTCTTCAATATAATATGTGCACACTCTTAATGTTCTATTTTTTGTTTCTTTCCTGAGGGATTTGTTGTCTTCTCTCTTACCTGTAATATTTAAGTGAAAAATTAAGCTAATACATTCTCTGGTCATTGCATGCAGTGTAAATATTAGGGCTCACACTGCACTACATGAACAAAACAATGATCCTTTTTGTAGATGATACATAGTATCAGAAATTTCCTATTTTAATATGACAGGTTGAAAATATCGTCAGAACCCTTTTAAGTTATTACAGGCTAGATTTGAGGTAATGAGGCTCGAACAGAGTTAAAGATTCCAATGTCATCCTTAAGGTAGTGAAGATAAGCAGAGGTCAGTCAGTAGTCATTAATAACATAGGTTATATAGATTTCCCCTACCCAGTTGCTTCAGGGTTATCTCTAAACTGCAGTGCAATCCCAATAGTGTCCCAATGCTGCTTTGCCAAAGCATTGTTACTTTGCATTTCTCTGTAATTCTGTTAAACAGAATATTTAGACATATTTAGAAGAGTTCATATTGCCTAAATATTTCAGTGCAGTAGGATAAGTGATTTGTTATTTGTTAGAATAGCTCTTTTTACTATTAGTGTGTATTTTTATGATAGTCATATATACATTAATCTACCTGAATTAACAGTATTTTAAAACTAAATTTATATTAACTTCAAGCATGTATTTTCTAAAGACTATCAAGTAGGTTAACACACACTATTATCTTTAATAGCCCTCATTGACCTGCTAAATCCTTCTTAAGTGAACAGTTTTCCTATAATTAATTTTTAAGTGTGGCTATGTAGCTATCCTAGTCTCTCAAAATCTCTAGATGACCTGGAATACCCAGAACGACATATTCTGTGCTGTAGCTATGGTCTTTGTTTTATTTAGAAACAGGGAGTGTTCCTGAAAATATAGTTACATTCAGAGAGACTTAGGCTGCAATGAGGAGCGGTGTCTGTGGAAGGCTGGTTTTCCATTATCCAGTCCTAGGGTGTAGGTGAATCTGCTCTGGTAAGATTCTTGTTTAAATTGGTTGGAATCATCACAGGGAATTAGCATGCACCTCCTATCAATTAAGATACTTCTGTGTCCTCTCATAATGACTGCTTTGTATTATTCTGTAGTTCTGCATATGCACAGTAGAGGTGGAGATATGTCTACTGCATGACTTAGCTGGCTAAAACTATTGGCCTAAAACTCCACAGATTCTGCCAGTGTTTACCAAGGAAGATACTTGCAGAGGACTTCCCAGGGCACCTGGAGGAGGCTTTAACCTAGGAGGATGGCTGAAATGGGCTCTGGAGATGCTCTGCAATTCATTGGCTGCCAGACCAAGCCCACACTCCTGCTGAAAGGGCAGTCTGTGTTGGACTAGCAGAAAACTGAGCTGGGTCAGTGGGCTACTCTGGCAGACCATGGAGTGAGATCCATGGGGGTGAAGGACATGCATAGCTGTGGACCTTGACTTCCCTCTTCAGTGTCAGCATGAAGTTAAATGATCCAGGGCTGACACTGAGATTGCATTGTCATTTGGGTGCTCTAGAAAAAATAAATGAAAATAATCTTCAAAACACTCGCTAGTGTTTCTGGATTTAATGTATTAGCCAGTTCTTCCATGTTTGTCCATTCAAAAGGAGCACTTTTTTCCTATTTTACAGCCATATTCTCAGTTTACCCCACAAAAGTAGGCTTGTCATATTTGGGTTGTTCAGGAGATTGACTAAAATTAAGAGCTAATGTTGTAATTAATGAAAAACCTGCTTCTTTCTGCAAATTAGGATCAATTTTTGCTTTTAAGGTGATTAGTTACACAAAATTTAGACTCCTATTTGGTATCAAGGACCACAAGCATTGGAATTCACACATAGTGGTGTGCATCTGCTTTCATCCTTGTGAAGTTTTTTTTTGATCTTTATCAGGAGAAATCTTTTCAGACTATTAGTGGACAGAGGCATATCCACACTTTGCTTGTTGGAAAACTACCAGTGTTCATTTGGATTCATCGAGGTGCAGGGAACCATGTGTGTCCTGCTCTTGGTCACAACAACGCAATGCAACGGTACAGGCTGGGTGCAGAGAGGCTGGAAAGCTGCCCAGCTAAAAAGTCTCAGGGTACTGGTGACAGCAGCTGAACATGAGCCAACAGAGTGCCCAGGTGGCCAAAAGGCCAGTGACATCCTGAATTGTAGCTGGGTTACTGTGGCCAGCAGGACCAGGGCAGTGACTATCCCCCTGTACTTGACAGTGGTGAGGCCACACCTTGAATCATGTGTCCAGTTTTGGGCTTTCCATTACAAGAAATACACTGAGGTGCTGGAGTGAGTCCAGAGAAGGCAATGGCATTGCAAGGGTCTGGAGCACAAGTCTTGTCAGGAGCAGCTGAAAGAGTTGGCGGTCTTTAGCCTGGAGAAAAGGAAGCTCGGGGGGACTTTAACACTCTCTACAACTGCCTGAAAGAAGGCTGCACTGAGGTGGGGGTCGGTCTGTTCGCCGAGGTAACAAGTGACAGGACCAGAAGTGGCCTCAAGTTGTGCCAGGGGAAGTTTAGATAGGATATTAGGAAAAAATATTGAAGGAAAGGGTTATCCAACATTGCAGCAGGCTCCTCAGGGAAACAATCGAGTTTCTATCTCTCTGGAGATATTTGGAAGACTTGAAGGTCTTGCACTTAGGGACATGGTTTACTGGTGAATTTGGCATTGGTAGGGTAATGGTTGGGCTTGGTGATCTTAGAGATTTTTTCCACTTAAAGGGTTCCATAATTCCATGATTCTGAGTTCAAATCTAGGATTCTAACCTGAGAATTCTATCTGAAAGCAGAAAAAAATTCAAGTAGTAGCTTCTAATCTTGAGGAGACTTACAATCTAAATTCGAAAACAAGCCGCCAGTGGAGAAACTTGCCTTAAATCTGTACAACTGACAATAGAATCATTCCCTGTATGTTTTCCAATCCTTCGATTGTACTTGACTACTGTTTCCCCCAAATTTTCAGTAGACTTTTTGTCTACTACTTATAGGCACTTGCTATAGGTAAACTCAGTTAATCCAGCATTGGTCACATAGGGTCACATGGGTATTACAAAAATAGATGTCCAGAGTTTAGAAGGATAAAGACAGCCCTTTAGAAAATACCCATTGCAAAAGTGTAAAAAATTAGTCAAATAAAGGCATATTTGTTCTAAAAAATCTCTAAATCTGGGAGATAAAATACTCAAAATCGAAGACAAGTTACTGAGTGCATGAAGAAAGAGAATCTGAGGAAGGGAGCAGAGATTTTTTAATGCATTTTAGATACTTATTTTTATTCTCATTTTTTGAGAGTCTTTTTTTATATATTTAGCTCTGGGAAAAAAATCTCAGTAAGTCAGCATTTAAAAATGGATTCACCCACAGAATATAATTTGTGTGCATGTGTGCATGCTGTGCAAAATTTTAGATGTTTGTTTCTGCAAAATGTTGCTTGTTTCAACAGTCTCTTTGTAGTTTCAAGGGTGATATCTGAAATGGGGATTGAGGCAAAAATGATGGTTTTATTCAGTGTGTAGATAATCCTAAAGTCACCATTTTTCATATTGTAGCCTGATAAGCAGCAGAGTAAAAATAACCCAATTTTGAAGTAATGGTGTTACTTGAGAAAGCTTTTAGTGTCTGCAGAGGCACCAAGTTATTCAAAAAGGGGAAGCACATTAAAACCTTACCAAAGACATAAATCTAATCCCTGCTCCTGTAAGGAAAGATGAAGTGGAGGAAACTTCCTTCTTCACCACAAGCATGACTCTGCAAGGTCTTTCTTATGCCGTGGAGTGAAATACATTTGATCCCTCCATCCTTGCCTCAAGATCTCATGCAGAGGCACTGAAAACTCAAAGAAAATTTGAAATCAACATTTATTTTAATTATTTTATCTAAGATCAAAAGGTGGAAGAGCTTGGAGTGTTCTTGAAAATACTATTTCTAAAGCCTGTGTTTTCTAAATTCTTCATATGATACTAAGTGTTTCAGGTGGAATTTCTTTATCTCTAAAGTAATTGTATTTAATAATATTTAATTTGGGAAACTAATACGGGTAAATTTGATTTGTTCTTGCTTTCATCTTGCAGTCTTCTCTGGGTGTCTGCCTGTGGCCATTTTACGTGGCAAGAAACTGGACTAGAGAAATATTTGCTCCTGTCCATTGTAGCTCCTTATTTCTTTCTGTCACAAGCTGCCAATGCCCATGTGTAGTGATGAAGCCAAGAAATTGTGCCAAAGATTAAAACTTCTCAGATGCAGTATTGCGGATATGCTGTGGTTCCAGGTTGGAATTTTTTTTCAGCTAAGTAAGCATCTATGAGTTGTGATTTCTAGTTCACTGTTTAATACAAACATAGCCCTTTAAGAAAATGTCTTAGCCAATTTTCCAGAGTACTATAACTTTAGAACTTTCTTATTTTTTATTTACTGAATTAATACTACTTTATTTTCATTTAAATCAATATGTACTGAATTTAATAAGTATAGGGTCTCTACATTAGTCTATGAAGCTCCCATAACAAAAATTAGCAAATAATTCTGTGCAATTAAATAGTATGCTTTTCTTGTGTCAATCTTACCCCAAAAACTTGGAATTTTGGGTATTTGTTTTTAGCTCCATAATTTGTATCATGAATGCATTTCAGTGTTGCAGTCAGGGCTATATGGTTAAAATCACTGAATCAAAAAAAAAAAAAAAAAGGAAGATAATTACCTCAAAGAGCTTTCATTTCTAGTATAAAACAAGACATTGTGGATTAAAAAAAAAAAGAATAAATAACATTGTATTAGTTCTTTTTACTGCATTTTGGTTAGAGTTTACACTTAATAGGAGAAATCTTTTTTTTTTTAAAGGAAAGACTTATGAGAAGGCTGATAATATTGTTTTAAATATTTGGAGATTTCACATTCTTGTCCTACAGTGTTTATTATTAAGCAGGTTATAATAGCCTCTACTTCTCTACATAATGTAGAAACTTAAGTTAGTAGTAGAAACAAGATTAAAGACAATGAGCAGATCACAGAATGGAACAAGTGAATTCCTAGTTTTATTAATTGGTAAACTTAAGCTAGAGAGGTATTGCGCATATCAACCAGGAAAATGGAAGGTTGTTTGCATAAATACTTTTCCACTGTTAAAGCACGTCATTAATAGGCTATGTCAAATCAGACCAAGGATCTGTATCAAGCAACTTCATCATCCATAGAGTCATGAAGTGAATGGCATCAAAAATCACTGGGCCGAACACTTATCAGCTCACTATGATAAAATGACTGCATTTTTATTTGCACAATAACCTCAAATCCTCATATTAAAAAGTGGCAAATTTTTTTGCCCTTTACTGTTCTAAGTGTGACACATGTAACAATTATTCATCACTCCATAATGGATCGTTTTTATCAGAGTCCTGTGTCTTTTCTGTATACATAGAATAAATATTTATGTTTTCTCATTTTTCTGAACTAGAAGATACTGATAGAATAGGTTTGAAGTGTCAACTATAATTCATTGCATGCAAAGGAAAGCTTTATACAGATACTGTGTGAAAGGAAAAGAATATCTAAATCATTTCAGCAGCGAGCTTATAACCAAGATAATATCAGCATTTTCCTTCTTGAAAATATATATGCCATAAATTAAAGGAGGTTTTCAGTATTTTATTAAAATGCTTCGGACAAGTTTAACCCCATCTTCAAAGGGATTATATGTATGAATACAAAAACCTTGTTTTTTTTAAAAAAAAAGTGAAGGTCAAGTCAAAGTTAAAACAAGCTTGCAGTAAACTTCCTACTAATCCTGCAAATATTTTGTTTAGAAGACATTAGAAAACTATGGCACATGTTTAGTGTCAATTTAAAGGTACCCATTTTATTCTTACAGGAAACTTAAGATATATCTAGCACTTTACTGTTTTGTACAATAGTAATGTAGTCTGGGAAAAAAATACAATATACATGTATACTGAGTGTATCTGAATGAACTCTTAATTTAGTTAAAATCAGTCTTAGCAGTAAATGTAATAGTGGAGAGGTACATATCACAGTATATAATTATGTTTTAATATATACATAGCAAAGTAATTGGGTTAATAAGACTGTAATTATAATCCAAAATACACTTGTAATGAAGCATTTTATACACAAATACTACAGTTCATATAAATACTATGGTATCTCAACACCTTTTCAGCTCTGCTTCCAGCTTCTCTAACAAGAAAATGCAGGGAAGTGTTGGTACTGTTTGTAAGGAAATAATAACAGAAGAGGAAAGTTGTAGGTGATGAAACCCTGCATCTGTTTTGCAGAATTCGCAGCTGTCCCTTTACTACTGTTTTAAAACCATTGGATTTGTAGTGCTTTAAAGTGTCATATCCCATGCTTCTCTAATCTGTTGAAGGATGAATGGTTAAGTTTTGTGTTTTCTTTGTGAATGCTCCTTTCCTAAGCGCTGCAGCAGCAACGCCACATTTGTGGCTACTAGCTCCCTAATTCCAGCTGCAGCTTTGCAGTCTTCTGAGAGAGGTGCTCTCTGAGGTACCTGGTCAGAAGAGACACTGCTTTTTTTTGGAGCCAGTCCCATCACAAAAGACCCAAGGCATCCATCACGGCTTTTTGCAAACAAGCAGAAAGCTGAAATGAAGTCTTATGTTTCTGATGTATGTGAGAATTTTACTTTGAACTCCAAGTGTTTTCTTCCAGCAATAAATATAACTTTAATCACTCATTAGTATCACATCACATTGATGATAAAGTGGGAAATAAACTGGGAGATTTAGTAAGGTCATGTATTTAATAAGAAACATCAAAATATAATTTTGTGGGGGTATACCCAGTGTTTTGGTTTAGAAGTGCTGCCTAGAAATGTGATAATTGTTTTCTTTAAAAATCAGATATTAAAGGACAATGTGAGAATGAATCTTTCTATAACAAAATCACAAAAGCAGTCCATTTTGGGAGGAGTTAGTATGTTTGGAAGGTCATTAATGTAAAGCTGTGAATTTGTCCCCACAAGTGACATGGATAAGCTAAGTGATGTTACGGTATTTGCTGTTGTCACATTGCATTAGCATCTCAGGCATGATAAGAATGTCATTAATGTGAAACAAAAATTAATTGCTATGATAAGGCAATAAAGCTTGTTTAATACCGTATGATCAGTGGCTTGAAAGAAACTCGCAGTTTCAATTTTAATTCTTTCTGTAAACATTTCCAGTTCCTACAGACTCTGAAACTTTACCTTTTGTGATTATTTGCAGACAGAGTGGAATTTACTCTTGGATGGGCACTCCGTAGAACAGCTTGCCAACTGTTCTTGCCAGAATGTTTTTAGCATATGTATTAGGGAATTTTTGCATTGTTGCATCCTAAAATCAATGTGGAACATAAGGATGATGAGTTATGTTCTAGGCATTCCTTCTACTGTCCATCAAATGCGTCTTGTGCAAGCAAATTTCCTAATTTTCAGAGAGCTCAACAAAGGAAAGAATAATTTGAGTCACAATCATTGAAATTAATAGTGGTTCTATATCCAACTGCAGAGAAATGAATTGATTACCTTTGGTTATGCTTTGTTCAGGTCTTAGGAAGCTTTTGTAACATTATGCTTTTTATGTACACGGAACTGTGGTCAGCCATGTCAGAGGGCTCAGAATAACACAGTACTTCAATCGAACAGCTGCCTACATACAGGATAAGAACCTGCTTTAACTGGTAGGTTCCACTGCTTTGTGGTTCAGAATAAAGGAGATTCTGTATGAGGATAATGTCTGTATCAAAGTATGGGATCATACCTCTTGGAAATCAGGCACTTATTTAGGCCAGCACATTTGGCTTTTGGCTATGAAGATGCAGGCTGGCAAATTTGCATTCACAGTGCATTTTTCAAAATATTGGTTCAAAATAGTGTGGGACAAGTTCATCAGACAAAACCTGCATTAGGCTACCAATATGTATAATTGCACATAGCAGAGGCTTTTCTCACTGTGGTAAACTCAGTATCTTCAGACGTCAGAAGAATTGATTTCATTACAAGTCAGCTTTTTGTGCTTTGAAATGAAAGTACTGAGAAGTCCTTGGTTGTCTTCATCCCTTCCAGAACCACAGGAGCCTGTCTGCTTTGCAGAACAACTGTGATGTCTTCATGGCAGATGGAACAGGCACGCTGACTGCTAGTACCTCATACTTTTCAAACATACATCAATCCTTCTGAGGCAAGCAAACTCCAGAATCATATAATATGTTAGACTTTGATTGACTGGTGGCGGCTTCTGAATTCCAGCATGAGAATTCCTATCTTCAGAATGTTTTCAGAGGAGATCATTTCACATCTTCTAGCACCAAATAACTTCATTAAGGAAGGCTGTCACTTGTCAGAAGTGAGGTCATATTGGTCTTTCATAGCATTCCAGTTAGCTCTAAGTGCATGGCTTAGAAATTTCAGCAAGTCAGCCAGTCTTGCATTTGAAAATGGTATTTCAGTGACACATTCAGGAGAGATACACCTAGGGCTTTCTGAAGGGAAAGTTTCTTAAGCAGCATATCCTTAACAGTGCCTCTCAGAGTATGAAAAAAATTGTTAACTGCAGAGTATCTACTACTTGATTTTGAAGGGCTTGATAGAGCATTCGTTCATGACCATTAATGTAGAAAGCACAAGCCAAGCTTTTTTTGAGGTCTGGCCTTTTGTTTGTTTGGACAGGCATTTTGTTGTTGATTGACTCTTCTCATCCTTTCCTGCCATGGGTTATGAAATCATATGCCCTAAGGAAATGAAATTCAATTATGCATTTAATATTTTTGGATTAGTGGGGCACATGCATCTGGCATGGTGAAAGCAGGATGATTTTACGTATAGAAGTTAGTTAGGAAAATTATCTCAGTTGATTTGAATATGATCACAACCTGCTGTATTCCTCAGAAAATCTCTAACGCTTGAGACAGAAGCTGCTGTTATCACAGTTAGAATCTGTTGCATTAAGAGTATAGAAATTTGGCAGAACATAAACACCCTTGCTTTCCAGCTAGTCCTCAGAGATCAGAGGGTTTGGGTGTGACACATCTCATGGAAATCCCTTCACTACATATCTCATGGCATATCTCATAGCTATAGGCCTCATTCCTATGGAATCTGAATATTCTTCCAAGTGGTGAAACATTAATGTGATGGGACTTCTAAAATATTTTAAAATTTCATTTATGAAAGTGATAACAAAGATATGTCACTGTGTCCACATAGGTGTGGTTGTCTGGTTGGAACATAATCCCAGAATATGTTTTAGATCTTTAGAGAGAGGGAAAGACTGGTGCCTGTTTCAGTTTCTTCACTTTCATTCTCTTAATGTAAGATTAGAGGAAAAATTATGACTCCAAATTTTAAAAAAGCGAAACAACTGCCAGAAATTTCCTTTCTAGGGAAATGAAATCTACTCAGTTCCCCCACCTTGAACATATCTGTAAGTGTAAGTGGTAAGCGGTTATGTCTACCTTATCCTTCTTCCAATAGATGTTCTTTTAAGGAAGTAGATGAAGAACAGCAACAAAGAAAGAAAGAAGAGCTTGTATCCAAAGGAAATTATACTAAGAAGATTTTAAGCATCATCCTAAGGATCTCCAGGAACTTTCCTGGATAAAATATGAGAATTCTGTGAAGTAGGCTGTGAAAGCTAGAAGGAAACAAGCCTGAAGGTGGTGAAATATGCACCTAAATATGAAGTTCTACACACATTAAGAAAGCAGTTTGTGGGAGGAAAGCGGAGCAACTTTGAGACGTGTTGTTTTCATCAGCTTTTGTCTAGTTATCAGGTCAAAATAAAACAACCAATTGGGCACAGAGAAAATTCTCTTTTAGTCTCTGTATCAGTGGATAAGACCTTGAAAATGGAAAAAAAATATGTTGGGGACTTTACCCAAGGGGTAGGGGAGGGCTGTATTGCATTTATTGAACTATTCAGACAAAATAAAGATCTTAGCTGTCACCTCAGTCACTCAGAGAAACAGGAAAAAGAGAATCACAGATACAGCCTGTATTTTTACATAGGCCAGGAATGCAAATCCTTTTCATTAAGCAAGAAGGCTGGTTTATTGACCCAGTGCAGGAAAACTGCAGTTCAAATCACGTTGAAAAGAATATTGCCAGGGAATGTATTTTCTGGGGTTTTGGGTATTCTTTCTCTTTCCTGCACATTTTTTTGCTTCTACCAGCCTAACCTTGAAATATCCTATATAAAAAAAAACTTATATTTTGTGAAGAATTACAGAAATTATTAAGGAACAAATTTACCTTTCTGTGAAGAAGAGTATAAAACTGACAAATTTGAAAGAAACTACATTAAGAAAATGTTAGCTTCACAAATTTTTGTGAAGCATTTGATAGAAATTTTTAATATGGGTGTACACCATTTTCTTTCTCCTCCTTCTGCTCAAGACAGGTTAAAGACAACCACCTCTGTAAATAGATAGTTGTTTGGCTAGGATAAAAAGGTGTGTGGCACTGCATGTTGTGATGGGAATATCTTAATGGTATGCCTTCATCATGTTTAAGTTTCTTAAAAACTGTTTGGTTTGTATTTTTTTATTTAAATCCCTGGTGAATCTCATTGTGCTGACAGAAAGTCTGACCTCATATTCACAAGCAATGAGCAGCAGCCTTGTGTTGCCTTTGGGACACAAATGGACCCATGGCTTTTACGAGGAGAACACGGGGATGCTGCTTTTCTGGCCAGGACACATACATGACAAGCTGCTGGCATCTGCAAATGCCTGTCCTTTCCAGGAAAGAATCAGTTCAAGAAATAAAAGACAAAAGTAGCAATGTCCATTGGCTAGGACATTGTTGTTTTCTGTGATGGTAAAATATGAATAAGGTTTTTCTGAATGGGCTCCTGTCTGCTGTGGGGTGGCTGTTTAAGGTACTTGTGGTGCTTTCACCCGAGAGGAGACAGTACCTAATGATGAAGCTCTTGCTGAATAGGCGGGCTTATATTCTCATGGGCTGCATCAGCCAAGTACCTATGGCTGTAATAACCTACAAATCGGAGCTATTCAACCTGGGATGAGTGTTACAATCAATTATTGTAGCTTTCAGTAGAGTGACTGTTCCTCTTCTTGTCAGACTTAGCCTCTTACCTGCCTTGTTGAGTCATGTCTTGATGTGTGAGGATTATTTCCAGTCATAGCTAGAGCAGAATGCTGGTTTGTATAAAGCCATCTGTGGGTTGAACATCTCAGTTAATGAGAAATCTGCTGTGTGGGATTGGATTACCACCTGGATTAGATTTCTAATGCAATAAATTTCCAGGCATCCTCTTTCAGTATTTTCACAACACTTCAGTCTATATTATGGTGGAAATTGGATTAAAAGGACAAAGCGTGAAGTCATTTGCTGAAGCAAACAGGGTGTTAGTGCCAAATTTTGTATAAAAGGATGCTGCTGAAAGGACTGCATGTGTCTCTTCTAATCCAAAGAGAATCCTCTGCCTCTGAGTTTAAGGACTTCATTTCCAAATACAATGCACAAGGGGTACATAAACCCCTGTTAAACAGTTCATTTTGTACATTCATCTCTTGTTTGTTTATGGTACTTAAAATGTTGTTTTCAGCCTGGAACAATCGCATTCATGTGGAAATCACTTTGTAAATTTAAATACTGTATTAGTGACAGTTCTGTTCAGAGAAAGTATTTTATCATGTTGGACAGTATCAGTAGCCATCTTCCTGTAATTAAAGTTTTAAATATATTAAAGAAAATTCTGCCTTTTATTTTTCTCAATGAAATAAAGATTTTCAAGAGAAAAAATTGGTTATATGTAGAGACAATGCTGACCATGTCTGAAAATGTGATGTTGCTAGGACAAATGAGTGATTGCTGTTCTTGGATGAAAGGAATATTGTGTGTGACAGTTCCACTGTCCACTGAATGGACAGTAAAGTTTGAATTCTAGGCACAAGACAGGACATAAATGATACTATTTAAAAATCCAAAATCAGAAGATAAATATCCAAAAGTTTCTATACCCAAAGATGTAATTCTTGAACACAGTCTTAACAATTATCTTCAAATGATGCAAGATGGCCTAAATGTGAAAGTACATTCATATAAAAAAACGTACCTAACTCCAGATGACTGCTGCAGTTTTCACAGAGAGAAGATGGACCACCACTTAAATTCCATTAGGATGTGGTCTTCCTTGGAGAGCAGGTGCTTCTTCTTCTGAGAAAAAGGAATAGACACATCAATTTCATTTGATCCCTCTGGCTGATGTACTAGCACTGACTTGGTAGTTACTTCCTTATTACATTATATTTTAAAAATTGACTCCATTCTTTATTCATCATTCCAAACCAGACATCTTTTTTTATGCATTGCTTTCTGATTGCTCTCAAAGCATCTTTCCAATTAAATAATTTCCTGACAAAAAGCAAGTTTATATGAAGTAAAACTGTTTTTCATATATTTTATAGGTTGCTGCATATTATACAATGTCATGTATCATAAAATTCCTGCTATTAATGGTTGTTTACCTTTTCTAGAGACAAAAAATACGCATCAGAACTTAAAACCAGACAATTTCTTGCAATAACTACACTCATTTTATGTCTTCTTTTCTGGCTTCAGAAAGAATGGGTGATGTTCTGTGCTAGAAAAGTTAATGGTTTTAAAGTCTTCTGTACTTTCTGAATGTAATAACAATGACAGCACTTAGCACTTATATAAATCTTTTCATGCATAGAACTCCCATCCTGACATTGAAAGTATTACTATTCACATTTTACAGATACGTTCTTTAATGTAGCAGTGAGTTCAATCTCCACACCCTCCAGGCCAAATAAGCATTATAGTAGGGGTACAAATGTGAGAGATTTTAGCTGAGAAATTCCTCATCTCAGTCTCAGACCTTGCTTTACTATTGACACATTCATTAGCTTTATGCTGGTTTCTGTTAGTGACCCTCCTTTAGATTAGAAAACCTGTTAAGTACCACTTCTCCATTTCTTCCTCTTCTTCAATGACATGTTCCAGAAATCCAGAGGTTTCCTCAGCTTTTCCTACACAGGGAGTTGTCCCCTTGACCTCAGCTCAGTTTCCCCTGCAGAAGGACACATCTACAGACTGCCTCAAGCCTTAGTATTGTTCTGATAAAATATCTGCAATAACTGTCTGATTTTTTCTGTCTGTCCTGTACAATCAGTTTATTTGTTTTATTAAACAAAAAAAATCTGTTTGAAGCAGTTTTATTGGCTACATTTTTGCATTTAATGGCTACATTTTGATGATAGCCACTTTTTAATCATTCTTCATTTATTAGGCATACCAAAATGTGATTAATGTGCATGGCCATTCTCCTGACCCCCTTAGCTTCTCTGATGTTTTACTACTTGTTCTTCTCTTCTTTCATTTTTTTTCATAGCTGATTTTAGACTCTACATGATCAAACTCCCCAGATGTGTTTATATAGCCTGTGGTATGACACGACTTGGCCAGATTTGGATTATTTATTAATATAATAGATAAACAAATATTATATCTATGTATTTATCAATTTGAACAGCAAATCTTCGAAGGACCTGGAGGCCTTTCTGTATCTAGGTCTTAAAAAGCATCATTTGGTGGACTTTTCAGTGGACAGGGGAAGCAACAGCTAACAAAATTTTTCATTATTTGGTCTTTTGAAAATGTATCTCCTGAAAGGTTTCCTTAAGTGCAAATGAATTGAAAATACCTAAGTCCAATTCAAGTAACAAGTAACTAATGCTAATAACTTTCAGTGACATTAAGGAGAGCACTGACAAAGAGAAACATCAATTAATGCAGGAAAAGTAAGATCCTTGATTTGTTGTCTGCCAAAATAGATGGCATTTGCTGTATTTTCTTCACAGTCTTACATATCGTTAATAATCGTATTTAAAAATTACATTGGCAGAAGTAGTAGTAAAGTTATCTTTTTTTCTAAATTTAAGTGCTGATTTAAATGGGAGTGCTACAAGCTTCTGTGGTTCTGGATGTGTTAGTTGTCTAAGTTACATGTAGAGGAGAGGAAGCAGCAAAATGGGTTGTCTCAAATACTAACTGGTATTTGCCAAGGAAGAACATGAACCTGTTTTTTCTACATAACCTTTTTTTATATACTACCCGTTCAGTTTTGTGAGTGAAGGAAACATGGCCAGTTTATCTTAAATCATCATTAAACAGAAAATAATGAAAGAGCTACTGTCTGTTAGTTCTTAGAATCATGATATCCAATTCCTGGAGCTCCTGTATATGCAGAAAAAGAAAAGCCAATGAATAAAACCAAATAGATTGCAACTAAGTAAAATGAATGAAGATAGAAGGTTTTGCTTGATGTTATTAGGTAACACTGACAGGTACAAAAGCAGCTGTTGAGCAAGAGCAGAGAGCAGCAAGTACCAGACATCATCGTGGGGCCGTAGCTGACCCATCGTAAGGTGACGGACAGAAACTCTGTAGAGGCAGTTGAGTGGCAGCACTAGGATTTCGGGAGAGCATAGCCCTCTGAAAATAGCCTCAATTTCCTCTTAAATACCCATAATGAAAATGCCCTGCTTGATTCAGGGGCTGTTTAAACTTGGTGTCCATTCCAGAGAAGCGTTGTTCTACAGTGTAGCTCATACGTAGCCCCAGTCAATGGTACTGCTCAGTTCAGTAATCAGATGAGCTGAATGTAACGATGCATGTGTACATGTTTGCAAGTTGTGGCTCCTTAATGGTACAGAATATTATGGTGAAGAGTATTATGTCTTGGAAGCACTGTGGTATAATGTAATGGGAGACAAAAAGCCTTCTGAGGCATAGAGTTTAGTGAGCTTCAAAAGGAGTTTCAATGAATGATATTGAGTGACTTCAGAGTGTTAAGGAAAAAGTACATAAACAACAATTTATAATGTAAGCTCTGTAATGAGCTCTTCTAGCATAAATATGCAAAACACTAATTAGTTATAGCCAAATTTCCCTAGCCTTGGGAATCTTTTAGAATATAGCTTTTCAGTAATTCAATCACATGAAAGTATTTTTTCTCCCACTCTTCTAAGAAAGCTGTGTGTGATTTGTTGGAGAGTAGGCAGAGATAGGAAGCAAGCTGTTGACAAACCAAAAGATGACTTTGATGAGGTTTAGTGAAACAGTGACTTACAAATTTATCAGAAAGAAATGCACAATGAACGTTTAAGAAGCCCTGTTTGCAGTGACTACCATTATTGAGATGAGGTCTGTCAATTAATTTGATTCTAATTTTCCAAAAGGCAAGTAATTTTTTTTTTTTTTTTCCCACAAAGGGTATAAATATTGTTAGATACAAGGTTTTGGAAGGATTTCAGAGTATGTTTGAGGGCAGATGCTGATTACACAGGGCACGCTTTTTGGAAAGTTATTTTTGATGATATTTGAAACATTAAATGGTTGGACATCACATTATTTGCAGTTGAAAGAATTTAATCTGATTCTGACTTCAGAAAACTACAGTGAAGCAACCTTCCTATCATGACAAATTACCAAAACATCCTCAGTATACCCACTGAATTAAATGACATTTGGCTTTAGATCCTTGCTTGGAAATGCAAAGAGGAATGGAGTTCGAAGAGATCTACTGTTAAATCTGATACGTTGGTTTTTTTCTTTTTTTTTTTTTTAATTTAGAAGCTGATCAGCCTGAAATTATTAAAATCTTGGTATACTAAATGTTACAATTTTGATTCCAAATTGGCTACATGTTAATTACCAATACACCCTTGGTGCTTCAAAGGCAACTGATTTAATCTATTGTATGAAACAGGATTGTTCAGGCATCATTATAGGGTCAGAACATGATCCTTCAAAAGAGCAATAAAGTCAAAATACAAAAACAAATCTACAACACTTCCTCTGCCATCAAACCAACTGAAGTCCAGCCTTTAAAGCCATGGATTTCTTGTCTTCTTAGGTTTCAAGTCCATAGCCAAATGGATGAAGGGAATCATTCTGATTATATAGTCAAATTAAAAGTATGTTTATACAGCTTGGAAAGCAATGATTTTGACTTCTGTGTAGGTCTGCAATGCTTGTGTTAATTCAGATTAAATGAATGATAACAGTAGGGAAAGAGTAGATCTTCCATCAGAGATGGAAGGGACTGCTAATACAACACTATGGATCTGGTCCTAGCCTAAAATGCTCTTTTGGGGATTTTATTTAATTGATGTTGTTGAATTAATTGAAATATTTGCTTAGTTATGGTTGTCGGATTCTGAATTTAAATATCATTATGTGTTTTGGGGGACCTGCTGAAAGGAATTTTGGGGGGTTTTGGTGGGTTTT
The DNA here is from genome assembly GCF_017639235.1 of Corvus kubaryi. Lineage (NCBI taxonomy): Eukaryota > Metazoa > Chordata > Aves > Passeriformes > Corvidae > Corvus > Corvus kubaryi. Next base: position 32,003,022 of record NW_024581137.1, on the reverse strand, counting down.
TTAAAGCAAAAGTATTTTTATTCTCTAATTTCTTCAGCAGTAGTACAGATTCTATTTGCTCTCACAGTCTATCCTTCATCTACTTCTCCAGCTTCATTCATTTCTATCTGTTTTGTTGGCAACTTCATGGATTGTGACTAAATATAGGAGTTCAGCATTACAGCAAATATAAAGTCATTTCTACAACATTTTCTTATATCACATTTTGGAAAATAAGTGACAAAATAAAGGCCTTTGCTGTTGTTCAGACTCCTACGTCATCATATTAATGCCATTGAAAGTTCCAGCTTTTATGCCTTGAGCCTGAACAGAATTTCATGGCTGTGCTCAGGTGAAATGTTCTGATGAAATAAGAAGAAAAAAGCTTTCTGAATTCTCACATTATAGCAATATTTTCATGAATTCTAAAATTATTAAATTTATAATACTACAGTAGGCTTTTTCCAATTACATGTGCATTTTCTTTTGTCATAAGAAAGGGAAAAACTTTAGTTATGCTTTTTAGAGTAATTTAATTAAGCATTTCCTGTAAGTTCATTTCAGTATCTATCATGGCTCACTAAAGTTGAAATTCTATATAGAATGGTAGATTAATTGCCCTTTGTCTTCGATGAAATAAGAATCCTAAATATGCAGAGTCATGAAATTTGTGTTCCTCAATTGCTTATTCAATGCTTTGGAAACCTGAATCAAGAAATACAGAAGAAGAGGGCCAAAGGTTGTTAAATGTAGCGAGTAACACAGATTTTGAACTTTACTTAATGAACCGAATGTTTATTACTATGAAATAAATCCACCATTTAAAGAATTATGGTGGAAATGTAAAACATTAAAACTGTAATTAATTTTGGTCAGAAGCATGCAATGCACTCATTTTTCCTAAAACATTTCCATTAGGGTCCATATTTTCTCTGTTATTGAGATAAATTTATTCCTTTCATATGGTAGTGCTGTCTTTTTCTGTCATAAACATGTCCTTCAGTGATGTTTACAGTGAAGTCTTTCAGCTGCCTTCAACTTTGGGCAGCATGTCTTGCTAGTAGCTTACAGATGCATTTTTCTATAACTCAGTTGTGCCTACTTTTCCATTTAATGTTGTTAATCATTTCTGAAGCAAAGAATATTCAGACTTCTTGATAAAGGGCTATAGATATTAGATATTAGATATAGATTAATACATTATATGCAGATTATATTTCACAAACTTATTTGAGAAAGCAGTTAAAGCCTGAAAAAATCTTCAGCTGTCATTTAGTACCTACCAAGATACATGTATCTTGGTAACCTAACAATTGAGCACTTAAAAATTAAACTTGTTCTTCTTGGTTTGTTTTGTTTTTTTCATGAAATAGTACTAAGAAATAGATCTATTAATTCCTTACTGTTGGCCTGAGCACCTTTTGTTCTCCTGTATTGTAAAAAGAAGCCATTTTATTTCCTAGTATAAAGAAAACAAACATGAATAAGGTTTGCTTCTTAAAATTTTGTAAATGTATAGTGTAAATATGGTGAGAGTATAACCATAAATGTTTAAAATTATCTTCATTATAATATGCTTTTCTAGGCTATGAAATATTATTCTGTAGTAGTATTACGAGAATATATAAAGTGGAACTTTGTGTTTTAAATTTACAAATCATAAAAATAATTATTATGTTGCTGCATAAGTAGAAAATGCTATTTAGTTTCCATATATGTGTTTATATATGCACAGATGTAATTATTATAACTGAAGGACAAATTTGCCTTAAAAATAATCTTTTTCAGGGCCATTTCAGATTTGAAAACTAGAGTGCCCTCTCACACTGGAGTGGAAATTAAGAAGGCTTGTCCATATGGGCGCAGTACAATCCCATTAAAGCTGCTTTTCATCTCTTTCTTAGTTGATGTTTCAGATTTGTGATATCTAAGAATTTATAGGTGCAGTCAAACGTTCATAAACCTGAACCTTTAGAGACTAAAATTCTTAAAGAGGAAACATTCTCCTCTACTTTCTTCAAGGAGAACCAGCTGAACTCATAAAACAATGGTTGGGTTTCAAGCACCACCTGCCCTGAAGAGGATCCCAACTGTAGTGGCAGTCAGCCAAAGGGACCACTCAGTGGAATGGTTTCCTCCTAAAAAGGAGAGGAACAGATGGAAGATTCGAAATCTGGCATGAAATTCCACTTCTGTACTAAGCGTTAAATGAAATTTGACTGTAAGGGCTCTTGCGATGGTACATTTATCTGTATAATCAGAATTAGAAACAAGGAAATAGAAAATACAGAACACTGACAAACATTTCAAAAAGACTTTGAAGTTCTTGTAGCAGTGCGAGTTAAAGGAAAGAGTTTGTGATAAACATGCAGCTGCTTAGAGCTTCTTAAAGAGGAGCTTTAGTGTAAAAGCAGTTCTGCTGGTCTTGCATTGCCACCTAGAGCTCGGCAGCACGTACTGCTCGGTAAGGAAACACTCCAGCCTTGCTCTTTTCACTGAACGAAGTGGGGTGGAGAGCTGCTTCCAGTTAATTGATGTCATGTTTGCTTACATTGTAATGGTTAGTCCCTTCATAGCCTCCATTTCATAGTGTCCCAGATCAGCAGAGATTGCGCTGAAGGGCTTTGGTGGGCTTTGACAGAAAGAATTAATGGCGATGCGCATTAAAAGGTACAACTGTCAGATATCCAGTGGTCCCAGAGGGGGCATTTTCTTGATGGCTGCTTTAGAATACTTCATGAAGCAAATGTCAAACTTGTCAAGGCTGTCACTATGAAAATGATCCATGTAGCAAGGGTCTCCTTTTCTTGGGAAACAAACAGCTGCCTTATCACTGCAGAGCTGTGGTGACAGAAAACTGTCATCTATCACAAGAAATTTATATTTGCTTCTAATATCCATTGGTAAAGAACTGTTCCATTTGTACTCTGTATTTTTGCACCATTTGTCATTATAAGGGCTGTCAGTAATACATTCAAGAAGATAGCATAGGCTTTGGAATTAAAATAGGTTTTGAATTTTACTGCTGGATGCTTTCCTTTTGGGGATTTAACAGAGTGACTATTCCCTGACACTCATTTTCCTCCAAATTTGGCCTGTGACTTTGGAAGCTAGACTTTCACCACATACACAAACAAAAGCTCTATTATTTAGTAAAATCCTTTTTTTTTCTGATATATTTTAAGAGTATTAAAAGTATTTTTACCTGCTTCCAACTTGTGTTTTCCTAGCTAGATTTTGGGAGGCAAGAGATGAAATGCCAGCTGGACATCCTTAATACCTTAGTCTGTTAGTCATATTACAGGTCTTTTGTGTTAAGATACTCTAGAAAGTAACGGGATCAGAATGTAGTCCTGAGTGCTTTTGAGATGGTATTTCTAGATTATGTAATAACAGAGACAACCCTTTAGTCATTCCTCATTATAGCAGGGCATTTTTGTGTTTCACATACTTTCTTATTATTCAGATGATCCCTTACATCATTCTGTAATATATAGCTGTTTATTAAGTTTATTAAGGTTACAGTTGGCAAAATACGCAACATTCTAATGCAACTCTAGATATTACAGGTGGGCTGCAATGAACAGAACTGGGAATTGATGCATTTCCCAGCACAGTTAATTAATGAGTGATTTGTTCTATATGCAGAAGAGTGTCAGATTTCCTGTGGAGTTAAGAATTGTCAGAGTCTCTGTGATTTTCCAGATTTCATTTCATTAACTAATGGAGGAAAAATAAATTCTCAGACTTTTTGAAGGAAATTGGTTTGAGGGAGAAAAAAAGAGAAAGGAACACTCAAGCCCCTATTTCTAGGCTATTTTTTTTTTCTTTTTTCATTCCAAAAATTGTCTACAGGGGAATATTCTGGAATAATTACTACAAAATTAACTTTCTCTGTTAGACCCGTTATTCTTTGGTCAGAGAATAGTGTGGTTGACAAACATTCTTTCAAAGGGGATGAAATTATGTCACAGTCTTTCTCAACTGTCAGCTCAAAACTTTAGAAACAGAATCTTGTAGTCAGACTCTTACTTTTAGTTTTTGTCACCTAAAGATATATAAATATCGAAGCGTTCTCATTGACTTCAGTAAATCACAACACTTAATTATGTGGCAGATTTCAGGGTCTCAGTTCTAAATTTCTGACCCCATTCTGTTTCTGTGACCCTTAAATGCCCAGCTACCAAGTACAGACTAAGCAGTGGGAAGGAAGAGATGTCTGCAGGACATTTGAAAACACCTGTAGAGCACCCAAAGGACCCTTTAATCCAGTACCTTGTTTCCATCAGAGAAAAAGTGGGATGCCAGGGCAAAGGATGTAGGAGAGCTAATGTGGAAGCTCCATCTCTCCATCAGTGTCATCAGGATACAGATGAGGTGTCCAGTCACTGGTGGCTTAAGGAGCTCCTGAGCTGGCATTTCAGTTCAGAGCGTTGGGTTTAGCAGCACTTTGTAATGTTCTTTATACTTTTCTGTATCACTGTTGGTTTTGGAAATCCGTAATAATGTCAGTTCCAGATTAGTGAACTTTATTAATTTCAATATTAATCTTTTGGCTGTTAAGTGCACTTTTTCAGTAGAAGTAGTGGTACAGTCTTGAGGGATTCACTTCCCTTGGTTATTCTTACAAGTCACCAAATCTGTGCTGAGGCATCTTTTAGGTGAGTGTATTCACTATATTTGAGTCTATTCACTATATTTGAGTCTATGGTTGTCTGTAGTCAGAAAAGATACTGAGGTAAGTTTTATTTTTGGCATCCAAGGGCAGGAACTACTTTAAAAGTTGGACTTGTAACATCTGCTAGGAAAAGCTACTTTGATTTTAGGATTTTTAGAACAGAAAACACTAGATGTTGGAGTCTTAGGTGGCTGGAAGAAAAATAAATAATAATATAAAAAAGAGATGTGAGGTATTAATAAAAATAACATGAACTGAATTTCTGTGGACAGAAACCAGAATTCAGTATTTCATCTCTGTGTAGCTGCTGGTAATAGAAACTTTGAACACTGCCGTCATGGACTGGTTTTTAACAGATAACATGAAAATAAAAGGTTTTCCTTTGCTATTCATCAGAATTAAAAGCACTATAATGATAATGATAGGTGGTAATTACTAAAACAAATATATTAAATATATTTAATCTGCAGCCTGTTTCGCATAATTTCTTGATAATTAGGCTATATAGGCTGTGTAGCTGAAAAGTCAAACATTATTAATGACATTAGAAACTCCAGCCATTTCAGTATTCTATGTGCAGGCATTGGGCTGCCTCTTGGGCTACTAAAAAAAAGGTAAAGCATTTCATAGAAATCCTGCATTGTCAGCAAACTGAAATAATAGTGAGTCTTCACATCTTGTAGTATGGTTAATATGTGCTCTAAATTGCCAGTTCAGATCTTCCCCAAGCATACTGGCAGTGATAGAACATTCCTTATAATTTATAGAGGTTCATGTCCCAAATTTTTCTGACATTGTCATTCTGAGGCCTCTGCTGTCACTTCTTTTCTGGCAGAAAACTGCATGAGTGCCAACACTGGTGGTTCATACTTTCCAGTGTTCCCCAAAAATCCTTTCTGCTATCTTGTTTGTGCTGGCACTGTTGTTCATGTGGCAGTGCACCAGCCTGGGAACTGAGCTGGCTCAAGGCATTTCTGACAAAGGAAGAGTTTTCTCCCCTTGCTAATTCATTCTATAAGAAAGGTCAAACATCATTACTCTGAGCTTTGCACAGCAGTCACCTGTGTTCAGAGATACCAAACTCCAATTTCTGTTTCCAAATGAGGTGTGAGTTTCTGTTCTTGGAAAACAGAGATGGAGTAAAAGTGCTTGTAGAAAATTAAGATGTTCTATGTGGAGCATGGTTTAATGCAAGCTAGTCAGAAAGATTTTGTGCATAAAAATGCAAAAATAACAATACATTTAAAGAACAGTCAGGCATCTGGATGAATTGTGCGCTGGAATCTACCCATAAAAGTCCAATTTATGCTCTGCTGGTAGTTTTTACCTGTTCGAATGTTTTACTTGGTTGAAGCAACAGGAAATCAACAAAGGAAAGAGTATTAGTTCTGCAAAATACCCCAAGGTGGATGCTTTCATCTTGAGTATTCAACCCAAGCAAATCCTGGAGCTGCCATCATCAATAGCCATTGTTTCTGCATCTCAGAATATACTGATCACTGCAGCTGCTGCTGTAACCTAGGAAATCTGCCAGAGTGCAAGTATGACCTTTTGTGCACAGAATTAAAACATTTCAAATTTACACAAAGACAGAAGATTCTGTAAAAAAACCTCATTCACTAGACAAAAACTTTTTTGCCATTAAAAAACTCAGGAAGCCAACGTTCAGTATTGAGCCTAATGTGTCTTCACCCCCTTGCAGTCCTCAGTGACAGTATGGCCCCGTTGTCTCTGAAATTTCTGCATGCTCCATCCATTAGGAGAAGCAGCCCTAAGCAATATGTGAAGAGTTCTGGGAAAAGAACAATAGTGTAGGGTTTATATTCCTGTATGAGGGAGCACAAGTCAGGGCATCAGAATAATGTCAAGTTGTGTGCTAGGGAGGTGGATTAGTTGGCATTGAGGTCAGTTGGGATACAACTTCTGTAGGTAGAGACCTTCAGAAACTTGCAGATTTGCTGTTCTTTTATTAACATGTTCTTCATTAAATAACCTGGCTGTTTTTCTGTAGCAGCCAAAAGTTTCTGTGAGTGTTTTTTTATTCCACAGTATTCTTTTGTCACCTGTAAGCAGTAAGCTCAGTAACAGCTCACTCCTTTGTTTCCAATTCTGCCCTGTGCTTGTTTTCATTTGAAGTTTGACCTCTGTGACCTCTACTATACATTGCACTCTCTTTACTCACTGCCAGTATGCTTGGGGAAGATCTGATTCTACACTTCTGATTTCAATGAATCTGCAGTGTTTGGTTTCACACACATGCACAGACATGTTTTCTTACCTAAACGAAAAGAGCCACAGGGAGCACTACATGTTTTAAAGGTAATTGAAGAGATGACGATCCAGAAATTTTAGCTTTTAGTGGTCAGTTATGTAAATATTTCTCAGTGCCTATGCTGTCCCCAGAAGGGGGAGGATTCAGAGGCATAATGGCTTGGAGCATCTGCTACTTTAATAGAACAACTAGCTTTTCCATTTTATTATAGTTGGGCGTGACATATTACAAGATCAGATTTTTAAATGAGATTTTCTACTGCTGTTCTATTTTGTGCTGCCCATTTGTGCTTCCTATATATTTTCTGCCTCTAAATATTATAGTTATCCTTACAAAGCATGCTTTGATAGTGAAAGAAGGGCTAGGATACAAAAGGATAAAGTTATTTTCCTACAAGAATGAAAATGTTCTTTTAAATCAGGAAAATACATCTCAGGTTACTGGGTCCCACCTAAATGTCCCTGGTGTTTCCTTTCTCTCAACTGTTGGCTTGTAATGAGAAGGGTTACAGCAGCCAGGATGCTTCTTCATTCCAAAATGTCTGTTTATTTCTTTTTTGTGTTATTGCAATGTGGAAGATTCTCTGTACATTGAATTAAAATGCAGACTGGAAAACTGGCCTTACTTTGAAATTGTGGTAAGGACTGTTCATGATGTGATGGGTTGTAAGTTGCCTTATAAAACAGTTTTCTCACTCTTCCATAATTTTTACTTTGGAGGTCACGATTTTGTACTGGACACAAAATAGTATCCATTCCTATGGAAACAGGCATTATGATGTCACTTCATTTTTTCAGTGAGATCCAGAGGAACCCATAGTGAATTATGAGCCCAACTCTTGGAGCTGAAGCTGTAGAATATTGTAAGCATGCTGCTGCCTGACATGCTCATGTTTCCTATTTTAGACCTGACTGATCTTCAGATAACATATGGTGGTACAAGTAATTGGAAAATTGGCAGACCTGTCAAAAAAATATGCTAGATGGGACAAAAATACGATGCTGCAGCACATAAAGTGTCTCTGAAGTTAAATTTATTGTCTTTTATCAAATGGTGAAGTAAACGCATCTGGTCGCAAAAAAATGAAACATTTTTCAATGGCAGATGCTTTTCAAAAGTAATTTTTAGTACAATGATGAAATTTCTTGCATTCAAAAGTAATTTAGTGGAAACCTCTGGTCAAGAACAAAGTAAAGGTGTGTAATACTGTCTGCTGTAGGTGTTTGAATATCTTGTTATCCGTGTGTGATTTAATAATTTCTTTATGTAACCATCCAGTAAAATGGTCAGTAAAATATTTACTCATTAAATTATTCTTCCACTATAAATGTAGGCAATTAGACTTGTTTAAATTTCTTATCATTTTTATTTCAACTCTGGAGCAAAATCAATCACTTGAATAAATTACTTTTTTTTTGCTTATTTTTATGCTTATTGGTCAGGCAAAAGACTGTACAGAATTCCATACATCTACATAAGCAGAAAAAGTGTACTTCTTCAATAAGTTGATTAATGTTCAGGTTTTCATTTTCTTTTACAGGAAGATGAAAATGAAGCTGAAGCAGAAAATCCATCTCAGGAGCTGAATTTGGAACAGAAAAAATCAAAAAAATAGGAGATTGCTGTCTTGTTTGAAATATTTGCAAGTTGTGTAACAGTGGTTATAGTTTCTCATTGTAAAATTAACAAAAAAGTTCTCAATAAAGTCATTGAAAATTAAATTCATGGTGCACTGGGGAATTAATTAAGTAGCTCCTGGTGATATTCTTGATTACATTAAAGCTGAATTATCAGAACTGAGTACCATACCAATAAAATTCTGAAAGCTTTTTGAACACATTATGGAAAGCTGATGGGTTATTCATCACTTATAGCATTTACTAAGCAAATAGGGCAATTTTATGTTTTACTCTGCAAAGCAGTGTTATCCTTAAAGGATAGTTATAACTCAGACATATTTTGGTATTTCTGAGCAAGAGCTTTGATTCTTAAAAGTTAGATAAATATGTTCTATTAAAGGAGTTCTGAAATTTCTTCTGATCAGTGATTAAAATAAATGTTTCTGAGGAGTAGGTAGAGGCAAGAATTTTTTTATATGTATGGTACATTTTTAAAGTAATTAGTTTTACATTTGTATTGTGATTTTTAATTGGTTTCTTGTTGCATTATACTTTTCTTTGTGTAAACCTTTTCCATCTTCATGTGATCATTGTCTTTTAATGAATGTCAAGCTTTTGTCTTGATTAGGCCACCCTACCCAGGTCTAATTCCCTCATGCCAATCTTTCCATTCTAACAAAATAAAATAACGTCTTTCTGTGTCATTAGACCTTCAAGTGAGTAATAAATATCTTAAAAGAACTTTTCTTCCTATAGTCCTAATTTTGTTTTCCAATTTACCTCTGCTTTTTAGCCTGTGCTGGTCAGTAAATGGGAAAGTACAAGAAACTCAGAGGTAGATTTACAGCCTGATAGTTTCACAGATTGCAATGAAGAAACAAAAATTCTCACTGATTCTCTTTTAGGTTTAAAACAACACTCACTGAAGTCCCTTCAGTGAAGTTTATCTTGCTCTAGAGAAATTAAAGTACACTTCTTTTCCCACTCTTCTATACTTTTACTCTTTGCATTGAGTGTTAAATCAGATGGTAAATAGTATCCCTCCTCAATTTTATCCTCTCTGTGTAAATTACATTTTCAGATATTTTAAAAACAAAATGCCTGTGCTTAAGCAATATATTTTATGAATTCTTTTCTGGTTCATGAGGTTCAAATGTGTCTAGCTCATGGACAAATTTCAATCACAATTACTCTACAGGAGTTTAATAACACTAGATCTCATTTTAACGAATGCAGCTATCATGTAAATTAACGGATAAAATAAATTCAGCATTGGTCCGTTTGGTGCAGATCAACCACTGTAGCCATCTCAGAGTGGAGGGGGAATATGATTTTCTCTTCACTGCAGTGGAAGAGACAGATTTAGGAAAGACAGAAGCAGAGTTTTACCATGCAGGACCTTAGGGACCATTCTCTGTGCAGCGATGTGAAGGATCACAGGGTAGGTGAAACAAATGGAATGCTTTTCATTTTTTCAGACTAACCCAGAAAACCATAGTTCTCAGAGCTTAGTTATCCACAAGGTCTGAGGAAGGGGCAGGATGTCCAGTGGAACAGGCTGAAAGACCTCTGAATTTTGAAGGACAGAACTAGCAATTTTTAAAAAAAAGGTAAGAGAATGAAGTTTTACGTAGGGCTTACACGAAGGAAACGTAATGTCAGGGGGAGCTACTGACTGGGATGAACTGGCCTGGACATGCCTTGGCCTTTCAGCCTGCACTTGATGCACTTGATGTTTGGGTTTATCCTGTCTGAAATTAACGGGTAGGGCCTCAGTTGTGCAAAATATTTATATCTTTATATAATCTTATTTCCTTTTAGTCCATGGCAGCACATTTGTACTTTTGCTGTGAGTCAAAGCTCTGTGACAGCCCAGGACTGTACAGGTGCATGAGAAGAGAGGAGTGGTTATTCGGTGTTCAAGTTTTGTATGAACATGCATCACTTGGCTCTGGAAAACCTAAGTGAGAAAAATAGTTCAGTCATTGAAAGATACCATTTGCTTCCATGTGATGCATAACTCTGATGAGCTTTAAAGGAGTATTTCCATATCTTTCCTAACTTCTTCAAAAATTTAATGTGAAAATATAATTATATAAGCCATACTTTTAGCTAACTCCAACATACATCACCAGAAGTCTACAGTCAGTGTTGTTAACCTGTCCCTTGGTTAAGTTATTGACTTCAAAACATGGGAATTCAGGCATTTTCTCTGAAAAATAATAACCAGTACTTTTGCCATAACCAGCTGGGATGGAGATTGAGACAAACGTGGCTGAATTGAAATGCAGTCCTAACTTCATCCCTTTCAGAAAAATGTAGGAGACCAATCTTAATAACTTGTTTGTAGACATGTTTACTAAATAGAGGGGGAGAGGTGTTTAACTGATAAAGATCAAATGGATCAGATGAAGGCTATACCAAATGACTTTATTTCCTTTATTTTGATTCTGTTCTAGTTAAAATTAGCAGCTGGATTGATTTTTTTTGTGTATTCCTGAGTTTTCAAACTACCAGTATGGATTACATTTTCATCATGTATTTTTTTCTCCTCAGTGTCCGGAGGTTTTTTTGATACAACGCACTGGGTAAAGCAGATGTCTGCAACACTGCTACCTGGCTCTGACATGATGAGTGTTACTCTTCAGCAGAACTAAAGTGTAAACCTGATGCAGAATATTGTGACTTTTATTAAAGGTGTGTCTGTGCTGCAGTCAAGCACAAGCCAGCGTGATACTGAAAGCATCCTATCTCCTGCAGAATGAAGTTCAAAGCTTATCTGAATAAGCTCAAAGCCCAACTTAGAGATGGGAAGAACAAAACTTGAGACAGCTTTAATTCAGCTGGTTGCAGTCACTTTTATGGAGCAGTATATTCTTTGTATGCAAATACACACAGACACTCCTCTGTACATGTGCCCAAGCAGCCAGTTATTATGTCCTTTTTATTTCTCTTTCTCTCTATTCTGTTATTTAATACTAAGAGTTGCATGCAGATCTGAAAGTCTAGATGGAGGGCTACTTACTTCCCACTGCATCCCTCTCATGCATGACAGTGATGATGCTCCCCAGTTGGGAATAGCAGTTTTTCTGGATTGCATTAGTGATAGCTATTTTAGGGTAGCTTTGGGGATAATTATGCTTTCTGTGCTTGAGGAGAAACTGTTATTTTCCTCATATTAAAACAAATTCACTGCTTTTGTGCAGTTAATGATGGATTGCTGTTGGTTTTTGTTCAGTCCTCCATGTTTGCTCTTTTCCCTCCTGTGGAACAGTGGGCTATGGAGAATTTTTTGAACTCCAACACTGTTTTCTATTACAGACAATTGCTTCATCCTCAAAGAAGAGCAAATTTCTCCATTACTATCATTTTTGTTCTTAAAAAATAGTGTCTAACCTTTCCACTGCCTCATGAGGGTATCAAAAATTTGAGGTGTGGAAGTTCTTGTTAATCATTCAGAGTAATATTTCTGATTTATGAGAGTGTGGCTTATGTTGTATTGTAGATACCTGTGCAATAGTTTGTTATTAAATGAATCTCTTTAGTATATTACCAAATTGTTGTTGTTATGCAAGGATTCTTATTCCAAATGCTACATTCCTATATTAAAGACAGGACTCCAAATGATTGGCCTGAGCTAAAAAATCAAAGCTACTTTTGACACAGATGCTGTTTCTTTCCTGTTTGTTGCTCTTCTGGCATTGAAATAGTTGGATCTAAAATGTTGTGCAGTCATAAGGGTTCTGAACAAAAGCAGGTATTTTGGTATTTGAATCCCAGGGTACGTGTAACTTCTTATGAGAATCCACAGTATTTTGGTTTTTTTCTTAATGATACATTGCAATGTATTGCTACACTGGACATTTGGGGCTCATTTAGGGTCATTGTCCTGATCAGTACATTATGTGCACAAAGTGTCACACACAGTGGCTAATTCTAATACAATATTCATTTTCTGCTCATTAGAAAGCATCTCTGTACCTGTAAATTAAGAAAACTATTTAACATGGTTATTCACTCTCAGGAGCTTCAATATTTGCACAGTAGGAATTTTTGACCAGAGAAAACCATACTGACAGAGAAGTATCTCACTTCAGTGCTTCTTTCTCATTGCAGTCCCACAAGCAGGCTACCTCTTGCTTGGTTGCTCTGCATCACACTACAGAATCTAACTCTCCCTGACATTAGGCTGGATAGGTTTTACCCTGGTTTTACTCTGAAAAGTGAAGATTTATTAGAAACTGACTCTATTTCACATGACCTAATGAAAACAATTTTTACAATGAGCAAACAACTTCTATCACCTATCTAAGGCTATAGAGTGAAATCATAGCAGGTAATAAATGTTTCCCCACCGTGAATTCAGTGTGGGTTCTGCAGTGATGTTATCTGGGGAAGGAAGTGAAATGCTGAAGGCAACAGCATGAAAATGCATGCAGCTATGGCATAATTCTGATTTGTTTGGAAGAACTATTAATTTCCTTGTTACAAAGCCAAGTAAGAGCAACCCTTTAAAACTCTTGAACCATGAAAGCCATTTCCTTAAGGGTTTTAAATTTGGGAACAGAGTCATGAAATTTATAGCTTTGATGAGATATTCTTTGCCTGCAGTCAGAATGAGAGCCAGATCATTGGTTTCTCAGCATGACACCTATGTATTCTTGTGTGCACTAGATATCATTAGGCTCATAATAACGCAGCTATCATCACATTAACGTCTGAAAGGTTCAGTTTTGATGCTTGGTTTAAGTCTCATTTATACCTACAGCATACAAAACAGCTGAATAAAAGCAAAAGTTGTATCTTACCTATATTGTGCTACTGTTATGCACTTTAACCAAAAATACAGTAATTTTATGCCTGATCAAATTTTTATTATTTTATTTTTCTTGCCAAGTCATGTTGTTTTGAAAGAGCTGCAGTGATGAACTAATAGCACGATGCCATGAATGCAGTAGCAGATAATGGTACAGTGAGACCACTTTTTTTCTGGTTCATGCCAGTAAGGACAGTAGGGAACATCATATACATATTGGCCTAATAATTGTAATTTTCGGTGTATTATTGAAAATTTATGTACAATGTCTGCCATCTTATGGTAGAAGAGAAGTGTGTCAGAACAAGCTGATAGCACCTCATTTCTTGTGTTCTTTCAGGTAAAGCAGTGCAGACTGTCATGTTCTAGCAAGGCACCAGCAGTTGGAAGGCACACAAAGAAGAAAATACAGCTGCAAACAATTTGGGTTTTCACTGGTCTGCTACTTATTCTGCGAGTTTCTATTGGAAAAATAAAGTATATCACTTCACAGCATAAAATTGTGCAGGTTTTTTCAGTGAATATCATACCATTTGTATCAAATGTAATTTGCAGAGAGAGATACCAAGAGAAATCATCTTTTGTTCTGCCCTGTGACTGAACAATTGGAAAGAGTTTGGGAGAAACATCTTTATTCTCATAATGGAGAGCAGAAGTCTGGAGAAGCACCAATATAGCAAGTCTAATAACTTGTGAAAAATTATTTACTACTTTGATCTGAATTGTTTTCCCCAGATCAGTGTCAGAGCTTTCATTTCTTTACATGGGAGAGATACCTGCAGGAGTTCTGACAAGAGATAGTCTGCAAGTCGGGGCTGTAGTTAAAAGCAGCCAATTCCAGTGGTTTGGAAAGAATAAAACACAAAGACAACTTGAATCATCAGAAGTTGGGAAGGCTACATGAGACAATATTCTGCAAGAGCTTAAAATCCTGGTGGAATAAGAAACACTAATTAGCAGCTGAGGAGATGGGATTTGTAAAAGATAGAGTATAGCAATAATGTTACCCAGAAGAAAGACTTCAGGATGTTTTCATTTTAATTGTTAAAATGCAATTTCTTGGTATTTATTTTAAGGATCACTGTTTCAGTCACCAATATCTGAATATTTTTGACTCAAATGCCAGACTTTTTTTATAACATCTTGCTATGAAAGATGTGTTATGAAATAACCTTTTTTCTTAAATCTTTTAAGGATCAGTTGAATTTTTAATGTCTTTATATCTTCATACATCAAAATGCTTCAAATATTGCTGCAGTATTATGAAATGTTTTGTCCTGAAAAGGAATGCAATATTCATTCTTAGTTACAAACTTAATGCTAAGTGGTTAGGTGAAAAATGCCTTTTTCAGCCCACATTTGTTCCATAAGAGTATCTTGACCCTTTTTTGAATCCAGCCATAGTGTAGATAATACATGGCATTGCTAAACCCACCCTTTAACCTGTATTGCTCATGTTATGGAATTGTCTCTAATTGTTAAGTAGCCTGCCCATATAAATCTGTGTGAAATCACACCACTGATTCCCACTTTTAGGATATGGAGTCAAAACAAAACTGAGACTACCTTTTCCTCCTTGTAGATAAAACCTTTTTAGGCCAGCCAGGGGAATTGTCACCTTTCAGAGAAGCAGGGTGAGGCAGCTGCCAGCAGTATGGGACAGCAGCACAGAGAAGAGACTTCTGTTCCCCAAAGCTTTGTTTTCATTACAGAAGACAACAGCCTGAAAAGCCAGGCTGAAGAAGTGATATAGCTTGGATCATGTTCTTTTAGCACATCCCTACATATTCTGCTGTATATTTTTTGCCTTTGTTAAAAGGAATACAAGACTGCTTTGCTGAATGCTTGTTAATTAGCAGGCCGCTGTATTGGGTTTGCCTGGCCAGGCTTTAGTAGTGGGGGGGCTACAGGGTTGGCTTCTGTGAGAAGCTGCCAGGAGCTTCTTCCATGTAAGACAGAGCCAATCCCTGGCAACTCCAAAGATGGATGTGCTGCTGGTCAAGGCTGGGCCAATTAGAAATGGTGGTAAAGGCTCTGTGATAAGAGATTTAAGAAGGAGAAAAAGAAATAAAAATTATTGCACAGTTGTAATTGCAGCCGGAGAAGAGCAGGGTGAGAATATGTGAGAGGAACAACTATGCTGACATGAAGATCAGTGCAGAAGGAGGAGCAGGAGGTGCTCCAGGTGCCAGAGCTGGATTCCCCTGCAGCCCGGGGTGCAGCCCATGGTGAAGCAGCTGTGCCCCTGCAGCCCATGGAGGATCACAGGGATGCAGAGATCCACTCACAGCCTGTGGAGGAGCACTACGCCAGAGCAGGTGGATGCCTGAGAGGGGGCTGTGAACCCGTGGGAGACCAGCCAGGGTTAACCTGCTACAGCCACGCTGGAGCACAAATGACAGATCTCATCTCAGCGAATACTGGCCTTGGGTCCCAAGCAGTTACAAAATTTCTTCTGACCAGCTCATCTTCCAGGAGGGAGCTTGCAAACATTGTTTTGCTTGTTGCTACACACAGTAATCGATGCACACTTTCATGGCCTTCTGAAAAACTGTGCAGATGTGAAGAAAGATTCTGGGAATAATCTTTTAATTTTTTTGTAGGTTATCCCCACCCAGTTATTCATAATGAAGAGACTTTCAGAGACAGGCCAAATCCATTAAGTAACTTCAACACCACCTATATGCAGGCACTGCTGCCTTGCAGGTGTTTTCTGAGGAGTTGACTAGGCTGGTCTTGAGTAGCTTTGCTCTTTGCAGCCCCAGGAGTGTCTCACGGTGGTTGTGGGCAGTAACTCCTCTTAGATCTGCTGGAGCAGTGTATCACCTTGTGGCTCTTTTGTGACTGCTACTTTGTTATCCTAAACCAGGGAGAGTATGGGATGTAGTGCAGCCCGCTGACCAGTGTGGTAACTCAGTCCCTCAGCCAGAGTTCAGCAATGGTCAGAGCATCAATAACTGTGAATTACCTATACCAGGACAGAACTGATTTGATGGTGAAAGTTTGGCATCATCAGCAAAGAATTTGGCAGAAGTAATAGTAGTCCTTCAAACTGAACTGTTTTTCCATTAATGACTCACATTTATGTCTTTAGACCCACGTTTGGTCATCTCATCATTCCATTCTCAATCTGGTCAGACTTTGCTGCCCACACCTGATTAGGAAGTTATGGCTTGTTGATGTGGACATCAAGCCTGTTATCTTCCAGCTTTTCTTCAGGGATAGAATTCTATGTAACCATAGACCCCAAAACTGGTTGAAGTTCAGTTAAAGGTAATGTCTCACCAAAGAAGGAAGAATGCACAGAGCTGTCATTCTTGGTCTCTGGTATCAATTTAAATAAAAATTTTTGAGCAGCCACCCTGCTTCTGCCCTGTAGCCTGGGACTGTCGTTTTTGCAAAGATTTCCTCATCTGGGCATGCTGCCACTGCTGAAGGCATGCAGGCTCACATGATTTAGGTTCCCTTACTGCAAAAGGTGACAGTTCCCAGTGTTTCCTGAGAGGACACCAAGGCTGAAATAATTTCCTACCTTCTTGCTGTCCAGTGCTTGTTAACCTTCAGAGAGTAGCAGGGTTTGCAGTAGGTCAAAACCCACCTTCTTTAAGGCATGTGAGAAGGCTGAAAATATAATTTTTAAGCAGGGAAAAGCATTGTTTTGTTGGACTAATTAAGTACTAAGTAATTTTTCCAGGGTACACAATTGCCTTGTATTCTTGTTTAAGCAGTTAGTCTTGGGTAGAAGCATTTAGGTTATTCATAGCCTACTGCCTTCATTCACTGTGAATGAGAGTTTTTATCATAACTATTTGTCATTATTGTGGGAGGGGTTATTAATTATAGTAATATATCATCATGTACCTGGAGCCCAAATTCTTAGGAACAGTAAAAATGAATAACTTGGTCTTTATTCCATTCTGAGTTAAGAAATGAGTGTCTAGGGAGGTTTTGCCTGTAGCCTATGAGATGTTTTCTGGTGGTATGGTTAGTTTTCTTTGTTCAGTGAAAGTAGCTTACAAAGCCTTAAAAAATTCATCATTACCTCTAAAAGTATTTTGCAAAGGGAATTGCACAAACCTGACAGAATTGCATGAACCCTACAGGATTCCAATCAAACAGTGACAACAGTGACCATTTACCTTAGAGAAATTATCAAGATATGTAATTTTTAGTATTTTGAGTGTTAGCACAAAATCAAGTGACATATTAAGTTTTAATACCAAGGCTCACTATCAACCACGTTAATATTTGACATGTTATTTAAAGTTTTGGTATCTAAGAATTTTAAAACACAGCTGAAATGTAGAAGGCAAAAAATACCCGCAACAGGTACCTCCCCATCGTTTATTCTACATTGAACGGATCCTTAGAGTGTGAGTGGTTTATCTTTTGAGCCACCTGGAACTGCAAAGGCAAACAATTGTATTTCAGACATAATATTTTAGAACTGAAAAAATTAATTTATTCTCCCATCTAGTTTAGATAAGTAGACAGTTATTTCTACCGCAAATGATAAAAATAGAAGAATAATGGTTGACATTATGCGTTAAGGTTCTCCAGTATTGATAGGAAAATCAGATATACCATTAACATAT
Source organism: Corvus kubaryi (assembly GCF_017639235.1). Lineage (NCBI taxonomy): Eukaryota > Metazoa > Chordata > Aves > Passeriformes > Corvidae > Corvus > Corvus kubaryi. The sequence continues at coordinate 31,985,063 of NW_024581137.1, read as the reverse complement.
CATACCTACATCTATTTCATTACATTTTTTAGTCTAAACATTCAGTTCAGTGGACAGAAGAGTGGTGTTTTTCAAGTATTTTTTCAAATATTGAATTACATACCATTCATAAAGTACGTGCAGTGTGAGAATTATAGATCTCTGACACAACTGCAGCTTTGCTATTTTTGAAATCTTCCAGGAGCAAATCAGAAGGAACAAACTTCAAACATACCAGCAGAAATACCACTGCACTTCATGATCATGGACCCTAAAAATGGAACAGTCGATTTGCTGTTTGCTACCAAGGAGGCAGTGAAGAGTTAGAGTGTTGCAGCAATTAAGCAACAATTTTGGTATCAGAGCCTTTGAACTTTTATCACTGCATTTCAAAGATCTTGATTTTTTTAAGTAGAGTTATTTTCCTAGCAGGAGCTTAGTGCCATTGGAAGTGAAATTATTATAACATTTGTGAATTATATTTTACTTAGAAATTGTTTTTCCTTTCCTTTTAGGAGCACTGTTTTATCTATGACACAAGGAAACAAACATCACCTTTGTTTGCCTCTTTTACAATGAATTATTTTACATCACAGCCCTGTCTAGTATATGTATCCCCTAATACCTGATATTCAAACCTTTTCTCAAAATGATCAGCTGCTTTTCTAACTCTAGATATCAATTAAATACAGTATTATTTATATATGCACATACGTAAAAATATGTTTAGAGGATTTGTTTCCTACAGTTACATAGGTTTATAGTTTGTGCGGTCTCCATCCTCAGTAGAAGATGCCCTGAACAAACTGGTCTGATCTCAAGCTGACCCATATTTGAGCAGGAGGCTCAGCTAGAGACCTCCTGAGCTGCTTTCCCACCTGAGTTATTCTGTGATTCTGTGATAAGTATTTCATGTTTATACACTTAGCAGCTTGGATGTGCAAATAGAGAAGGTAATAAAACACTTCGCTTTTAAAGTCCAAGTGTATCTGTTCTCCCTCTGGGAATGTGAGAGAAGACATCACTTTCCAGTGCATGTGAGCTTCACAGTGCACTCAGCTGCCCAGCTTTGAGCAGAATCCAGGCACTGCCCTGGGCTCTGCGTGTCCAGGCGAGCTCTTGGGGCTCAGACAGATACTGCCTTCTAAAATATGACTTTTAGTCATACAGTCATATATATAGTCATAGTGCAACTTTTCTGCTTCTAAAAATGAATAGCAGATTTTATTATTCCATTTCAGACTGTGCCGGCAATTTGGGTATTTGAGTTTATTGATTCATTGTTTATGCCTTCAGTAATATCTGATAATGGAGAAAGGTTTGAGGGTTTGGGTTTGGGTTTGGATGAGTTTTTTTCCCTCTCCTTAAATTTTCAACTCAAACATATACAGTCATGTGGAGCTTGTGGGGCTCAAGCTGACACAATTAAATGTTACTAACCTTTGGCAGTGATAAGGAGCTTCAAGAACTTTTTCCAATTCCTTTGTGCTTGAGTCCTGCTCTACTGACCACCAGTTCTGTATTTTTGAAAAGTCACTGACCTCTGGACTTTATCACAAACCATACTAGTTTAAACTTGGAAGATGATATTTACATGGCAGTCTCCAAGATAAACCTTGGGAGGAATTAATATTTCTGAATTTATTACCAGTTTGCAAGAGAACAAGGTTAAAGGTTTGATTTTCTTCTGTTGTTCTTTTCTTCTTCTACTTACATCAAGGTAATTATTTTTGCATGTCTTTATTTTATCTCTCACTGTAGATGAAACAACTGATTAATACCAAGTAAAACAAACAAACAAAAAAAAGGGTAAATTTATAGCAAAAAGTAATATTTCACTTAGACGATCATTTATTAGAGAGTTCATCTATGATGTATATAACATGCTAATAAAGACTAAGGGTGTAGTATTTATGCAAGGAAAGCGGTGTGGCATAAGGTGGTAATCCTCCAGTGAAGTAGTAACTTCAGGAGCTCCAATTCATCAGAAGCTTTTTGACATCTTTCCCTTGGCCCAGGTCCATTGAAACTAAAAACATTGCAAATGTCACACATTGAGGGCTGTTGAAGACAGAAGTGACATGCATTTACAAGCCTTTGCTGGCTGGCTTATCTTTGAAGCACTATTGATTACCTCATGAGGAAGAGGCTGTATATTCCTTCCCTTCTGCCAGAGTGAGGTAAGTTACGTGGGCACAGGTAATAGAAGCAGTGAATTTCGGGGAGAAGAGATCTATGGTGAAGTAAAGTACAATGGACACTGATGTCAAGAAAGGTGCTGTGATAAAAAAAGAGGGGAATGATCAAAGCAAGAACTCCAGTGAGTTATCCTGTGTTAGCATGGCAAGCAACAAAGCCATTCACGTGGCAAATTATTATACCAGCTGTCTCATTTCATCTTTCTAAATTGTTCTATGCCTATGTCCTTTGCAAAAAGCTGATTTCCTATGTCTTTGTAAGTACATCACCATGGCAGAAGGGTGTGGGTCATGTCTTCTTGCAGGCTTCACCTAGGAAAGTTTAGTTTATTAATACAATTGTCTTTTTGGGCACATAGAAGCTTGGGAAAAGTTTTAATGTTCTGCTCCTGTAGAGATGGTAATGTAGACTTCTAATAAAAAGAAAGACTAGATATTTCATGACAATCTATCCAATGAGAATTCCCATTAAAAATAGTGTAGGTGTTTATGTCACAAAATGAAGCTGTACTATGATAGAACTCTAATCAAATTACAATTATTTTCATTTGGCATGAAGAGAAATTACGAATGCTTGCTGTTTATCAAGTTAACTTTGCTAATTAAAGGAAATGGTTTGCATGTCCTTCAGAGGATATGCAAAGCACATTTGTATTGCCAAATCAGCCTTTTCAAGATTGTTGCACAGTAGTGGCTGTTGAATGGCTGCAGAATGATTCTTCTATATTTAAAAACTGCTGCTTCCATTTTTTTTCTTGTCTAAAACCTAATTTGACCTGTTGATTCAACTTATATCTGTAGCAAAGCAAGTGAACAAGAAATCTGACAACAATTTATTTTTGTATGCTAATTATACACAGTAAGCAAAGAGGTGCATAATGACTGAAGGTAGAACATACTTTCTTAATGGTAAATTTACATATTTTTGATATGCCTGTCCATAGGCACTCTATACAATAATAGGACTGTAATGAGAAATGAACATCGAGTTGTTTGTTACGTATAGCAAATGTCAATTTAAATTCCAGATAAATTTCACGAAGATGTGAGAACTTTGCTTGCTTGAAATATTGGGGAAACACTGTCTGTTTCTTGATGTGTTTAAAAGTTTTTGTCTATAAAATTACTTGGAGCTTCTATTTTGACATTAGACATTTCTTAATTTTGCAAGCCACTACACACAAAAGAATTTTCATTCCCATGTGAGAGAATTCAGCAGAGACTGATTTTAATAGCATCAAGTATTATAACAAAACATTTTGATTTCAATACTGCCTCTATTTATCCCAGCAGGGAAGCTCTTGTTTCTGAATTCCCCATGGAACTAGCTCTTGTATTTGCTAATTGCTGTACCACTTCCCTGAAGCTTATCATCACTGAGGTCTAAGTTTCTCACAGAGGTCTTGGCTGGAAACAAACGCTCAAATAAAGGATATTTTCCATTAAAAACTAGTAAATTATAGTCCACATTCTCATAATGCATGTTATCCTGTAAACATGTACACATGTACACAGAATGTAATTACACCTGGAACTGCAATAGAAATGCCAGTTTAGTGATGCCTTCGGGCTTACCACTGGGATGTTTGTTTAGTAGCATAGCATGAAGAGCCACATTAGTGACATACACAAAGTCTGTAGTCAGGTTTTGATTATTAAATGATGAAAATGTACACTTGTATTTGAATCCATGCCAGGGCAATCTCTTTTTAAATTAATAACATATAAAAAAGCCAAGCAATTTTCCCACATTGATTAATGATTAATTTCTGAGGGCTTTTACGTAAGATCATGAATTTAGTACATAATAAAAAACTATTTGCATAATGGGGACCTTGTATTAAATTAGATCATATTCAGACTGTGATTGTGCCTTACAGCCCAAGTTCTCTTCTATTGAATAACATCAAAATCACAGAATGTTGAATTTTTTGTTTCATAGGGTAAGTATACCAGGAGATTATGTGAGGCAAGAAGAAACAAGATGTTAAAAAAACACTGTATATACAGATGAAGGATAGCAATGTGTTCTGGTTTCAGACTGGAGGCACTCTTTAAGTCAACATATCTGAAGTTAATATGAGATGTGACCGATTTAATTCAGAATTTAAAATTTTACTTACTAGAGTAAATAAAAGAAGGCTTTGATTAAGAAGATATTTTTTTACAAAGAGGACAAGAGGGTGCAGGTTCCTATTACAGCAAAAAGAAATGTTGGATTCCATGCCAAAGGGTCTGGTAAATAAATAGATAAAATGAAAGGACTTGGTGAACTTGCTTTCATAATCTATCTGTCATCTAAAGACTCTCTTTTCAATACAGAAATGCTGTATCCAAGTAGTTGCAACTGTTGAAGAGTCCTCTTGACATGACAAGAGCTACACCTTACCACACACTCACATTGGCTATTTATGTAACCCTTGAGTACACGTTTTATTTCATTTACTAGATAATACAAAGTGTTACTGTATCAGATCTCAGACTAATTCCAAAATGTTCTCTACATTATCATGCTTATTTTATGTGTAAAGATAAATATTTGGGGTTTTTTTCCTGTATCTTCTCAAAGGTTAGAAAGACCAGTTGTTCTGCCCTTAATGATTGATAATAGGAGAAATCTGATGAGCTTTGTATCTGGAATAATACCACATTAAATAACCATATATCATGTTTGAACGATTATAAGAATTGTACTGGTAGGTAAAAAAAGTTATTTTCTGTTCATTGTTAAGTCTTAGCAATAAATTATTCCTTATTGAAAAATAAACAGAATTTTACTATTTAATTCCTCTTATGGGTAGAACATTGCCATCACCTTTATGCATGTTTCACTGATCTTTAAATGACACATGCAATATTAATGACTTTAAGGGTTGTTTTCAAGGAGAGTTTTTGTATGTACTGCCTATCTTTTGTTTAACAAGGAAGCATTTTCTACTTTGAAGGCTGGACTTACTCTACCTCTTTCCTTTCAGCTCCTTTACTATTAAAGAGATCATAACATTGTCGATGTGCAATTTCAAGGAACAGCTGTAGAAATCTTTTTCAAGTATGTTTCATTCTTTAGCTCTGCCCATTTTGATACAAACTGCTGAATTGTGAAGTTCTTTTTTGATATGTGTTGAGCATGGATATCTTTCAGCATAGTCATATCAAATCCTCCCTCTTCTGACATTGCACTGACCCGTGCTGATTTTTTTCATCCAGCCTTTGTAATTTTGAATGAGTTTGTCTGCTCCTGTTTAAGCTTGCTTTTATCTTGGTTGTAGCAGTGATTCAGACTGGCTTTGAAGAACTGATGCTTATGTCTCAAATAGATAAATGCTTTAATAAATGCCTAGAATGCACTGTGCTTTCATCCTCAGTTATTTCCAGGACTCCCCAGAGTTCCTGGTTTTGTTCTTAATTTGCTTTATTCTTATGAGTCTTCATTGGACAGCATCTAATTCATGATGCAAAACACTGTACCATGTGCTGATGGTTATATATAGATATGGATTGGTTCTTTTTCTTCCCTCAGGGAATAAGTTGTAAGATATTAACCCACAGATATTTTAAGGCACACTGTTAACATAATTTTTTTTACTTGGCATCCTTTTTATCTAGCTCCTGGACATGTTTTTAGGTACAGATAAATTAAATTTCTCCCCTCATATATATAATGAATTGCTCTATTATTCTACAGACCATCACCCCATATAGTAGGTGTGTTTAAGCATATGCCTCATCTTACTTACATGCATTTGACATACCGGGTTTTCTTTGACAACTGAACCCTTAAAGAGGCTCCTGGCACCTTAGGAGATGGCTGAGACCCAGAGGAAATATATTAGGTGATGCTTGAAGTGCTTGACCATTTGCAGGCTCCAAAGCCTTGGGGGATTTAAATGCTAGAGTTAAGTAGGCAGGTAGTTAACATAATTGCATTAAAAAAAATTATATTAGTTTTTACAGGGCATTGATTTTGCACATCATCCAAATTGTCTGAGGACTCCCAGCTTAACTGATCATTTGCACAGCCTTCCTAGGCTGAAGTCTTTCGAGGTAACACACCTAGAAGTAAGGAGAGCTGTATTTGCAAGGAGCGGTGGTGCTAAGGGGTGAGGGATTGCTGTGAGCGGCACTGCCAAGATCATTTCCACAGCATGAAAACTGCTGATAAATGCTGTGGAAAAAACCTGAAGTCCCCAGTTCATGGAAGCCTGCTCGACCAGATAGGCTTGAATGGCTGCCAGTGTGTGAATCAGATGTCACTTGGGTTTGTCCTAGAGCAGACAATCTGTTTCAGCAGCGCCGGAGCCTGAAAAGAGGGAATGAATCAATGGGAAGAGACTCCATACACAATATCCTTTTTATGTTACCCAGAAAACCAGTTTTATGCCAAATTACTCTGGGATCAGGCTTGTGCCATTTACCTTATTGGAAAGCAATAGCTCCCCTTTATCAGTCAGCACAGTACTCATTTTCATTCCCATCTTTGCATTAAAGAAAGGGATAAGGTTTCTTTGAGAATAGCATTGAATTAGGTTTCATTCTGTGAGGTCATGCAACTGTTGATAAATAATTCTATTTGCCAACATTTAAATCACTTGTTTTCACGATAAGGAGAATTTAGATATTCTTTTGAATTAGCTGAAATTTTAGCAGTTGCAGGTTCTGTCCTACTCCTGGGACTCTGTCTGTCCCACTTAGAGAAAATGCCAAATTAGAGAGCAAAAGAAATTTTTTTTTTTTTTAATTTCAATCTTTATTCCTCCCCCGCAAACACAAACATGCATGTGCACAGACACACACTCCATCATTTTGAATGCTGGTTTTGGTCATTGCAAATGGCTTGAATTATTTAAAACACAGAAGGGAGGAACGAAGTAACTTTTTGTATTTAACAGTGGAGCTTAACTGTGTTCTCACCATGGCTCTAGTAGGCCATCTTTTCTGTTCAGGTTTGGTTTAGGTGGTTTTCAGGTCTCTTAACTATATTAATTAATTTTCTGCCTACCTGACCTTTAAATAACTACCATTTTCTCTCAAGAATTTGAAGAACACTTACATTGAACGCAGACAGAAAAGAAGAACTTTGAGTGATCTATCCTGCCAGTCAGTGAAAAGACATTCCCAGGTTTAAATTTCTGAGGAGGTAGATTGTTGCTGAGTGATACATTTGTACCTGATATTAACCAAGTAATGCATGTATGGAAGCAGCCAGGATGGCAAACAGAGGTTCCTGAATAGGGTGACATGACACAATTATAATTCATTGCCTCATTGCAGTGGTTGTATCCTTCCTCATTGCCCAGCTTTCCAAATAAACTTGTTTTGCATACCCTATTTATTAATCAGAAAAGCAGGAAAGTTGCTCTCAGACCAGAAATGAATGATGTGTAGAAGAAAGAAAGGCTTAATTTAGATTTAGAATTAATTCTTTTGGATCTTCTGCAAAATACTTTTTTCTCTCACACAGTGTGATCTTATTTGTGGTGTCATCATATCTTGCCACTCTTTTAATAATTGTACCTCTTTCCATTAAGTACTTCTCAAATTATCACCAGTGTTCCCAGTGCTATCTTTTTCCATGCATATTTTGTGTCTGTTGCCAATTTAAGCCATAAATATTTCAAAAACTCTAAGTTAAAAAAAAAATCAATGATAACATATATGCAGCATTCATAATATATAAAGACAGTGGTCTGAAATGGCCATTTGAAAGTTCTGGAAAATTAATCATCGTAATATTTATTGCAGAACTGTCTCCTTTATCAACATTATTATTATTGTTATTGATATTACTATAGGCATCCTATTATTGTAGTCTTGTGCTTATTAGGTTTCACAGGTGAAGGCAAAGTTTCTACAGCTTTTTTTGCCAAGCATTTGAAATACTGAGATGTATTTAGACTTAGCTGCACAGAGATGTTCCTGCACCATCCTAACAACTTTTTATCCACCAGCTCTACTTTCTCCATTGTTCAGAGGCAGATCTGCAGCATTGAACCATAGCTGCCTTCTGCTGCCCTACACATGAAGGGTAGAGCTTCAGCAGCAAATAGCTGAGCACAGTGATCCCTCTGCTCTCTAGCCCATAGGCACAAGTGCGTGAAGCAATAGGAAGCATATGCTTCTCGTGGCCTCCAGCCCTGAAGTCTCTGAAACACATGGGCAATGTCCAGGAGATGGTGCCCAAACAGAGCTGGAGCGGTAATTGTACACTGTCTGTGGTTTCAGGCCTTTGGTGTCATGCTTGTGACTCCAAATGCTGCCATGAATAATTGAATCCCTCCTGGGGTTGCATCTCCCCTCTGCGTCCTGTTTTAAACAATTGTGAGTTTGGAACCTCTCGTGAAGACATATTACAGGCATTTTAAAACCCCATATTCCTTTATTGCCTCAGCTTTCTGTTTGTCAATTTGTTTTTTTAATTTTGTGAAAAATAAACTTCTGAGGACTGTACAGGGGTTCAGAATTGAATGGCTGTCAGCTGCATGCCTCCAAATAGGCTCCATAGTTCTGATGGGATTTCACAATGCTGACACTCTGCTGGGCAGAAATGCCCACGGCCCAGGCTGAAAGGGCAACTTTGCCCCAACCAGCACAGTAGGTTCTGTGAGCTCTGTCTTACCACCCCAGTGCTCCACACAAGCTGTAGCTCTACTGAGCTGGATAACCACAGTAATAATGAAAACAATAGTAATGTGAATTTTATTGTTCTGTTGGGGCAAAACCAGACTGACTGCCAACCTTACAAGTTTCATCTGGATTTCCTCCAGCATGCTCCTCAATGCCAGTGGCAAAGACTGTGCAGCTGTGATTATGCCTCATCCTGTTGCCCGCAGGTTTTGTCAGAGAGATGTTTGTATGAAGCTAATGGCTCTGTCACAAGAACTATGGCCCTGAGGGTCAGAGGCAGTTTAAGCCTCAGGAGTACCAGTAAAGTTTCTGAGTTTGACACTTACAGAAAATTAACAATGTATTTAGACTTGCTCACTAGAAATATTTATAATTGTAATCAAAGTATTACTGGAAATTTACAGCCTTGTGAACTTTTTGTAGGTCAGTTTTCGAAGTCTGCATAAGAAGAATTATCCAGTAAGAGAATTCCAACCCACAGGAAGGTAAGTCCTGACATCTTTGTGACTTTTTGTGTATGTCTTTACATTCAACAGCTTGCAGAGCTGACCAAACACAATTTTCTTTTCATAAAACAGTGAGATTGGGTAATCTGTTGTACTTTCTCAATTAGTTGTAATGAGAGACATTTGACTACATTATTGGAAAACTAATATAATTATCAGATGCTCTATTGGAAAATTCATAATGATTTGGAGCTGCTGGGAACATTTAATGAGATTTCTTGTTTTGCTTTCATTCATTCAAGTATGTCCTTTAGCTCTTAGATTGGCAAAGGTTGAGATATTTTGGCATGAAAGAGTTTCTTAAATGCAGAATTCTTGGATAGTGGGGTCTGTTCATGTCCCAAACCTTGTCTGAGCCTGATTAGAATGGAGAACATTTTTTTGGGGTTTTTTTGTCATTTTTTCCATGATGACGTTTCTGTCATAAATGAATAAATGACAAGAAAACTAGGTATTTCCTAATATCAGATTGCTACTTAACCTGCAAATTCAATAAAAAAAAAAAAAAGAATGTTTTATTGGAAGGTTTAAATACACAGAATGTTCTTGAGTAGAAAAAAAAGGCAAAAAAAAAAAAAGAAGACACAACAGTAATTGTTGCGTGCACTCTTATTTTTAAATTCTAAATACAGCTTGTGACTATTCAATGCTATAAAACAGACTTCATGACTAAATGTAATGGTAACCCCCAAAAATTCATTTATCCTTCTGTATCAGAAAAATGACTTCTGAAGAACAAAACTTGTCTGCAGTTTTAAGTAAGCTGTATCTTTGAGTGTAACTTTGGAGTAATTGTTTTTATGTTGTATAATATGACCCAAATATTGTGTTTTTGTCAGCATGTCTAATAGGTTGCTCGGTACCCTTGTTCTGCACAGGTCATTGAGCCCATTCATGTTCAATGATATACAGTATGAATGCTCATGGGTAGTTTGATACATGTTTAATAGAAGGTGAAGAAAATGGCACAAGTTTTTTTTTTTGACCTTCTGGAAATGCATTTCCAGATGAAGTGAATTGCACTTTTAGCTTCATCAATGAAAAGAGAAAATCTGGGGTAGAAAATGTTTAATTACTGCAGATAAACTTCTGAGAGCTGGCCAGTCATTTCCTGCGATTGCCATTATAATGCAAATTAAAGGAACATTTGTTTTAGATAAATTATTGTACGAAGTGAAAGGTCATCACAAGCATTTTCATCTCACTTCTGAGTTCTTGGATTAGTTTGTGCTACTTGAACACCCTCATCTCTGCCCTCAGTGCAAAATGCTCTGAATGAGTAACTCTGCTCAGGGCTTTTAGCTTGAGACTACATGAAAGAACTCTGAATACTTGATCATAAGTAATATGATACTAAAATTTGATGTCAGTGGACATTAAAAAAACCAAAAGCGGGCAACTTACTTCTTAGAAAGTAATTACTTGATATAAAAAATTGTTATGATGATTATTATGATGACAAAAATTCTCTACTGTCAATAAAATGCATGTTATATTGAACAGACAAATATGAAAAGAACCCTGAAAGCCTACTCCTAGATGACCTTTAACTTTATTAATGTAGGATTAAAATGGTTTGAGGTCATTCTGGTGCATTTACCAAGTTGCACAAACCAAATTCATGAGACACAGGACAGGCAGTTCAGGCACAATCCCGGATAATTTTGGTGGAGTCCCAGCACAGAGGTGGTAGAAGCTAGCGACGGTTATCTGGAGTATGGAGATACTTTTACTCTCTGACATGTCACTGAACTGATGGGTGTGAGAAATAATTAGAGTGGTGTGGTGGAGTGTGACTCTGAATTGAACCAAGTGGGATAACCCTTCACCTCTTGATGGTGGTGCTTGGAGAGGAGTCTGACCTTGGGCAATGAAGAGACGTAGGTGCTCCTCCAATGTGCCTCTTCTCTGGCAGATCACCAGCCTGTGTCTTCTTGCTCTGAAGATTGCTGGCAGAGGAGTGGGGCAAGTGAGGCAATGACACATTGATAAGAATTTGTAGGTTTTTTTATCAGAGTAAACATAACATAAAGGAGTTGTAAAACTTAGTGAAGGTACAGTGTCACATATTCTGAAGGACTGTATGGAGGGTTCGTGTGGTGAGGTCTGGTAGAATAATATGATGGGAAGAAGTATGTATCAGTCTGTATTTAAGTGTCTTTTAACATGATGTCTCTAGGGTCTGTTGTCAGAGAAGTCTCTTTCCCAGTGTTCCTGCCTAACACAGTTGATGGATGGCAGATGACAGTGGTGCATACAACTTGTACACGATGTAAGGACTTAAAGATCACAGTGGCCTGTCTCAAACACTCTTAAGGTCCTGGAAGGACTTTGCCATGAGATAAGCATAGAATAGAGCAACAAGATGCCACTAACTCCAGACTTGGTGGAAGTGAGATCTTGTTAGCACATCCAGACAAAAATTCCCACAATAACAAGCAGTGTAAAGAAGCAACTGCTTACACACATATCACCAGTCAAAGAAAGATCGCCTGAAGTTATGGGACAGATGTCACTGGCAATCACCAAAGACCACCACAGTCCCCTGTGAATACGCCTCCATAGATACCTGGAACTTGGACTGTAAGATAAGCCCCAAAGTGGGAACTTGAGATAAGATAAAGGTAGTGCTATTGTCTGGGTGTTATCTCAGACCTAGGGGGAGGTTAACAAAGCCGGGGGAGAAGAATGTATCACTGATAATGGGCACAAAGAATGAAGAATTTATGGGCCACAAGGAAAGCTTAGTGTTAGGTTTAAAGCACTGATCACTACTACTACTCTCTATGAGTAGTGACCCCAATTTTCTTGCTTTATCTAGAACACTCCTGGGAATGGCACGCTCACTCATGCTTGTGGGTTTGCGTTCATTACTTCGGTGGAAAAAAAAAAATCAGCTACTGACATTGTGGTGTTTCTCTTCCAGCTCCTGGTCTTAAGAGTCTTCAGGAAATGGAAGTGGGACTATCATTAGTTACAGGACTGTCTCACACCTCGGTGGCATTCAATATGGTATAACATTCCACGTTTGTGAAATTGTTTTACCATTGAGGAAAATGGCTAGTTGGCAGCTCTGTGACATTGCTGGCAAATCATCAGTAATTGGTTTCCTTTTCATGGAGGATGGAGGGTTACGAATGGGGAATAATATGCAATAGAGGCAAAAAAGCTGTGCTAAAATGCTAAACAGCACTTACGACACAGAATTAAAACATTTAGAACAGGTTTTGTCTAATTAGAATTTCACTGAGGTTTAGAGATCAAATACAGTGCAAAGTTTCTCCTCACCTTATCTTTGTCATATTTGTGCTTGGAGATGTACTCTGCAGTTTCCAGCATATTACACAGCTTATTTCCAAACTAATTGGGAGGGAGTGGCCCTTCTTTAACTAGATTTTTGGTTTTTACCACAGGCATACTTTATTAATTATGGCAAAGTACACTGCAGGCATTACAAATCTTACTGTACACATGCTAGTGTCCTCTAATTTGATCTAAATTATGGGCATTTTTGTTGATCTTTTGCCAACTCATTGGTCCAGTTTCAATTTCCAGAGTGTTTTTTAATCTAGTCTCAGTCCTACCCCTGGATTTATTGTTCCTTGTATAAGATTGATCTGAAAGTCTACTTACCATACTACTGTTGTGTTTGATAGAAAAATTTAACTGCTTGAGAGTAAGTGGATGACAAATTAATAACACTTCAAGAGCAACTTTCAGAATGAACAAAGCTCTTTGTGGTCACTATAAGTAAGACCAAGATTTTGCCTGAAATGAGATGTTGCAGTAATGCCAAAGCCTGTACTGCAAGAAGGGGTAAAGGAAGGGACTAATTGCTTTGATACACAGTTTTGGAGAGTGAATAGATTGCCAAAGTATGCTACAAGAGAAGTAGAAAACCAGCTGTGAGAGACGGAGAGCTGCAGAGTGCTCTGCCACCAGGCAGCGGGTACCTTGTGCAAGAGAGGAGCATTCAGAGATGAAGCTCACCAGCCCCATCAGAAAAGCTATAAATGAAACATAAAAGTGGTGGGTGGGTACAATATGGCTGCTAGCAAGAATTTTTCTTGCTTCTTTCCAGTCCTGTGAGATACTTTTCTCTCTCACGGAAGACATTAGCTGAGTTCTATAAACTATGAACACCTGCGACCTTGCAGAGTTTGTTTATGGTACAGTAGGAAAATATTTTGACAATGGATGTTTTAGGATTTTAGCCAATCACCCCAAGGGGTGGCTGATTCTTTGACCAATTAGACTATGAAGAAAAGGTCTATAAAAGAGTTTGTAAAATAATTAAATAAATCAATCTTGGTGCACAATTCCTGCCTGTTGGATCTCTCCTCTCCTCCCTACCACTGATGGACGCTGTAATATTTGGTGACCCCGACGTGATCTGCACACTGTGATGTGTCCTGCACGCTGCGAGCCAAGCCGAATTTCTTTAGGGGTACACTGTTCGCTGCCCCGCCCCCTGGACCGAGATGTCCAACGGGACTGAGAGAATGGCGAACAGCGGCTTGAAAAATGACACAGTGCTATCAGTCTGGAAAGGTATTATCAGTTCAATGAATGCCTCCGTCTCTGAGGACTTGCTCTGTGAACTGTTAGACTGGGGTGATTTGCATGGCATCTCCCCAAACACAGACACCACCCTGGATTTTGGGCTGTGGCAGAAACTAGGCTGTGCTATCCTGAGCGAGCTCCCATCTGGGGATCCATCAGTGCTAGAATTATTATGCACTTGGCAGTCTTTGTTTAATCTGCTGATAGACCTTGACTGTAGCAGTAAAGCTGGTTCGTCCGTTTCGGAGGCATGTGATGGAGAGATATCTGAAAACCTCCCCCCAGCTCCACAGGCGGGGGATGCCACGGAGCCTGCACCGGGTCGCCCTGCACTGCCGCGGAACCCCTCACCCCCCGAGGATGCCACGCCGGCAGAGCAACTGGCGGGGGTGTTGGGGCAGCAGGATGGCGCACAGCCCGCCCTATCTTTTGGCTCAGTGGTGGCCACCACGTTTTCGGGGCCGCGGGTTAGTGGACTCACATCTTGGACTCCCATGGCGGCTCCTAGCCTGTCTGCGCAGGCGCCTGCCATGCCAAGGGTGCCCGGATGGATGCCTTTGGCTGGCATGGCGCCAGACGGTGCTGTGGAAAAGCAGAACCAAGCAATCGACCTTCTAATACGGCATCTGCCTTTGTTGACAGAGCTGCCAAATATCTCACGGCAGCTCTCGGAACTGCTCAGCTTGCAAAAGCAGCTGCTGCAGCTCCAGAGGCGTCCCACCACGCAGGGCCCGCGCCACCCGTGAGAGTGGTGCAGCTAGTTAAGGCTTTCTGGCCCTGATTTTATAGTCAGTCTAAGGTCATATGGATCCTTGCTGACACTGTGAGCACGGCTGTGGCTGTATCTTACCTTTCCTACCCTTGCCCAGGCTCCAGCAGTCATGGATGCTGGCTGTGAGCATGCAAGATGAAACATCATTCTGGGATCATGGTTTACAGGCCTGATCTCATCTGATGTTTGGGGTGAGGAGACCATGAGACTGATATTAATTCCTTTGTCTTGGCTGTACCAGACTGGTTACTCATTTGAATCAGGACCATTTCTAGGCCCTAAGGATTTTACATTTATTTAATTCCACAGTCATTAAATAGATGTCTGAAATGTTTTCTCTCCCTTAATCCCTGGCTTTTTTTCTTTTAATTTTCTTTTTTGAAGCAGTTTTGGTTGGCTACATGCTGAGTCTCTCACTCATTGCAGCATTTAGCAAGAACAGTCTGGCATATAGACTTGGCTTATGAATCCATTTTCATAATGTTCCAACATCCACATCATGGCTTTTTCCTGACAAGTGGGAGATTTAAAAAAATAATAATAAAAAATAAGGACATTATAACCCAGCAGGAATTATTTTTGCACAGTTACATCTTAATGCAAGAACTACATAGAAGGAGGCTTTCTAGGTCAGCATAATAGAGCTGTAGAGTGGGTCTGGGTTTTGTTTTCCTTCATGTTTGTTTTTTTAGTGCCTGCTATGGTTTGATGAACTATGCCATGTGTGCTGTTTCAGAGACATCTGAAGGATGTCACAACAGTCACAGAAGGAGCACAACATTGTCAAACTGGAGCCACAGGAATTTGTGCATTTATGTTTTGTTTCAGTGCATTGACCCTCCAAGAAAAGTGTCAGACATTCAAAAAAATCGCTGTATAAGACCAGTTTTATATATATACATTTTAAAAAGCTTGCTGCTGATATGTGTGGGAGACAAGAGCAACCACATTAGAAAAATCTGCAGTGCCCAGGCTGAAGAGATGTTGCAAGTTTACATGATGCCCAGCAGAAAAAGACCCTGTTATCCCCACAGGCAGTCTTCTAACATCTGTGACACTAATTTTTTTGTTAGGGAATTAAAGTTTTTCAGTTTTTAAAGAGATTTGCAAAGGATTTCACTGACTTATAGGCTCATTCTCCTAATCAGTAAGTCACCATCGACTTCCCCTCAAGCCCATAAAACATGATGCTACCAGCCACAGCCATGCCACTGGCTCTTCCTGCCACAGCCCGTGTGCTGCCAAGCCCTATGTGTGCACCAGTCAGCAGATGCAGTCCTCACTTCTCAGCAAACTAACTGGAAGGTGACAGAAGCAACAGAAAACCTTTCTCCCCTTTAGTGTTGCTGGCAAGATAAGCAGCACAGGAACATGTTTGCCTGGGAGATCATCACGTGTCAGGAGGCATTAAATGGGTCCAAGCAACTTCAGAGCCTGCTGTGCAAGACAGGAGATGCACATAAAGTCACTGCTTGTGTCTTGGTGAGCTCACACTAAATGAGACATTTTAGATGGAGCTGCTTGCACAGTATTTTCTTGGTCTGTTAAAATCTCCTCCTCTTGAACTGGGCCTGTGCAAAACATACGCTGCTGAGCCTGAACATGTATTTTTAAATTATTCATTGTGTTATTCAAATCAAACATTGCAGTGTGGCATGTACAATTAGAAAGTGTCAGGGTTTTTTTGAAGGTATTTTTTCTGTGTTTATGGACTGCCTCATACAAGCAGCCACAACTAATGAGCTATAACCTCTACTGCACAGTGTGTTCAGGGGCTGCTTTGATGCAAGTGGTAAGCAATGCATTTTAAGAGACAGATTATTTTAAATATTTTCTGAAACAAGTATTTTCATGTTTGTTTTTATCGTGGTCAAGAGGTCTTAGATACAAGACCCTCTAAAAAGTTCACTTAGTGGGATGGATGTTTCTCTACCTTCTTTTCAGGATAAATCCTGTTCTTCAGAGCATGGAAAAATCCCATAAATGTTGACAGAATAAAACATGTGTGTTTCTGCAAAACGTTGGAAGATATAAGGGCCTGTAAATTGCCTTTACTATAGATACAGTAATTATTTGCTTAAATTTTGTTAAATCAATAATTTTAAATTTTTAGAAGTGTTTTAATTTCCTCCTTACTCATTCTCTAAAATATCTGAAATGAAATTAAAAATGGTCAAGACAGTTTTCTCTTAGCTGGTTCCAACAAACAGGCCTGTTCAGTCTGAGATTTGAAAGGCTTTCCACCCATCTGTTTTCTTTTCTGGTCTTTGGCATTTTACCCACAGAGATTAAGTGATAGAAGAGGTAACATCTGTACTCTTTCCAAACCTGGATTACACTCTATGGGAAATAAACATAGGAAATTCAGTGGAATTAAACTTTTATAAAAGGTCTGTAACAGAGGAGAGTGTGTAAGTTTGTGTACACAGTAAGCACAGGGAAGTCATCGCTTGTCCTCTGGGTTTCATGCTGGCATACAGCGGAAGGCTCAACAGAAAAAAGAGAGAGGGTGTTCTTGTTTATTCAAGATTATGCCTTTACTCAACAAAGAGCTGTTTCAGATAACCTATAATACTGATTTTCTGTTTTGTGGGCTAGAAACAAAAAAGGAAATTGGAGACAATAAGGGAAATTCCATTTTATAAGTAATAACTGGAAGGAGTGTCACTGTTTTTCCTTTTGTAGCAACAAAGATGGCACTCTTAAATAGCATAATCTTGAGGCAGAGCTTTTACACACACAGGGCTTCATTTATGGCACTCCAACTTCTGCTAAAATTAGTGACTCAGAAATAAGGCAGGTAGCTTTCCTTTGATACAAATTCCTATTGCATGAATATTTCATGAAACTTTCTAGACAGATGGAAGTAGAAAACAAAAACTTGCCTTAGCTACACAAAATGTACCTCAGAATGAGAGTCACTGGGCTGTTTTCTAGAAATATGACAAGGTTCTGGTCCATGCTGCTGGAGAAAAAGACAGAAAACCCAAGCATTGAACATACTGCTCCAGTGACCAAAAGGAAATTACCAATACTTGATATTAGTAATTTTTTGCCAGGAACAACCTGAAAACAGGAGTTCAGAGGTTCCTACTGTGGGCTTAATTGTTTGATTCTGCTCCACAATAGCATGAAACTTTGCTTGTCTTTTCAGGTGATGGTAGAAGAAGGTCACCCACTGTCCAGGACAGTTAATGGCAAAAGTGAATAATCTGAATAACCTCAATAAAACTCTGAATTGTGAAAAATTTACATCCATTCTCTGCTAATCCAGTGAAAAAAAAAGATAAATCTATCAGTAACCCAGACCTGCTTACTATCTTTTCTCACTTTGAGAGCATTCCCTACACAGTCTTTGGCAAAACCTGTGTATTTTTATTGAAAATTTTGTCTAGGTGATTTGACCATTTCCTATCAGATGAAGAAATTCCAAGCCAAAAACTTACAAGAAAATTATGTTAATCTCCAGGAAATATCACTAGTCCAACATAGAGGGAAAAAAAGAAACGTGGTGGCACAAATCATACTTAAATAACTCATATGGTGCTTTGATGGGATATGTGTTTTGCCCTGTAGTGGTATGTAATGGGAAGTGGAGAAATAGTTTAAAACAAAGTCAAATATTATAGGGGAAACAGATGAAAAAGAGAAGTTGTTTAATAGATTGAATTGCTGAAATTATTTAAATTGTTAAAATAGTTCTCTCAGCATCTTGGAAGATCTAGAAATTGTCTCTTTCAGATTAATTAGTCACATCAAACTCTGCTTTGTGCTCACCCTCATCCAAGTGGAAAACATCTGGCTTTGAGCTATCAGAGATCATAACTGTGCTAATAGAAGATTCTGAGAGCAGTGAGAATTATTTAGCATTTGCCTTTTTGAAGTACTTAAATTTTCTTCTCTTAATGATGTTTCAGCTTCAAAAATTTGAAAAAAAGAGAAAGGTCAAATACATAAGAGGCAAGAAAGTTCAGCACACACATAGAAGGGTATTCTTTGAAAGTCTTCAGATACCAAGGACCATATTTGCCATTAAGCCATGAGCAAAAAGAAAATTTTTACAGCTAAGACTAGGAAGATTCTAAATGTCATAAACTGCAGAAGCTATCTCACAGCAATAACACAGGTTTTGCAACATGCAGAGCCAAGCTAGGACAAAGTGAAATTGATCTCTGGAAGTCTGTACACACTTCAAGGTTTCAGAAATCATTTTCTACTGACACTTTGCCTGTGGTCTTTATAGGCATTTTTTATCCATGCTTCAGCACAGTTCCTCTGTTACGATCCATCTTAGGACTAATACAAACTTACCTTTTGGTGCAAATGTTCTTTGTGTAATTTATGGAATGAAGAGCAGAGATTTTTATATCTTTTTATTGCTTAATGTTTCATAATATGGAACAAAGAGTCTACATTACATTTCAGAGATGCTGATATAAGGAAGAGGATAAGAAGACAAGTGCATCTTTAATACTATGTTAATTTACAAAAGGACAAAAATATAAGTGTTTGTTTCACTGACTTTCACAAACTAAAAAATCTGAAAATATTTAAAAATTTCTGTCAAGCATGCTCTCATCTTTTCTCCTATTTTGATACTGCATATTCTGTGTTATAATAATTCTTTAGGTAAAAATTCGCTATTTTATCATAATTTCAAAATATTTTCTAATTTACCATAATTTCAAACGCTTTTGCAGTCATTTTCTAAACCTTAATCCTTGTTATCTTACAACCATTCTGTGATTATAGAATAAGACATGGGATATTTGTTGATTAACATGGCATTCATTGGAGATGGCTTGAGTAATACGTTTTAACATAGTCCCACTGCTTATTGCAACAGTTTTAACAAAATCAAATTATTGCTATTTCAATTTTTTACATTTTAAAAATTAATAACTTGATGAAGAGAGGTTACATTTGCAAACCTGCCTGAACTGGTTTTGTGTGTTTCAATGATAAAATACAATGATAATTGTATGGTGTGATAAAAATATGTATTTACATATTGGTAAATCCACTCTTATACTACTATTTAATTAATTCCGCACAGTTGTTGCTAATAAGACTTATCACTCAGTAGTGTACACAATTTAAAGAAAAGATTCTGGTGGCTGATTTTGCATGTTTTCTGCTAAGACTGAGTGTTTCCAGACAGAAATTATACTGCTTTCTTTTGTGGAAATGATTCACTGGTACACCTTATATTGGAACTATGCCTCAAGTCATTACATCTAGCCATGAGACAAAGGAAAAGGGTATCACTTTCTGGCAAAAATTCAAATATTTCAATGTAGAGATGCAGAGCTTGCTTACATTTTAGAATCTGGAAATCTGGGTGGTGCAGGGTGAAATATCTTCTCAGGAAGGGCAATTGCTGGTCACGACATGGTCAGAATTTGAAGAATTAGAATTTAAGATTAGAACGAAATGTGAAGCTGCTTATAAACAAATCCTCTTCCAGAACAAACAAAAGCTCTTTATGTTAGAACCTCCAATTTTGAAGCAGAAAAGGTGATCTGAAGTGTGAGACAACCACAGACTTGAAAATGGTGTGGAAAGATAAGCAGGAATGCTGAAAATAGAAGAGATGCTACAAGGGGGGAAAAAAAGTTACCTTTCTCTTCTTGCTTCTGTTATTGAATGCATTGATTCTTGGATTCAGCCTCCTCAGCAGTGCTCAAACTGCTAATCATGTCTGCAGTGTTTTTGTTTTCTGCTTCATCATTTGCTCTTTCCAAAACAGCTGGTCCTTTGGAGTCAGTAGCTGATAGGATTTAGGTGCACACGAGGCTGAATGTTGCACTACAGGGAAGCTGTTAGTTTGCTTCTTGTGATGTGTGGTCTAGGGCTAATGGAGCATTTCAAACTTGAGTGCCTTCACTACATGAATGGAACTGGCATTTGGTCAGTTCTAGAGAGTTTGGTACCTAATCCCAATTCCATAGTGTCTTCTCAGGGTCAGTGGTGGGATTTAGACTGGAAGTGAGGAAAGGTAATGTTTAGTACAAAGGAGGATGAAGACAAAATGGTGACTGCAAGCAGTGCCAGATGGGACTCCTGGTCTAACTGAAGGGTGCTTTTGGAAGCTACTCTCTGCTACTTGGCTCTTAGTACACTGAGAGAAATTTAGTCTTGATGTGGGCCAGTATTTGTGTGCCTTAGGAGCAGCTTCAGAAAGAAACTGAATCAAATGTGTAGCACACAGGGAGCCTGTAGAGGACAGCATGGAAGGTGCTGGGCAAGAGTTTAATGAGGATATTAAAGGATGGTGGTATGGTGTGCTTTATCTTTTATATTTCTAATGATATATACATCAGTAATGAATTAACACATTTACATTGATTTTTTTTGTTATTCCTCATGAATGGCCAGTTACAATATCTCTGATGATTGTTAGCACTCTATTGTAGACATATTTTAGCAAGATAGGGGCTCAAACCCCTCATCCTTCTTCCCTTGAAGTATGTGGTACCAAAAAACCCACTAAAAATTAAGGTTTATTGTATCCATTTGAAGCTTGCGCTTGGGGGAATTTTTTCTCAGACATCTTAAACAAGTTCTATTTGTTCTGCCTACTTTAGCTTTTTTTCTACTTTGGGGATAAAATGAAAGATGTTTCCTTTAAAAGCAATTTTCTCAAATCCTCTACAAAAGTGGAAACCAGTGGGTTTAATAATTCCCTTGGCAACCAGTTCCTTAGCCAACAATGCAGCAATTATAAATAATATTAATAAGTTCATCTGATTGCTTCTGATAACAAGCCATTTCAGAATCCCTCTTTTCTTTTTATAGCATAGGGCACTGGTTGTTGAGAAAGAGGCAGAAATATTCATGTGAGTATGCATGTGTGAGAGAAAGAGAAGCAGAACTGATTTGCATACTGAGCTACAATACATAACTGGAAAAAGAGCAGCAGGAATTCATTTTTAGAGATTTACTTGTAGGGGTGTTATGACCATCCTCTCCAAAACAGAATAAAAGCAAAAACCTAAACCTAATGAAAAGTGTTATTCAGTAAACAACCCATATGAAAAATTTAATTGACTTACTATGGTATAAAATGGAAGTGTGCCATAATCAAGGGTTTTAAGAAGTAATTTGAATACTTCCATTTTTATGGCAGCCAGTCAGGAGTATTTTGCAAGGCCTTGATCATTCTTTAAGGGGGGCAGTCACAGGTTCCTGGCTGCTGTACCCAAAACTGAAATGAAAAGAAAAAAAAAAGGAAGAAGAAGGATCCAGAGGAAGAAAGTTTGAAATTCATGTTCTTAAACCTGAAAATGTGTCGTGTTTGTTGGTAGGAAAAAAGAAAAGGTGTGGATGGGCATGACAGAACTTGTACAGAGTATTGCTCTGTGAAACAGCTGTGCATTCAAGAGCCCTAACCTGAAGTAGAGCTAACCTGCTTTCATTCTTGCAATGTGATTCAGTGTTTTTCTGGAATTACAGAACTTAAAATACACAGAAATCTCATTTGGAATAATGTTTCAATAATTACAGCTCACAGAATAAATATATTTATGTAGAACAAATAGAATTTGTACTTCACAAGCAGCGCTACCACTAGTGGAGATTGATGTATAGCATGTAAAAAAATTGCTGATAATGAAATGTTTGCCCACATATCCTCTTGAAGCTGTGTATACATAAGCATTTCCTTATAGAAATATATATAAATATTACTGTTTAGATTGGTAGAGACAATGTTCTGTCATAAAAATAAATGTTATTTTATTTTATTGGATGTAAAAGTGATATGAAGAGATTTCATCTCTTTCCTAGAATTTTCATGAACTCAAACAGTGGCTGACTGACTGAATCTGATATATCAGTAATGGTTGTTCATCTAAATGACCTTCACTGTTGTCTCCTATGTTTTTTCTCATCTTTGACCTCAATAAACAATGATTTCATATGTTTTCTAGTTAATTACACAAAGTTATTTAGTACTTTCTAGCCAAGAATGGGATGCAACTGGGTAATTATTTCCAATTAGCAGTTAATATATTATTCCAGTAAAAATTAGCTTTATTTTTCACTTTGTGTTTTACATAATTTATTTTGTAATTTGTAATATCAGGAAGTACCAAATCAGGTACCTGAAAAAAGACCAAGAAAACTTGAAACAGTGTAAGTCAATTTTCATAAAGAACTATTGAACAACACCTTCAAAGGCATATAGAATTGTGTTATATGCAGGTGATTAGAAATTGCAGTAATTTATCTAAATTCTGCCTGATTCCCTGGATTTATTTCTGTTAACTTGAAACACAAATGATATTTTGCAACATCTTAAACATTTCAAACCTTTCTTGAGCAGGTATTAATTAAAAGAAAAATAAATCTTGTACTGTTTGTTTTTTTTTTTTTTTCCTTAGGTATTGCTGTGTTATTCAGACATTGGAAAGCAAACATCAAACTTCCATGAAGATAGGACTTCCAGATCACTCTGAAGACAATATTTTCATTGCACTGCGCATACAAGAGCAAAGAGCACTCAAGATCTGCTGAGTTAAATGAGTACAACGTCACAGCTTTTAGATTCTCTTTCACAGTAGTACTTCTCGCAGTGTTATTCCACAACCACTGGAGATGTTGAAGTTCATAGAGTAATACCTCAGTATGTCAGCCTACTGTCTGAAACATGAATCTCTATGATGACTGCCTTCATTTTAAGCACAGATGCAGATGGATAGGTTTAATTTAGTTTGCTAAAAATGCCTTAAATGGGTTTATCCAAAATGGTTAAGAAACGTTAAAAATGTAAAATCTACATTTTTTAATGTCAAAGAACAAAACAAGACAGATAAATGACAGCTCAGTCTGAAGTGGTACAGGAAAGCTTGAATTCAAAATTGACCAGTATAAATGAGAATTGTTTTATCAATGATTTTTATTGCATCTGATTTGAACAAAACCCAAAGGATTAAAACCCAAGATATTTCTTCAACCCTGCTGCTGAATTTTCCTTTCTGTTACTGTTGTACATGGAGAAAATCAGTGATGATGACATTTGTTTAGATGCCTGGAATTAAAGTGCTAGATGGAATATTTATTTGCTTAAAACCCACCATATCTCTTCATTGCTCAAGGTGGTGGGGAGGCAAGATTTTATTGGTCTTGATGCCAGTGATAGGCACTGTAATTTCTCTGGGGAAATGACTAACTACATTCTGCAAAAGCTTTGATGGTTGTTATGGTTGTTTTAGTACCAGGCAAAGGAAGATCTGAGACTTTTAAAAAGTTCTATTTTAAGAGTGTGTGAGATAAACGGAGAAGTAATGTGTTCAGACTTTTTTTTTTTAAACTGATTTATTTCTGTGTGTTTTTACCAATAGTTGTTCTCAGGAAATCATCTCCAACCTCTCAACTTTCTCTGTCTCCATATGCAAATGCCAGGTATAAGTAGCACTCACAGGTAGGTCTGCAGAGGCTTTTGCTGTAGTTCACGACTGTGATACAAAGGGCAGGTTTCAGAAAGAAAGCCTAAGCAACAAGGAACAGGAAAGTTTCAGAAAAAAAATCTATTCAGAGAAGAAAGAATGAAAAAGGGATATATGCAGAAGCTGGAGGATTTATGATCTATAAGTTAAGGAAAATTGGTCAATTGAGCTTAGAAAATAAGTAGCAGCATGGAAAATATGGAGATTCAGGGACAAATGTGCTTTTGATAAGTATTTTGGGAAGCAACATCTGTATCAAAGTGCATCCCACATGGCCATGACATCTTGGAGTTACATATGTGTGGAAAAGAGACAAAGGAACTCCTGAAGAAGCAGAAGGCAACAGAAGTTTCAGATGGATGCCAAGATCTGGCAGGATTTTGGTGCTCTGAAAAGAAAAACAGTATTTGGTAGCTTGTTAGTGTCTATTCAAGGAATGTTAGAATTGTTCTTTCATAAAAATAAATGGAATTACGGAGAAGATAACTGAAGGAATTATCAACTTCTCTTTCAAGCTAAAACCATCTCCAGAGTGATTACACCTAATTTTAAAAATAAATAGATTATTTTTCCATGCAAATTATTTAATTCTAATTTAAAGAGCAAGACAACAATTTGGAACATTTGCAACCTGGCAAGCCCATCGTCTATGTCAGAAAACATGTACATAATCCGCTCATAGATACTGGCGCTAGTTACCCAGGCACAGACTGCTGTTTGAGTTCAAATTGAAAACACAGAGAAAATGTATTTGGTAGCTATAGTTCTGCCACAATTCATTCCGAGTTCTAATGCAGATAGGCACAGGTAATATGGGCCTCACGAAAACATTGTATCTGAACAGCGAATGAAATATCCCATGAGTGCTTTACTCACACACCCTTAGTTAGGGTTGCTTTACTCAAAGAGATGAATTTGTTTGTGACACAAGTTTCCTCATCTTCTCAAAATATAAGGAAAACCCAGACTTGTGCTGAGTGCCACCTTGTAAGACACATGGTTAAAGTGGTTATAAATTCTTATTTGCACATAATGGCCCATCTAGTGAGGCTACTAACAATAGCTGTGGTGTGTCAGTAAACACCTGGATTAAATTTGACTACTTCAGTGGTGCTAAGCCTGTAACAGTGCTCTCAATAGTAGATGCTGGGCACACTGGAGCACCTTTACAAATTACATCATGCTTTCAGTCCCAGAAGAATGACAAAGTTCTGTAGAAAAATGTTTCTCGGTTTGGTAATCTAAAGGTTTTGTGTTGTCTTTATTTTTCTTTTTAAGCTTGTTCCACCATGATTAGTACATTTGAACACCACCGTTTTCCAGACAATTCCTTGATTGAGTTGGGGACCATGTTAGTTCTCCCCATGACCCGTCAGAGATAAAGAATTTGTTTACTGTAAATTCCTCACCACTTACTCCTATGCACCATCTGCCACTCTTACCCACAAAGAGCTGCATTCCTAATAATAGCTCTTTTGACTTGAGGAAAGTAATACAAGATATTTCATGTACGAGCTTGGGATATAATTGCAATTTTAATCTCCTACCCTTACATATAAATCCTTAGTGTCAATGAATAAACTTATTTTAGATTTCACACTTTTATGTGACAGCTGAAGTTTTGCATCATCATGGTAAGTAATGAAGAGGGTACAAACTTTTCCATGAACTTGTTCCAGCTGAGCCTATCTGTATGTTTTTACTTAATTAGAAAATTAATGCTTTTTAACCAGTAATAGCATTTTTCTTGTCACATATCTGTGAGGTCCTGTTTTAAGAACAGGGAAAAAAGGACCTTGCTAGCACATTGTCCCTCAAAAGTTGGTGTGCAGCCCCCAGGCTTACATCTAGTGAGTCTTGTTTTATCCCTTTGTCCCTTCAAATATAGTTTAAAGTGCTTTCAATGTCCTGCTAACTCCTGAGCAAAAAACTTTTTCTCCCTTTGAGACAAATTTTCGTATAATTTTATTTGAATTCCAGACTTTCACCATCTTTCTTAGCACTCTTTTAGAAGTGTCTGTCTAGAGGTGTCTTTCTGTCTTTCTTTTAATCTTTAGGATGCTCTTGTTCACCAAGTATCTTTTCTTCATTTATTTCATGAGTCTTTGTGTTCAGCATTGTCCAGGACTGTACATTGTATATAACTCCTTTACTGGAAGTAATTTAATTCACTGGGTATGTGTCATGAAGGGAATATTTTTTTCTTTCCTATGTAATGGAACATTATCAGCAAATCTTTCTGTATCTTAGTATTTTCATAGAATCACTGCATTCATCCTTTATATGTATTTTTCCTCTGAAGAGCCACAAATACAGGTCTTCACACATATTAAATTAATACCTTCTTCTTTTCAGAATTCGGTTTTCTAAGTTCAAGTAATCAGTAGGAGTTAAATAAAATACCATTATTAATACAGGTTCCTATTGCATGTACATGGTGTTTAATTAATTTCTTTGCTTTAAGAACAAAATGTTAAAACAGGTGTAAAGACCAAAAAATTTGTCAGCCTTCACATCAAATGGAACTCAATGTCTATCACACCACCTGTTTTCAAGAACCTAAGAGCCATAAATGAAGGTAAACAAAATATGCGTCCCAGTTTTATTGTTATTTTTTAAGGTCTTTTCCTATATATTTTTCAAAGCATCTGTGTCAGTGGTCTCTGGGCTCATTACACTCTTGTGGCTTCCATTCCTATTTTCATCACATAATGACTGAGGACTGGTTAAGGCCCCTGATTGAGAAACCTATCTCTGTATCTTAAGCATCTTCCTTACAAAATATCCACTGTTCTGCCTTCAAAAAGTGATTGCTTTGTTTATAAGAATCCTTCATGAGTTATCAGACATTGCTTTACAGGTAAATTTATCTTGTAAAGACTTCAAAGGTGTGTTCTTCAAGAGCATTGTTCCCAGTAAATGCAAGTAATGTTGGGAACACAGGTGAAAATTGCGAGACACAGTCCTTTATTGCCTTTTTCAGCCTCTTATTCTTGAATTATGACAGCTCTTCATTAATTTAGAGTCTCTTATTTCCATTTTTTAAAAATAGGAATAATATCAAATTCTGAGATTATTTACATAATCAAAGCTAATTTGGTCAAATTATTCAAGTGTGGCTACTACTGACTACTAAGTCAGCAATGCTTCTTAAGAGGAATTTAAATATTGATGAAGCCTGACAATTTTGGCTTTGTATTAACTTTTATATTGCATTATTAAGAAACCCATCTTCCAAATCAGAATTCTCATCTTTTTAAGCTCTACTATTGAAAAGTCATAATAAAATTTTATTTAATTTTTTAATGCTATTAATATTAATCTATGTTATTTCCTTATTCTGTTCCTAGGTTTGTTATTTGTAGATAGTATGGCTGATATGTGAATGCCTACCCTTTTATTTTTGTCTGTTAGTAAAGTAGTTGTATTGGTAAGTGACAAACTATAACATATTTTTAAGGCATTTGTCTTTGGAAGACTGTGTAGTTTGAATATACATGGAAGACTAAAAGCAGCCTATTTAAATAACAATCAGCAAAATTTTACATGTAGCCACATGCTCATATATGTTGAACTGTGTAATTAAACAGCAAAAAACCCCAAATAAAGCAATTCAATGACAGAAGGATTCATACATACATAATCCTAATAAAATAACTTTTCCTACCATTAACTTTTTGTTGCAGCTATGAAATGATCTACCATGATTACTTAAATCTCTCTTTTTCACCTTTAATGTCAAAAATCTCTGACACAAGTTTTCCTGAACTACAGGTCTGCCTAAAAACATAGTGTAAAGAAAAAAAATAATTTTCAGATTTTAATTTTGTCATGTTTTCCTTTTGTTTACTATCTCTCCCCTTTTCTGTTAACAAGGAACTGCCACCCTCTCTTCTCTACACCACTCATTATTGTCTTGTATGCCCCTGTTGCTGTGATGCCTCAGAATTTCCTGAGAGCAGTAGGATTTGTCTCAGCTCTCTGATCATGGCAGAGGGAGGGGTTGGTTTACGCTTGCTGGAGTGCACTTGTTCCTAATCATCATGCCAGGTCCCTAAACTCTTTCTTTGCAATTAGGAAGCAAAGGCTGCAGAGTCCACATTCCTTCCTTCTGGCTTCATCTGTATGAAACACTGAAAGTTTGTAGGTTTCAGACTTATCTCCACTGCCTCCAACACCAGGCAGGCTTAATTGCAAATCAAAAATTAGTTTTTTAGGTCTACAGGTCTAAGTTTGGAAAGTACAAGTTAGGACAGAGAAGATTACAAAAAGAGAAACAGAAAACACAATTCCAGCTGTCTGGTTGTTTAACTTCTCATGAGGGTCTCTAGTGCTTGTGCCTCTGTACACTTTCCCTACTTCCTACCAGCCTGGATTCCTTTTTCTTCTCCCAAGAAACAGGCAGAAATGATGAATTCCAGTTCATATCTACACATGTGCTTGGTGGTTCAGCCAGACCCACTGGGTATTTACAGGTGACTTCCCAGCTCTGTCACGCAGCAGTCATGCTGGCAGCTAACTGGTTTTGCCACAGTTTGGATATTCACCCTTTTTGTAGTGCTGCTTTCTTTTTCTATTTTTTTTTTTTATAGCTTTCTATAGAAATGGCATGTGATGCTTCACTAATAGAGATGGCAATTTTAGCAACAAACAGTTTTTCCATGGCATCATAAAAGGAGCTAATGCCCTTGGTATTCCTGGTGTCCAGTATGATAGTATGCTTTCTTTTAATTTTTTGTAACAAGCAATCAAACCTTTTAGTTGCATTTTGGTGAGCTTTTCCATGTCTCTAGTAATTTTAGTTTCTCCTTTCAACCTTGATTGTAACATTGGTATTTCTTTTTACTTTCTTCCTGCTACCCTGTGTATATTGGGTAGATTTGTACAGTGTTGACAATATACAGTAGTGTTTTCTCAAGAAAATATCTGGAAGATCACTGCTATTCACTGACTTCCATTTTAACAACAATTTTAGAGCCAGTTCTGTATGGCCATTGCCATTCTGATTACAGCAGAATGTTCTGATTTGCTTATCTTCTGAATGGTTATTATAAAATAAGAAGCTGTTTCACATTACAATATTTCCAGTGATCAATTATGAAAATTAAAACAAGTAGCCTTAAAATATGTGGGGATGGGGAGAAATATTAACTATTTTTCTTTATTTTACCAGGTTCACAAAGGGAAAACTAATTTTTCTCTGAAAGAAATTATGGTATACAAGTGCTTCCAGAGGAAGGCTTATTTTTATTATGCTATTCACATGATTTATTATTCATAAAGAACATTTGAACAGAAACTGGCCAATGTATGAGCCAAAATCCTGACTTCAGAGAGGCCATTTGGCTGTAGTTTTCACTGTCTAAATCAGTGGGGAATATTGCAAGCATGGTGAACTTCCTTTTTGAAAGTTAAATTTGACAAGATGTACTTACCAAAACATACATTGTAAAAGAAAATGAAGCATTTCTTTGATATTTTATGTTCTTTGTCTTGTGAGGTATAAAGAAATTCAGGATGCTTATTCTGTCCTGTATTTTCAGTATTTGTATTTTGCTAATTTAATTTTTCAACCTTGAAAAAGAAGTAAGAAAAATATTTAGGTCCAGTCTAATTTCATTTTAATTTGGCTCAATATAATATTAGCTAAAGGATGGTAATTAGACTTGCTAAAAAAGAATGCAACATGAAGAGGGGGAAATGGCCTTATTAAAAAAAATCTCAGCCAGTAGGAAAGATGGAGTCTTAGTCTTTATGGACGATCTTCTGTCTCCATAGGTAAGACATTTAGCCTTTCTTACACCAATCTTCTACCCCTAAGAAGAGCTAATATGCTGTTCTATCTGGGGGCTTTTGAAGTAAGTGCCTACAAACTCTTGCAGCATGTTTTAACTGAACAATGTTCTCTTTTGCTGTTGACACATGATAACTATACCATGTAAGAGAGACCGATGGCCTATTTACTATGTTTTCATTTGTGTTATTTATGAGAATTTGTTTTTACAATGTGCTTATTTAAAAAAAAAAAGAAAAAAAGGAAGTTTGGACTGATTTTGTTACAAGATTTCAGAAAACACTCCTTTATATACCATTAGCACTTCTGGATGTATATATTGTACCAGTGGTAGGCAAATCAGCGTCAGGGAGGTGCAGTCTCACAGCTACCATGGCTTGAGAATTAGCTGGGAATGTAGGCTTTTGCAGTCAAATCTTGCTTCAAGCCTGTCCTTTTAGAAATTCATAATAGAATTTTTCTTCCTTTTTCTATACCTGCTTCTCACAGCAGGAGGTTTAAAATTGCCAGAGTTAAGCAGTTTAATAATTACTTTTGAAAAGTTAAAATGCACATGGCCAGGTAATTTCATTTTCATTTTGAAAATAAGTTTTTCCTCTTGTTTCTGAAAAAGGAGGTGGAAATTATGATTGCTTATGAAATTAGTTTGTATAACTGGTTGGGTATTTGATTATTCAAGCATCTGTATTTAACAGCTGAGGTAGTTCTATTGCCTTAAGCATAAATCAGTGAGGTGAGAGCAGATAGTGGGAAAAAGATGGAAATTGCTCTCAGGCTACTTGCCGTACTAAGAGGTCTAGTTGCAGAGGACAGGAATTGAACTCAAATGGCAGATGAAATGGGAAAATCAGAGAGGCCCACTTTGAAAATGCACATTTCTGCAAGTAGAAATAATTCCATCTGTAAATCATTTGGCATGAAATTCTTTTCCTTGCCTTAAATGTAACACTATGATGGTAAAGAAAATCCCTTATAAATGAACTATTGCAACTTCAAAGGGAGTCCTGTGTTTCCCTGTCTTGCAGTAGTCCCCACTGTGCCTTGCAGTCCCTATCCCCTAACAGACATGTAAGATTGAATAAAAGATATAACATTTTGATCAGCAGAGGAAAAGAAGTGATTTGCTGATACTTCAAAATACTTTAAATTCCATCACTTCACGTAATTTATCTTTTTAGGTAACACCATGATTTTTGTGTCATGTCATCCTTTCCAATTCTTCCATTGCAGGTCACACATTTATTCTTGTTCTCATGTCCCACACCTGAAAAACAAAATAGGGCAGGGAAACTGTGAAGATCAGTTAGGCAGCATCTCCTTACAAAGTGAACTCAGAGCTCTGTTGCTAATCCAGTTTCTGACAGAGTTACCATTGTTTGCCCTTGGCTAGGATTAGCAGTTTTATATATGGATCAGGGACGTGGCATGGGAGGTGAGGAAACACATAAACTAATAGTGTATTAGATCAAATGGGAGAATACTTTGCTCTGTAAAAGGGATGAAGTAAGAACCTAGCATAATTCTGTTGCTATTCCTCATAAATAAGAACAAAAGTTAAGGTCATGATGGTGATAAGATCGTGAGCAGCCTTGGGGAGGGTGGAGTGGGAATGGATCCCAAAGGAACTGCTGGCCTTTAACAGGATTACCACCTTGTTCAGTAGAAAAGGGCAAGTTAAAAGAGTTTGTTGTGCAGCTATTCAAAAGATTTTTCTTTCAAATAAGTGAAGGAAAACACCCTCATGACTGAAAGGACACACCGTCTGCCAGCCCAGCATCTGCCTTCTGGCAGAATCCCCAGGACCTTAACCTTGAGAGGCCGAAATATCTGACAGAGATATAAGGTCCCCACTGAGTGGGACATCAAGTGTATTTGAACAATAACGAAAGTTTCCTTTTGTGGTTCATATAATGTAGCTGTGCTGTACCAAGGAAAGGACCAAGTTTCTCAAAATAATGTAAATGATTCATGAACGATATGTAAAATATGCCTTGTCATTTCTGTCCAAACCTGCCCATACCTGGGAATGTACCATGCTTTTTTACATAATGTGGCACATTTTTTACATCTCCCCTGAAAAAAATGGTCAAAATATGTAAAATATAGGAGCAAAATTAGTGTTCTTAAATCCTTATCTTTCAAAAGTACCACAAGAATAAATGACTCAGCTGAGACTCCATTGGAAAAAGTTTAATGGAGTATCTTTGTGTTATATTAAGTAGTAATATTTATGGGTTTTGATTCCTATGCTAAGTTGAAACTATATAATATGCAGTCATAAAAACTTGCTATAATTTGTGAATCATAGAATCATCACAGTATATTCTGAGTTGGAGGGGGTCCACAATCACCAAAGTCCATCTCCTGGCCCTGCACAGGATACCCTGGGAATCACACCATGTGCCTGAGAGCATTGTCCAAACACTTCTTGAACTCTGCCAGGCTGGTCCTGTGACCACTTCCCTGGAGAGCCTTTTCTAGTGCCCAACCACCCTCTGGGTGAAGAACCTTTTCCTGATATCCAACCTAAACCTCCTTTGAGACCATTCCTTTGGATCCTGCCACTGGTCACCACAGAGAAGAGATCAGTGCCCTGCCCCTCCTCTTCCGCTCATGAGGAAGTTGTAACTGCAGTGAGGTCTCCCCTCAGTCTCCTCTTCTCCAGGCTGAACTGACCAAGTGACCTCAGCCACTCCTCACACAAGCTTCCCTTTTAGAATATTAATAAAATTAACCCTGGTGCTTATTTTTTCCTTATAGATAAGAACTTTTTTTTTTTTTTTTTTCAATACAATAGAGCTGGCAATCTGTGAGTAGTGGAGAATTTTTTTAAAGAAGAAAGAAACTTGATCACTGGTATGGTTAAATTATGGCTACGAATGTGTCTTCAGCCTATTATGTGCAACAAAAGTAAGAAGTCATTAACCAGAAAGGTATGTGTTCGGAAGAAACAAACCTTTTTACTGTCCTGGGAAGCAGATTGGAATTGATTGGAAAATAGATATTAGGCAGGTGGGAAGTGTATCATTACCTAAAATGCAATTTCATAAGTGTCAAACACACAGTGCTGTCCTACAATAGTCTGTCTAGTTCATAGATGGTCCTGAAATGAGTCTCGACCTACCAGCCTAATATATCTCCCACGTAACGAAGTTCTCTTGCACTCATGTCTTTTGCAAATGCCTGCGGTCTGTTATGAACAATAGCACAGTGAGATAAACTACTAATGACTGCAAAACCATGATAACCCTTCATATAAAGTTCCTTAGAATTTGTGATGGAGCTCTTTTCAGCAAAAAGAAGGATTATGAGGAGCAGAGACCATCACTAACCACAAGATCTCTAAGAGCAGTAGATTACATTTGCAGATAAATCATTCTAGCACAAAGGGACATCTAAATGATGCTAATAAAAAATGGAGCTTCTTTATCAGATAGTAATAAAACTACATTTATAAAGATTAATGGAAAAGGAAAAAAATCTCTGGGACCCTATTGTTTTGCACATTAAAAAGCAGCTGAATTTTGCATCTTTGAATTGATTTAAGGAATAGGAAGACAGATTGCATAAATCATTGCTACATCCCTGTCATTGTTGTTTTAAATAGCCTGCAATTATAAGGAAAAGAAAAATCTCAGATTCTGATGGAGTTGTATCCAAAGGCACTATTGGTAAATGTTTTTTTTCCTGCTCTTTATCTTTGGTAAACTGACACTGCCTAATCACCCACAGAGCTGAGGAATAGCATGAGTCCTCTGGGTCACATCAGTGAACCTGGACTGATGGAGAGTGGGCATTTGTTGAAGTCTGAAGTCCAAAATATTTAAGATGTACCAAGAAAACAGTATCATACATAAGACTATTTATTTGTTCATTTGTAAGGCTGCTCTGGCACAGAGTTAAATGCCATCTTTAGACAGGAAGATGCAAATTGCAGTTGTTTGCATGGTTGGTTTCTTTAAAAAGATTGTATGTGACAGGCTTTCTGCTCGAGCATCAATCTTGCCACAAATTTCTTTGATGGGGCTGTCTCTGAGGCTCTGAGACTTAGCCTCAGAAAGACAAAAAGCTAGTCAAACATCTAGGGCTGTCCAGATGGCTTCTTCTTTATTGATGACCCACCTCTTGTTGCACAATTTTTTTGCTGCTTTTGGGGAGAAAAAGATCAGAAATCCTTGTTTTGTTTCCTGTAAGTTTGTCCATTAGTAGTTCTTTTCATCACTCTGTAAGTTAATATCAAAGAGAGAATCTGAAAGACATATATAGCAGAAGGCTTGACTCCCCAGATGCAGGGCCAGGAGGAAGGAGAGAGCAAGCATCATGACCAAATAATGATAAATACTGTGATTTCCAAATGCACTGAAGTGAAGGAGGAGCCTGTGTGATATCTGTAGATGTTTCGCAACTGATTTCATGTTAATTGACATCCGTGAGAGCTGTTTTATAAATCACTTTCAAAATTATACAAATATCCTTCTTCCCCAAGCACTGCTTGAATTTAAGTATGTGCCTGGTGTTTTTTCTGTTCCTTTGGCCTCCTGGCATTTTCTAAATCTCTGTTGAATGGGGTCTGTTTTTCACAGAATATGATACTGGTGGAAGCCACATTCAGCACAACAGTTCACTGGCAGGGGATGCTAATGGGGGCGCTCAGACATTTTGGCTTCCTTTGTATAAATCAAAAGAATTTCAGCCTAATGCTGGCCATGGCTCCTTTAACAGGACCAGCTAAAGCGTCTGTGTTCCACACAAACTCCTCCTTTAAGTGAGGAGTTTTAATTGAGTTTTTTAACCTAAACAGAGACATGTCCTCCAAAACATTTCTTCCTCAGTGCTACTGCAAGTATTTCTGCTTTAACGTGGACAATTCTGTTACCTCTTTTTCCAGAGTGACAGCTGAATTTCTGCAGATCTGCTTGGGTGCTGGATGATTGTTATGATTATTTATGCACAGACCAGTAATGTTCTTAACTGAATTGCAGGATTTATGGAAGTTTGGACAACATGCAGCTAAAGACATCTATAAAACTGTGAGTTTTTCTGGAATTTTCAGGAAAAAAATTCTGATGTCCAAGAGGTTAAAAATCCTTCCTTCATTAGGAATACAAGCCTATAGATATACCCATACTTTTGTCTGCTACCAGGGTAAAACTCCCAGCATAGTAAAATGGAGAAAACATTTTTTTCTATGAATTGATGATAAAAAAATATTTTTCATACTCATGCTTAGTTTTTCCAATGCTCTTGAGACAATATTGAATTTTACCACCTCAAAATATTTTCAGATTCATACCCCTAAAGAATGGATTTAAGTGTTCCACGATATATTTGTGATTCATTAACAAAAATGTATCCCTTTACTATAACTGAATATGTCCTTAAGAAGCTTCATGGTGAAACATATTTTATAATTTTTAATATGTAATTTCTTAATAATTATTGTGCTTCATGTGGCCACCTACTTCATCAGCTTGGAGTGAGATGGCATTTCCCCGAAATTCAGGGGCTGCTGTCGTACCAACAGCCTGGGCGTGTTTGCATTCATTATTTTTTTGCAGTGGAATAATAATAATGGAAGAGGGGAAAGGATGGTAAAAGAGCAGTTCTATGTCATTTCTTTCTCAAATTCAAGTATATGCTGCTCTCTTGTGGAACTTCTATGGTAGTTACACGCATTAGATAAAGGTTTCTGGCTTTTGCTTTCTGACTTTTATTTTGGTCCATTGAATGATGCTAAGACAGATCTAGTCCACATGATGTTGCAGTTTTTTCTGAATACAAATAGCAATTTTGCCTATTAATGTACTATGTTCTTTTTCTATTTTGATGGTCAGCATCCATTGTTGACATAGCTTTGTGTGCTGCATTTGGAACTAGATCTGACCTGTTTTGTAAATAAGCATACATTTGTTAATACTGGAAAATTATCTCTTCTACTCATAAGGTGATGCTGAAATGCACCTGTAGTTTTCTCTGGTTCACTCTTTCAATTAAGAGTAAGAAATTTCAATTTCAGTAAGAAAATAATTGCTTTACAAAAGGAACTGAAAACTTGGATAACTGTCTGCATGATGTTTGTGTATGTGGGGTGTGTTGTCTAAATCATGGATTCTCAAATCTTTTCTCATGTATTATGAAACTATATGTATTATGAGTGATGAGTGGAATTTTTAGAATAGTGTTTCAAGGTGTATCATTGTCCAGTCAAAGAGTGGAGGCAGTACAGTCACAGAGCCATCCTCACTGAGGCCCTGGGAAAAAAACTCCACAAGCAGAACTTCTGGTGCCTGGTTTCCTGAGGATGTCTTCAGGGTGAGATTCTTTGCTTTCTAATGAATCTGTGTGAATATATATGTATCTGAGTTTATATGGCTGGTGCTCTGTCATCAAGAATACCTCTCTACCGTGACATCCATTTTCATTACAAGACAAAAGTACTTGAGGCTGTAGCCCTTCTGTCAGATGTGGTCAAAAATGTTATTTGTTATTGCGGGATAGAGAGGCAGAGCAATTTTATTACCTTTTTTTACCTCAAAAACATTTATTAATAATAATAACAATAAGCTCTATTTGTGCATGAACATGCCTTACATTCTTACATATTCTGCAGCATATTTTATCCAGTAGAATCCTTAAGCAATATACAGGCTAAGAGCTCCCCCTGAGAATTTCTGCTGCAAACCTGATATTTGATTTGTTTCTGGAAAGTCTGGTTGAGTTCACTGATATAAGACATGCACAGCAAAATGCTCGACTACAAAGAAACACTTCATTCCCTCATATAAATACTTGCTGCCACCTCTGAGGAAAAAAAAAAATCTCCTTAGTGCAGTTACTTATCCTTGTAAGCAAAATTTTTGAAGATAAGCTATGTTAGAGCATCCCCGTCATTAAAACCACACAGGCAATTTCAAGAAGATTGAATTTACTCTTTCTGAGTAAGTCTTGTCCAGTAAGTTGAGGAAGGATTTAGGCCTTTGGTCTGCTCTGACCCTTGGAGGAGCACAGCCTGTTTTCAAAGGGGAGCAAGTAAGGTCCTAGAGGTGTCTTTAGTGCAAACTGGGCTTCCATGAGGCAATGGCTAATGCACTGCAAATGCAGCCTCTGGCTCCCTCCACACCAGTTCCTCTGTGTACCCAAGCCTTGTATTCTCTTGCTTGTTGACAGGGTATTATCTGGTGAAAAGAGGGAGTACAAAGAATCAAGTCATAATCAGTATGCTTTTGTAAGTCCTGTGAAATAGAATGAAAGCTACGAGGGAAAAGCAAGTAGATTTTGAGTGTACAATATTTCAGGAGAGATGGGAGAGGGTGTTTTTACGATATTCTATTATGTCTCCTCTTTAGAGAGTGTCTAAGCCAGTGCCAAAGGAATAGTTTTCCAATGTGCTATTTGTTCACAGGATGGATAGGGGCTGACAAGCTGACCATCAGAACAGCTTCTTTGTCCTTGGAGCTCCAGGTGGTTTAACAGTGCAGAGAAGCTACGAGATTTTACCAAAATGACTGTTCATTCCTTTGACTTTTCAGCCCTGTCCAGCTTATTTTCAAGGACTTTTAAAAGAAAAAAAAAATTAAACAGTGTATATTAGGAGGGTGGTGGGGAGGTGAGGGTAAGTAATGGGTGTACACATGATGTGGAAAGGATCTGTCTTGCCTTTTCTAGAAATACATTCATCCAGAGAAGGCTCAAACATAAAAGTATCAGTATTCATGCTACATAAATATCACAGCTTAATCATGGCTATAATCAGCTTTACTAGCAACAAGATTGACATGACTCTATTACATCCCCTGCATTTTCTGAAAGTACATTTAGGGATGTAAAGAGCAGTATTAAAATTATTCTCAAAAGCTTTCCAGGATTTTTAAAATTATAATATTTGTTTATTGGTTTTAATGAAATATATGAAAACTAAGCCCTTTATGACAGGTAAAGATAATATGATAATTACCTAATATAGACAGCAAATAACACTGGCAGTCATGATTATAATCTGGTTTAGTCCATGCAGTTTGCAACAGAATAGAAGAATATGTTGATTTATTATTAATAAAGAATCAGGGGTCATTCTTGTTTACTACTTTAGGTTCTGATTCTGAGCAGCTTGCAGAGATAGATATAAATTTAGGGATGAGAAGAGTGGACTAATAACCTTCTTCAGGCTGTTCCTAATGCAGCCCTGTGTGCAGCTTGTTTCTCTGCCAGGGCCTGCAGCTGAGTCATGGTCAGTGTGTTACAGTTACATGGTCAGTAGTTACACCATTAGCTTTTTAGGCAAGAAATAGAGAAGAGAATTGCCTCATGTTGTACAAATTGGGCTAGAGACTTCTAATCCATCAGAACTGTATTGACTCAGCTGAAGTCTGAGGACCATTGGGATAAAGTGGAGAATGGCACTGGCACCCTGAACTTCTGATAAAACTACACTGAAAATTCATCCAAAGGAGGCAAAGTATCAAAACCAGTGCATAGTGGTGGATTATACTTCACTTGTATCACTCCTAACACCCAAAAGATGGATGTGATATTTAATGGAAACTAAGACGCTTGTTTTGAAAGGCTTCACTGTTATATGTGTAGCAAATGGTTGTGTCTAAGCTTCTTTCCTGTGCAGTTTGTCCACTTTGCTGAGCTTCTGCAGGGAATAAGAGACAAAATCATTCTGCAGATTTTAATTTCTGCAAGAATGCTACTCCCTTCATAGGACTGGCCTTTTTACCCAGGATTCACTTTTTGCCTTTAAGACTCCATTTCCCCAAAATGTTTGAAAAACTTATTAAACTTCTGGTCCTTATTCCTTTCTTCCATTAATTTACAGAAACTGCTCATTGGTGCATGTGGTTGTACCTGCTCTTCATCAGCAGCATGAACTGTGCTTTGAATCATCTCACCAGAAAATGGCATTGCATTGTTTCCTTCTATCTTATCACTTTATTTTCATCTTCTTTTTAAAGCTTATTCATAGCACTGAAGCCTTTCTGCAAAATTGTTGTGTGTTCATTAGACTTTTACTGTGTGTCATGATTCAGCTGCAGATGCTGGCAGTGAGAGAGAAAACTGCACACAGGGCTGCATGAATAAGAGCTTGAAGGAGGTCATTAGTCCCCTCTGTTCAGCCCTGAATTTATATCTCTATCTGATATCAGATGGGAGATCTATGTCCTGCAGATTTCCATGTCCATGTTTCTAGGGGTGCTAAATCAGCAAAAAGCAACACAAAGGGCTGGGGCAGTAGCAGAAGTGAGAGCAAAAGCCAGGGAAAACCTTGGCAGAGCAGGGATGTGCCAGATGTGGATAGCGCAATGCTGTATACAAAGAGATGCAAACGAGAGCAGGAATAGAAAAAGGAAATTTTGGTCTCTGAAGGGACCTTCCCAGTGCGGTAATCCGTGTCTCTAAATCTCCACATTGCCCTGATTTTATTTTTGCATCTGCTACACAGAGAGCATCTTGAGAGAAGTCTCAGGACGTGCATCTCCACAGTGAGACAGCGTCTGGATTTTCGGCAGGAATGTTGATCCGCGCGTTTCTCAGGGCGGGGCAAAGGAGCCGCAGCGCCGCTCGCAGGAGCCGCCCGCCCGCAGCGCCGCCAGGTGGCCGCGCCCGCCTGATGCAGGGACAGAGGTGACAGCGCTCGTGGTTTTCCGGGAGGCACCGGCGCAGCCGAAAAAAACCTAACAATATTTTGAAATTTACAGGATTTGCTGAATGTCGCATGCTGTTTGAATTTCCAAAAGG
This sequence comes from Corvus kubaryi, assembly GCF_017639235.1. Taxonomy (NCBI): domain Eukaryota; kingdom Metazoa; phylum Chordata; class Aves; order Passeriformes; family Corvidae; genus Corvus; species Corvus kubaryi. The sequence goes on along the minus strand of NW_024581137.1, from coordinate 31,945,437 downwards.
CAGTGTTCTCACGGTGAAAGAGCTAGCTGATATCTCCTCTCTCCTTGCTCCTCAACGAACGTCCATCCCTTCCCTTCCCTTCCCTTCCCTTCCCTTCCCTTCATGAGTGATGAGTTCCCCGCGGCTCCAGCAAAGCCCCGTCCTGCCCTTGCCAGATCCACAGCTTGCCATTGATGCTGAAGCAGACGAATGCTGAAGCGTTATTAAGAACTCGAGTATTGTGGCTAGGTGGGAAGAGTAGATTAGACTAGATGGGTCCTTTGCCAGGAAAACAATTAATATATCATTTTGTCACACCTAGAGATTGTGATGGATACAGAGATAAGATTTTTCAGAGGCAGCCAAGGTGTTTTCACAATAAAAGACTCAATATTTTTCAGTTAATGAAGCCCTGTAATAACCAAATATGAAATATTGACATTACCCATGTGTTCATTGCCATTCTCACTTTCTATCTTGTTTTCATTCTCAAAACATATAAACTCACAATGGCTGGAATCTCATGAGCTTTGTCTCTTCATTTTATTACCTGTTGCCAAATACTCTTCTCTCCTCCTATTTAAGTCCAGAGCACATTCCAGCATCAGCTCTGCTAGACATAACAAGCTTGGCAAAGTTTATCTTAGAAGCTATTTACTGGAGTCTGTGAGGGAGACTGGTGACACTGTTTGCTTGACAGCAGCTTTGCAGGCAGTCTAAAGCAGAGAAGTAATTTAAATCCAGTGTTCTCTCCAAAGAAAATCTTTGAAAGGACAATAAAAAAGTAGGAATGACATCAATACAGAAAGAAGCAGAGGACAGGAGAGACTCCTCAGTTGTATAGTTCTCATCCAGAAAGTGTGCCCTGTTCATTATTCATGTGTTCAGTGCAGGAGTTCTCATACCCCTCTGTTACTGAGGAATGAATTGGAAGTAGCTGTTGTGTAGTTGTAGGAGCACTGTCATGAAGAAAGAGTAACAAAACCTCTGGTAACAGTGTTAATAATTGTAGAATCCAAATGTAAAAAGAGGTCAGTACTTGGTTTTATAAACAAGGTATCAAAGTTATTTTTCTGTATATGGTTCTCTGTTGCAGGCCCACCACTAACTTTCCTGGGTCTAACCTCTGGTAAACGGCAGATTTAACTGGCCTAGACTTAGAAAATTCACCTTCCCAGGACACCACAGGGACCACTTGTTCCAAGGAGGTGTCTCCTTTTTCTGCACTTTACCTAGGTACATGCGTTTGAAGGGGTCCACCTTAGTTGTTGGGAAGTTTCACTCAGAGTGCTTAGCATTGACAGTAAAAAGAGATGTTACTTTTCTTGGCAGTGATTGGGTTCTCATTTCTGAGAGAGATGTTATTTGATCTGTAAGATAAGAGGGAAATTATTATAAACACAAGCAGAACTCTTAATGGATAATATCAAACTTAAAAATTAATAATTATCTTTCTCTCACTTCAACAAATACTTATCCAGAAGGTGTAGCTACTTTTTTCAGCCCTTCAAAAATGCAAGGCAGAGCGCTGGACACCTGGGTACCTCCTGGGGACTCCTAGGTGTTTATGATTTCTGTTTTTCCGCAAGAGTGAAAATGTGGCTGTTACAGTTAGGACTTCAAAGGGGAAGCCTTTAAAAATGTATTGTCATCCACATATCCAAGTTCAGGCCTTATGTATTCAAAAATTGTCTTATATTTTGGGCTTAGAAGTATGTCTTGGCTCACTGGTACCTTGCTTGGATAGCTGGTACCCTTTGTGCAGTGGCTCCTATATCCATTTGTCATTTATTAATGGCATTATTAGTGTGGTTTCCAGAGCTAGTCCCCTGGTGATGGATGTTGGACATGCACAGACTAAAACCAGCTTATATTTGTAGAAAGGTTTCTGATGCAACACTTTGTTCTTCCTCCCCGGGCTTGTACCAAGACATTGTAACACATTGGTAGCTCCAGTTAACACACACACGTCTTAGCACACACACACACATATATATACACACATATATTTATATATCTACATGCAGATCAGTAAGTTTTAAACGATCAGTAAATTTTTCAGGAGTCTAAAGTTTGTGATAATTAGCACTTGAAAAATGTTGTGAAGCTTTTCGTCATTCGTGTTTTGACATGCAAAGACTAATGTTTATACCAAAAAAATCTGCTAAAGATTCATTGCTTTCATTTACACCTCTGTTTGATTAATCTTTTTTTGTCTTGGTCCATCACTTTTTTTTCATCAGTTATGGTTCTTTGCTGATAATCTAACATGTTTGAAGTCCCTCTTTGATTCAAGGAAATGAAAGTTGGATGGTATTGTTTGAAAAGGTGCTATTCCTGCTAAATGATGAAGTCATCCTAGCTCAGTTTTTTCACTGATAGGTCTCCATTTGGCTAATTGGTCTGATGACATGTGAAAGTGTTTAGAAGACATCACAAAAGTGACAGAAAAAACATGCCCCCAATTTGTTTTAGTGTTCTGTTAAACTTTTCTGAAGTTTCTCCTTTATTCTTTTTAAAGCTGTAAACATCAGGAGGAGGCTTTATTAAATTGCTTTTACCTCAGACTACAGGGGGCTTTGATGGAAAAGGGGAAAATGTTTGAAACTGATGGGTCTTTGTTCTTTTTCTAAGGCAAGAACATTGGGAGTCCACACAGTGGGATTTTAATAACTGGTGTTATTACCTTCACAGCAGTAAAAAAGGTGGGGCCACCTGCTTTTACTGGACTGGTTAAAAGGAAACTGAGCAATTCCATACAATATGTACTTGAAAAAGCACATAGAAGTATAAAAATGTTATTTTCAAAAAGTCAAACAGTTCTACAGAACATACATATGAAGTCTAAGAAAGTATTAACAGACTCTCTATTTTGCAGGATCTCAAGTACCACAGTGACACCTGGAAGCATAGGTGAAATTCCCTGAGTAATTAAGTCATTAACAGCATCCTCTGGAGCCCTTGTAGATACTTCTGTGGCAATGATGGCCCGTGGATTAGTGTCTTCTTCAGAACTGAGGACAACCAACATGACACATCTGGCATAAACAGCTACATTCCTCCTTTGTTTCTCCTTTAACCAGCACCAAAACATCCTCAGTGCCCAGAGAGGCCTTGTGATGGCTCCATCTATGCATTGCCTGGGAAATTCCCAACTGTTCCAGGGTGAGCCATCCTTGGCATTCAGGCCATGGCCACTTCACTTACAAGGTGGTGTGTGAATGTGTGTTATACATAGCCAGGGTAACTTTTCTGTAAAAGTGAGCAGGAACAAAGATATTCACAGTATATGGTACTGTATGTATACTCCAAGGAGGCATGTTTTACTTATTTTTAAAATTTTAAATCTTTTAGGAATTACAATCAATGAAATTAAATCAGACGTATCTGATCCTCTATGACCTTAATAGTTTTCTATTTCTCCCCTTGCATTTGAAATAAATACTTCATTTATTGCCCTAAATTAAACTTTTGTCAAGATACCATAGTATTCTTTGTGGACTCTGTGTTGTAATAACAACTAATGAATCTGAAATTCTCTCGTATTGCCTCTGGAAGGAGATGGTTGTGGGTTTTCACAGCAGTTTGCCCCTGTTCTGTGTTGATTCTTGAACAGTCATTAGTGTTGGCCAAGAAGAAGATGCAACTGTGAGAGTTCTCTATGCCTGCCTGCCTGTCCTCACTGCTGCTGTATAATCTCATAATGCTGTTGCAGCTCTCTGCTCTTCATAGCACAGTACTCACTGGAACTGCTGTTTCTAGTGCAAGCTGAAAGATCAAAGCAGATACTGTGAATGAGTTTATTCTGTGTTGTTTCACTTATCATCTATTAATTGATCTCCTGAGTCATTTAAGGTCCTCACAACCTGTCAGTGCTTTGGTAATTTCTGTTGTTTTGAGGTGTAACAAGACATTATTTTTTTTCAGCTTTTATTTACGAAACAGAAGAAATCTGCAATAATTAAGGAGTTTAGTGCTAGGAAGTTTTGTAAAGTTTATATATTTATCTAAATATTTCATCTCCTAGTTTGGTGAATTCGATTTTTATCGAATCATTTGCTATTACATTCTTCCAGAAGATCTGTACTGCTGCTCTGTCCCTCTGCTGCGCAAATAAGCATTGCAGCTTCCCCCTGATTTTTTTACCCTTTCCTAACGACATGATTGCTTATAAATTCTTCCACTGTTGTGGCTGTGGTTTATTTTCCATAGGTTCACACAGCTGTGCTTCATATCACTGTACACACGTACAGAACTTGGTGCTCAAGCCTTGTACCTTGGCCCTGTTCTCACTAGACCATAGGGGAACCTTTGGGAATCAAAACTGATTGGACCTGTTTTATGGCTACAGACATTATTTTACCTCAAGGTACTTTGCCTGGGAGTCCAGTGTATGAGAATCCCAAGTGTTTTAAAGAGGGGTTTGGGAAGCCATGCAGGCCCTGGTTATAGGTGGTATGGGGATGAAACTAAACTTGGTGGTTGAGATATTCATCTTGCAGCACTGTAGTGATTTTCTGTGGACAAGAAACAGAAACATGTCTCTGATTGTTCCCTGTTGCAAGATTATGAAATAGATATTTGTTTTGACAAAGAGGACATCCAGGTGCAGCTACATCACCAAAGTCTACAGAAAGCTTGCATCACGCTTATAGATAAAGATAAGGGCCTACAACTGAAAAAGTAAGGTTTTTCCCAAAGGGCTGTCAGGGTTTTTTTTAATTAGGAAGTCAATATATGGTATCCAAATTCAGCTGAAGCTTTAAAACAGCATTAAATTGCAAAAAGATCAATGAAAATATAAGTAAGCAAAACAACCTCTCACCATGGTAAACTTTGCAAAGGTGTCACCCTAGACCACCTGGCCTATCAGCAGCACAGCACTCCCTAATGGAAGGGAGCTGGGTACCTGCCCCGGCCAGCAGGATTGTTTTCCACTGCTGTAGGCAGTTTATTTTGAATACTTTGCCAGATGGGACTTCTACTGCTCTCTTTTCTCCACTGCCTGAAGAGAGCATTCTTTAATTGTAAAAATCATGAATATTGGAGCTGAAATTTGCCCTGATGTTCTTCAAGGCCATATATCAGGCCATATATCAAAGTATGTTTTTGTCTACATGCGTTTGAGTTACATGTTTTCCTTGCCATATTCTGAAGGAGCACTGAATATCTGAATGTGCTGGAATTTTAGATTGTTCTTATTTTCCCCCATGACATTTGCATTCCTTCAAATCCTCCTTTCAAAAGAATCTTGTTCCTCTCTCTTCAGCTCAAGACTATTTCCACCATGCTATGGGGTTAGCAGACATGTTTCAGGTGCTTCCCTGTGTGCTGTGATCCTTGCTGCTCAGGGAACAATCACAGTCTGAGGAAAAGGAAGGCTGACCAGCTCTCCTATTTCTTTTTTTTTATGAATTTATGGCAATAGTACCTGCTGTAGACCCAGATCTGCTTCTAAACTATCACCCTGGAACTAGAAGGGCAGTAGATTGTAGGAGATGGCACAAGTTAAAAAAAAATTGGTCCCCATCATAAAAGTTAAAGCCACCTAAGTCTGCCAGATACAGTGGCTGGTGGACAACTGCTGGCCTAGGGAGTCTTGACACAAACAGTACTTGGCTTGTGAGTGTAAATGCAAGAAAAAGCCCTCCAGGGTGCTGTGAAAACTTGGCATTTTTTATTATTCTTTAAAGATTAATTTCAAATTTTCCACTCATTAATATCTTTTGCTAGTAAGTTGCTTTATAAGATGTTGTACTACTGCTAAGAAATTCTTTGCTTATTCTGTCCATGTCTTCAATGGTCATTTGCTGAGCTGTAGATAAAGGCACTATTTGTCTATTAACTATGACAAATGTAAGTTATTTTGAAATAATTCTACTCTGCTCTTGAGGAACTCTCACAGTACATGCTTTGTCATGTCTTTGATCATATCAGATTTTGCTGTGGCTCATTTCTTTATGACATATTTTCCCTTGCTTTTCTTTTTTCCCCCACTGCTATCCTGAAGTGTTTTGCAGTTAATTCTAGCTACTCTTTAGTTCAGGCACTTTTTTGTTCCAGTTGCTCATAATTTTAATAATTTCCATAAGTAGCCCGCAGGCTTCTTTACTGTGTCTGCTCAGTCAGTATTTTTTTTTTAGCACTAGCAAGTTCTCTGTCCATATTGAACAGTTTTTTAGTTCATTGGTATATCAGGTGGACAAAATCAGTGCAACTGCTTACCCTTGCGACACAACATCTCCCATCATGATTCAGATAAAAACCTTATTCATGCTCATAAATACTTATATATTTCTTACAAAAATTACCATTGTTGATTTTTTTCTTTAATCACATTGCTTTGCACATAGTGCAGTTTTAGTAAATTTAGGATTTTTGCTTCAGTTCTAAATTAAAGTATCCTACTAAACTAGCTTGAATTTCTTCATTAAAAATAGAAAGACGTGCTTCTAAGGTAATGACAAACTTTTCTTTCATTTCTACACATTTCTCTAATGATTTGAAGCCAGAGTGTATCTCGCTTTCAAGGTTTTCTCTTTCTTTTTTAAAACTTGATGTACGAAGAGAAGATTAGTGTATCTATATTCATATAACTCAAAAAAGTATCCTTTTTTCTCATCCATCTGTCCCAGGATTCCCTCTGCTGCTACATAGTTGTTGCACTCAAAACCTTGCTCATGGGCATAGGAGAAGCACACCTTTTATATAAGTAAATCTAAAAAATTATTAGTGTAACTGAAAGCAAAGCGCTTCTAACCATTAGTAGTTCAGCTCTAATTGTTTAAAAAAGAAGGTTAATGCAGTTAAAATGTTTATACATACACCTTCTAGTGCCTACCTCCCACTGTTAGGCTGATGTCTCCACTGCTCCTCTGGGTGCTGAGATTGGTGGGGTTTCATACTGGTGGCAGTGGTGGGGTGATAGTGAATTGCTAGCCTCTGGAGTCCTTCAGTGTGAGGAATATGATGATTGTGGTAATTCTCTCTTTAAGATCAATTTTTTTGTGTCTGCCAAAACCCTCTTACACTTTTGCTCTGTCTTCACTGGGCTATAATTCCATATTACACCCAATTAACTATATATGGCGTCTTTTGTGTATGTTAGACACTATTTCTTTGTTATCTCTAAAACCAGTTGTGTCCAGCTCCAGGTCTGCAATCCTCATGTTAGAGTCTTAAACACTGTTCTCCACAGAACAGCTGCTTCTTACTGCTATCTTTATAGTGGTTCTACTGTACAAAGTCAAAACAAATTAAATGTAGACGTGGTACCCTTCCTGCTACTCCAACTTGTTCTCCTCTGTTGATGCTCTTAGCAACTAGTTCACTTGCCTTAAAAGACTTCTAGAACATGAGAGAATAAAAACATATGGATGTAGATACATGTGTCTGACAGTCGAGTATGTACAATGCAGACAAAAAGAATAAAGAGAAAGATTCTCCTCTGTCCCACACCCAAAAAAGCCCCCAAAACAAAAACAACACACAGAAAACAACTAAAAAAATCTAAAACCAAACAAAAGAAACAAACAAAAAACCCCAAAAAGAAAAAGGCTGTGAGAATTTGAAGACATGTATGTTGGGGTCCCTTCCCCCCTGCCATGTGGTCTTGGGAGAGGGGCCCTGGGCGGGAGACTCGGGGTTTCCCTGCCCCTGCTCAGCCTCGTTCCCATTGGTTGTTTTGTGTTCCCTGCGCGGGCAGAAGGACTCTCGGGTCCCGTGATTGCCTCAGCTCCTCGGCAGATCCCGGCCATGCAGCTGGAGAAATAAACATCTCTGAAACATCTACCAAGAATCTGTCCATATCTATTTCTTTTACCCGGGCCTCCTTGTCTGATACACGTGTTGCAGGATCCCCACTGTAACAAATGCACAGGCAATTGATTGTGCCAACTCTCCACAGAGAAACCGAGAGCACAGTGAACTTCCTTGTCCTTAGGAACTGTATGGTAAATGGTAGATCTGGGAGGCTTTTTTGAAAAGCAATTTGAATACACTGATTTAGAGAATTCTTTAAAATAATATTTTTTTCCCTCTTTACGAGCAATTTAATATACTTTACTTTTATTTAATTGTCCTGTGACCTTGCTGAAAAACAAAAAAAAAAAAGAGAACAGCAAATGAACAACCCTCCCAATCCTGTTGTATGTGTGGTTTCTTGTTATACACATAATTCAATACAGTTAAGCAGAGACTGCCCAGGATGTTTTGCATGCTAACTGACAACTGCTTAAGTAGAACGTAAAAAGCTCTAAACAATGTAAATCAAGTAATAATAAATATTTTTATCACTTATTTTCTTATAATCTCTGTAGTGTTATTAATGGTATGTAAATCCTTAAATAATAGCAGACAAATTCACAGCTTATAAGAATTTGTTAAACATAAAGGCAGTTTTTAATATGGCATGGCATGGCATGGCATCTTGATGAGACTCATGGAATATTCTGGAGAAACATACTGTACTGCTATTTCATCAATCTAAGGTGACAGAAGAAAGTCTTGTCATCTGCAGTACCACCTCATTTCAAAGTGAATGCAGTTACAGAGATGGAGTACGGCAATTTTTAATGTAAGTAATGTTTTGCCTTTCTGAAAGAGCCAGTTTACAGTCTTGAGGCCATTAGACTTCTGTCCTGGCTTCTTCAGCAGTGCAATTCTGCAACAGGATTGGAGAGTCAGTTTGAGATTGATGATTAACTTCTCACTTGTGCTGCAAAGCTTCCTTTAATATTTCTGTAAAACTGAACAAATGACTGCTCCTAATGTTTTGCTCATCAACTAGTAAGTGGAGGCCATTTAAGACAGAAATGTAGGATTTAGCTCCAGCTGCTGTTCTAATGTTGCAGAAAGGTTTTGCTGCAGTTCATTAAATTCAACTTCAGGCAGTCACAAAACTGCCAGCTAATTATTTTTTCTTTCCTTGGCTGACTGAATCCTAGTGTCACCAATTTCCAGTCACAAAATGGAGCTACAGAATTCTTCATTCTGAAGATTGAAGGAACAAAGCAGTGAGGATGATACCAACACAATTCTTACAAAAACAGGTAAGACTGAATTAGTGAAACTTTATTTCCAACCAGTTTGTCAGACTATCTTGGAAGTCAGACTCTGTATGGAACATTGGTTATTTGGTAGCAGGTCACAGGGCCTTTATTAATAATTGTTAGTTTATGTTTTGGGGACTAATAACCAGATTGGAGATTCAGGTTACGTGGGTTCGACCCTCTGGTTGAAAAGGAGCAGACCTGTGGCTGAGAAGTAATTTTCCTCAGTATTGAGTACCTGGGGTGTTTTATCCTCTATTATCTCATTACAAATCAAATTATATTATGACAATTTCTTTCATTTTTGTGGAATATCAAAACTAAAAATGGGATCCAAAATTGAAAGATACATGTATGGAGATGTCCCTCCTGATCTTGCATACAGAATATGTACCTGAACACAGCTCTGTTAACACATGGATGATGCCACACACCTCTTAGAAACTGTTGTAAACATACCTCGAGATCATCTGTATTACCCATGACTGTAAGTGGTTGGTATAGCTTATTGATAAAGTAACTAAAATCAGTACATCCATGTGTGTTTAAAATAACATTCCAAAATGGGCAAAGTGAATAAGCTCCTGCCATGGAGCTGCTCATGGACTAGGGATTTTGATTGATTCCTGGGGTGATTTACTCTTCAGGAAGTTTACAGCCTGAGAATAGTTCCAAGCTAGTACACCAAGCTTTCATCCCAGAATTCTTGGAAAAATAATAGATACTGAGGATTTGAGCTTATGTTAATCACTGTTTATAGTCATATCACTGTCAGGATTTCAAAGAGAGACTTCTCCCTTCTGCTATGATTGTACACAAAGAGGACAGAGCCTTTACTATGATTTTACAATTAGAATTTACACAAAATATAAAAAAGGGAACAGCAGAGAAAAATGTAAAGTAACAGCAATAGAATGGCATGATTAAAATATGTAGAATTAGGTATCTTCAAGGTTTCTAAATACATCTTAGTTGTATCTTTAGTTGCATCTTTAGTTGCAGGAAGAGAGGAAAAATTACTTCAGCCTCAAAAGTCACATTTTCAATATGTATATTTTTGCTTCTGACAGCATGTCTTCAAATGTCAGTAAGTTGTCCACTGGCAACTATTGTCTCACTGCGATCTTAAGAGTGAGAAGACAGATCAAAAGAGAGTTAAGGCTATGATAGCAATCAGTGCAAATCAGGAAAGTTCCACATAAGGCTGGAATCTGGGATTCGTGTCAAGCACCAAGACACAATGAGGGCACGGTAAGAAAGCTGTTAAGGGAATTGGGTTAGAGTATGAAAGCAAGAACCAATATGTCACCCTTTGTCTTATATGACAGTTTCATCATTTTTACATGACACAAGTTGTGTAAATTAGTTTGGGTTCAGCTGGGGAGAGGTTTTTGTAGGACTTCATAAGGCAGTGCATTAAAAATAATCTGTCAGTACTGGACCACCAACAAACTGAATGTCCAGTTGCAGAACTTCTAAACAAATTCTGGCCATGGGCTCAAATCAAATTGCTATTTCCATATAGGTATCTTAGTGAGCAGCGCTGGGAAGAGTTAAGAAGCTGAGAATTAAGTTACATTTTGACATGTATAGGTAAGAAAGAGGGTTTGTTTTTATAATTATTCAGAGAAGGAAAAAATAATATTTGCTTTCAAATGCAACACTGAAATGGTGATTTTTTATTTGTAAGATAACAAAACTGATTGAGAAACAATTTTCTGCCATTTTAAAGAATTATGTGACACAAAGGGTATTTTTGAAAATAAAACCCTCTTCATTTTATAATTTCAATTTCAGAATATAATTCTAATAAATTTAAGGGTCTAGCTTCTGAATAAAACCCACAAAACATTAAGATGTATTTGGGAGCCTCTAACCCCTCATCTATAAATGGACAAGAACCAAATCTTATTTTCTCTGAAAAGACAAAGATTTTTAGATACATAAACCCATAATGATAATTAAATATGTTCAACATTGAACTGTTTGAAATGTGATTTCTTTGAAAATGGAAAACAACAAGAGGTATGATCATAGATTATGATCATGTGGCTAAGTTTTACCTTCACCATAGTGACAAATCAAAGGACTTTTCCCTTGCCTAAAGGGGGTCCAAATCAGTCCTGTGGCTCCTAGCAGAGCCTGAAGAAGGCTGGTGGAGACTAATGACCTTCTTTGAGCTCTTGTCCATGCTGCCCGTGCACAGCTGCCTCCCTCACTGTAAGAGTCTGCGGCTGAGCTGTAGTCAGCATGCTGCCCACCCACCCGCTTTTCAGCAGAGCTTCTACCTAACCAAACTAGGACAATCAGGATTAGGCAGTATCCAACAGCATCAGTTTGCCAAGAAAGGTCAGAATATCAATACCAGGACTGGCTGGAAGGGTCAACTTCTAGCACCTCCCCATGTGGATATAGCCACAGGTTGGTGTTAACAGCCTGCTACCCTGACACTACTGTGCTCTCATGAGGCTCAGTCCTGCCCCAGACCAGAGCTGCCTGACAGCAGAAAGAGGAATGGCATCTGCCCAATGTCACTTAAGGTACGCCTCGAAGTAAGCCTTCCAACTTTTCTGTTCAAGCGGGACTTAAAAATGTGCCTGAATGGGCAAGCAGAGACTAAGATACACACACATACCCACCCCATCCCTACCCCACCCCCAGAAAATGCAAATGTTTGCTCATCTGCCTGGTCATTACCTGCTTTTGGATAGACAGCCAGCTTTCCTGCATCTAAGAAAACAATCAGAAGATTCAGAGAACCTTTTCTGTAGCTAAACTGATAGCAATGCCGAGCAGATCCGGAATGGCTGCTCAAGCTCACTATTGTTTCAGCAGGATAATTTTCTAGATCCAATACTGTAGGTCTAATGTGAAGACCTAGATTAGAAGGCTAAAATATTTACAAGGCATATCTAAATCTCTTTATGTCCTTTCGTTACATACCTCTCACTATGTCCTTTCATTGCACTTGTACTAGAAAATCACATTCTCCTGTAATGTTTTGGGTCTTTTTTAAAATAAAGACTACCTTTCCCATTAATCTAGAAGTCTTGCAAACAGTTGCCAAAGTCCTACCACATTTTCTTTACTGAATGTGAAGACCCTATAATCTTTGTTAGTATACCATAGCTAATTATCTTCTGCAGAGCTTAAATGAGAATTTAAATTTTCTTCCCTCAGATGTTTTTTAACTGGTTATAAAATTCTGCCTATATTCAATTAAACACATTTAAATGATATAAAAATTCCTCTATTAAGTTGTAGGTGGGAATTCAAGACCAATGCTTCTGTGATTTTACTGTGGATTCCAGCAGGAGAAAATGTAGGCAGGAGTTACTTGTGAAAATCCTGAAGTGCCTCAAAAATCAGAGTTGTGTGCTCTCAAAATTGTGTTTAAATCTTTTAGGGGTTAGCCTGGAAGAGTTACTGGGGAGGTAATAACTACGGAAACAGGACAAACACCCCATGATCTGTAAATTACACAGCAGAACTGCACATGAAAAAAATTGAGTTTTGGACAGCACAGAGGTATAATATGAGCAATTATGAAAAAATGCCAAGTGATTTCTTCTTTTCTCTTTCTTCTTGTGTAGGGACAGTGACAGATGCAGCTTCACTTGAAGTGAATAGATGTCTCTCAGTGACATCTTGGTTGATGCCTTATTTTCCACAGAAGGGTTGTTTTTCTGATATAAAAATGGCAAGGAAGAAAATTTTAAGTACCATTGATGTATTTCATTTTTTGGATATTTACCAATCAACTAACTACATTTTGTAAACTTCCAAGTCACCTAGGACTGTAGCAACAGACTTGATTGCTACCATAGCATCAGAAAGTACTTTTCTTTTTAAAGAGAAAGACTAATTTTTAACAAGAATATGTTTGCTAACACCTTTCAGGAAAAAAAGAGACTGTTTAAAAGGTGGTCATATTTAATGGATCTGGCTTTTATTGTTACTCTATCCCAGCATAGTATACTACATGTATTAAAAAAAGACATTAAATGATTTTGTGTTTATATTTATTGTCAGCAATACATCAGTTATGTAAAAATAACCCAGATGAAAATGTAAGTCTTGTTACATTTTCACATCATCTGTATTAACTGAATAAAGCTTAGTGACAATATACACAAATTTGCAGTAGTAGTTGTACGTAAACATTTTGTGCATTAAAAAAAGAAATATACATAATTTAAAAAATAAAAATGCATTACACAATTTACAAATTAACATTAACCAAAAAACAAAAGGTAAACATTCCTCAGACAGCTGCCTTCTCATTCTACAAAATAAATATTCAAGTAAATTAAGTTAGGCAAAATAAAGTCTTAACTCTTAACAATTTACATAAAGGTAAAAAGACAGATTTCCATTTAATTCAAGGTATATTTTACAGTGATTTACACATAGAGTTTTTTAATTGGTCTCTTCAAATTGTAAGATTGGAAAAAACTTTATTACATTTTGACAGGAGGAAGGGGGTTTCAAAATTGATGCTTTATACCAAATATAAACAAGCTTGTGCAGTTGCATCAAAGCTTCAAAAAGGAACTGCTCCAGGTCTCAAAGCAGACACAGTAAGCTAGAAACTACAGTTTTAAAAAGGAAAATATAAACCACCACATCAACAGGAAAATATCTACTTTTCTATTTTCTGAATGGTTTATTCGACCACTGGAAACATTACTTTCACAAACTAATAATCTATAGTAGTGGCTGCTTTAGGCACTGGATTTGTAGAAGCACTCTGATTTTTAAAGCAAATTGCTTTTCATTCTATACTGATAATTCACATATTATTTATTTCTGTTTCAATGCTAGAGGGCTTAATCATCTTTGCAAATTTTAGATTTACATAAAATTTCAGCCCTCTTTACAGACTAGTATTTTTTTCTTGATAATGAGGGAAGCCATTCTGGCTTCAAATTTCCATGCACTTTGTTCATAGAAAAAATAATAATAAAAATGCACTCTAGATTTTAAAAGCAGCACTAGGATGATGCAGATGTGCACCAGATATTCACTGATCAGATATAAAATGCAACACATGCTAAAATACTTGCATGGATTGCAAAGGCCAAACATACTTAAAAAACCCTCCTATCTCTTTGTTTGTCCCTTTAATATGGTAAGAAAAAGGAGATGTCATACCTTTAACTTCAAGTTATTAAATGCTTAGATTCAGAACATAAAATTCTTCAAGGCAAGAACTAGGCAACAGCTCCTGCTAAGACCAGCCAGTGTCATAAATAAAGGTGACTCATTGCCAATGAAATAAACCCTGTTCCCTCAATGCCCTCTTGGTCCAAAACTATTTGACAACACAGAATCAGACTTTTAAAAGAACAGAAATCATTATTAAAATTTGTCTCCACATGTAGTTATCGTTCTTTAATATTATATAAATTTTCCATGGTTTTTTTTTTGTATGTCTGACAAAAGAGGAACCAACCATTTTTTCTTGTTTTCTACTCAAGAATGCAGAAAATTAAAATTATCAAGATTTGCATTTTTGCAATGGATCTTTACAAAGTGATATAAGACTGAAGACTCCAGTCCTGAAACACATACATGAATGAACCACTGCTGTGGCAGGGGGCCATGGAACTCCATCAGCTGCAGCTGGATCAAGGTATAAAATGAGAAATTAAACCTGTACCAAAGATTGTTACCATTGTTCCTCTGCTCATCATTCCCACCTGGGGAATATTTACACAGTGGGAGGAACGCAATTTTCTTGATGCAGTAACACCACACTGGTAATATGTCAGCTAAGTTAAAGTAGGACCATAATCTCTCTTGAACATCCACAAAATGCTCATTGGTTTCAAGAATTATTCTACACAGAGCAAAGGTGTGTATTTTTAAGTACTGATATCACCCGTTGATGTCCATGAGAGCCTTGTCATTGATTTCAGTAGATCTGGGACAAAGTTTGCAAAGCTAGTTTCATTCAGGGTGCGAAAACTGGTGCTTCTTGAGAAAACAGAGTGATGGGTAGGCAGAAGTGGTTTAGGTTATAAAAAAGACCTGAGAACCTAATGTTGAACTTTATATAACAATTATTTTTGAGAGGTTGCCTGATAAAGTTTTGTATTGCTTAGTAGTGGCACAGTCACTTGTATGTTCAGGCTGCACATAGAAGCCATTTGAGGAGAATAACCTTTCTCAGGTCATGGATCACATCCGAAACAGGCAAGACATGAGTGGCAAGTCAATGAGCTTCATGTTGGAAGCGTAACACTGAAAAGCCATAAGCATGGAAGAGGTTAACAATGAGTTTTCATACTGCCAGAGTTTTTTAAAACGTCATGAGCATTAAAATGGCAAAACTATTGATCATATTGTTTACTTGCCAGCACACTCAGGAGTTTAACTGAATAATTAAAAGATTCTATCAAATTATGCTAATTAGAAAAGACAAAATGTCTCTGAGTATTGCACTGCCAGTAACAGTGAAAAAGCTCTCATTAACAGAAGGAAAGAAAAGCAAAACCATTTTATTTTAGTTGAACAATTGGAACACCTTTTTAGACAAGAAGTATGTCACTTAGGATGACAGGGCAACCACTTTTTCTTTTCTTTTTTTTTCTAACAAAGTTAACAAATATAAAAAATCTAGTCATAAACAGCCTTCAAAGTACAATTAGAAACCAGCAGGACAATCTATACCAGTATAGGTAGATGGGGCAAGAAACTAGACACTTGTATTACTGCCATGGTGTAGGGTACAAATGGCTGCTGTGATGAGGAACGGTGTGTACAGCACACGTCGTAGCCGATTCCATCCCGTCACAGTCCAAACTGAACGCTACTCTCTTCAGGATTCAAGACCTGTCTACTTGACACTCCTTGCACAAGATACATCATTATCCTTTCTGAAAAGAGGCAGTTTCTATGGCAATACTAGTTAAGTGCATATCATGCTGCACTAATATAGTGCAAAAATTTGCCTTACATGTAGCAAAAAAGATGCAGGCAACAGTTTGAGTTAGAGAAAGTAGAAACGTATTGTAACATTTACAGCAGGTATTTTTTTCCAGACAGCAACCACTAGAAAATAGGGAATCTGAGAATGCCTCCTTTCTGGATGTACACATGAGGCCTTTATACTTTAGAGTGGTAACAGGACAGAATTTTGCAAGTGAGTCATTGCCCTCTGAAATGCAGGTTAACACAAGTTATCATTAACTGGCAAACTTTTGAACTTGCTTTTAATCCCAGTTAAAAGTTAATATTGTACTAAGCACTAAAATGCTCTTCATCATGTATATAATCTGATAGAATAATACATATGGTTCAGCTGAGTATATATGTTTGAATATAAAGAGTCATAGACAGCTTGGTACAAACTTGACATGCGTACTGATTATACTCGGTTAATGATGCAGGGGCTTCCAAGTGTTAATAATATGTCAGCTACAGTATTCTGGAGACACAAGCGGTGCTCAGTTCTAAGGCTGAGGAAACACCACAGATCTCCAACTGCAGTGTCTATTAACGTGATTCTGCCCGATTTCTCAGTGCTGATGGTCTAAAGTAAAGCAATAATACCTTGAATATTGGTAGGCATTATGAAATCCATCCTTCTTTGTCTATAGTGCAGTTACAAAAAAGAAAAATTCAAAACACTTAATCCACTCCATAAAAAAATCCCTGTGGCTTCGGACACCTTCCGATTTCATTCCTATAGTTTAGACTCCATTTGTTACCATGAGAAGTTGTATTTTACATGTCTGCATCTCCATCATAAGCCAAGGTTAAAGGTTTCAGTCGGTTGTTCTGCCTTCTCTGGGGCTTCTTTGGCTTTTTGCTGAAACAATAAGATAATTTGTAAATAGAACAAGCAACTAATAACATACAAAAATGTACTTCATTCTTAAACAAAAGATGAGCATGTTGATAATGCATTCAGTTGTTTGTTTATAAAAGCTATAAGCCTAAAACCTTCACTGGGATCACTAATTTTCTCTTTATCAACCCAAAGCGATATCTAATTCAAAGCTCAGTTGTTCAGAAACAAGCTGTTATGGTGCTGATGTGACTTGATGAAATCCTTGACAGGTACTCTTGCAACATCACTCAGTTTTCAGAAGAACTCAGAGCCTGTCATGCAATATTTGGTCATGTATCAAAGCTGCAATCAGGTTCTTTTAAATTATGTGACTCAAATCTTAAACTGCTCTTGATACATCAAGGGTTTCCACAGGAAAGATCTATCTTTTGACTGGCTTTATCTCATTATACTTGCTGGAATGACCACAATTAGTTCTAGATGTTATAATCAAATCAGCCATTAATAGCAGAGGTATGGTTGTTAGCCATAACATTCCTTGTCTAGCCTTGAATTCGATTTTAATCCAGCAGTACTTCCAATCCATTTGATACAGTTTTAAAAAATTACCAGGCCAAAGGAAAAATATTTATCCATGCTTTAGTACTTGTCTTCTTTTAGAGTGTAATATAAGCATTTCTTTAAATCAGGCCTCTGCATCCTCAGTCTTATCCAAAATCTTATCTCAGCTATGTCACTTAGGCTGCTCAAATCTGAATCTTTTATACCAAACCATTCGTTACAATGATTTGCAGTAGCCAAAGATTCCAGTCCAAATAATCTGCAGTGCATTTGAATGCTAGTGGGTTTCCTTTTCCTCAAAAAAACCCCCAAACACCCCCCAAAATCAACCAACCAACCAAAAAAAATCCCAAAAACCCAAATGAATTTTTGTATTACCTAGACAGAACTGAAGTTTTGGGCAAAGTTTACTGAACGTCCAACACACCCAGAAGCCCCACAAATGCCTACTAATGCAGTACAGCCAGGAGCCTGATGCACGTGACCACACTTTCCTCACCTTTCACCTGTACAGTCATTTGGATCAGAAATTCTGAACAGGACCTAGAAAACTTCAGGGAGCACATTCTCAAAGGTGACTTTTCAAAAAAATATTATTTCATATATTAAAAAGATGATAAAGTTTTCAGAATTTTTCTGGCTGTGTATCTCTGTATCTTGTTGTCTGGAACACTTGTCAAATGTAAAATATGACTTGCCTGGTTACTAAATTTCTTTCTTGCTATTTCTCTCAGCATTTTGCAATACAGACACAATAAAATTATTCTGGACACTGTATATAGCAAATGAGATAAACTGAGCAAAAATAAACTGTACACTGAGCTACCCCATATTTGTAAGTTCTTCTACCCTCAGAAGAGCATGTGGTTATCCATCATCTAGAGTGTAACCAGAATCTGCTAACCTGAGTTTGGACAAAAGGACATGGGAAATTAAACACTGCAGTTCACAGAAGAGCCTGCAGTTTCTACAGCAGGAGGTGTAAACGTTTGCATTACAGTCTGTGAGGGGACTGTTT
This sequence comes from Corvus kubaryi, assembly GCF_017639235.1. Classification (NCBI taxonomy): domain Eukaryota; kingdom Metazoa; phylum Chordata; class Aves; order Passeriformes; family Corvidae; genus Corvus; species Corvus kubaryi. Next base: position 31,927,031 of record NW_024581137.1, on the reverse strand, counting down.
TTTTAATAAATAATTAAGGAACTCACCAGGCTAGATAGATCATAGAAACAATAAAGATGAGTAAAACAAATGCACCAGCAGCTACACCATAAACCCAGGTCTTCAGCCTCCCATCTAAAAGGAATGAATGTTAGTCAGTAGTATTTGAGTTAGTCTTGTTGAATTATTAGTTCTGATATAGCATAGAAATACTTTAATAATCCAAAATAAATGTCTTCACTAGCAATTACAGTTTAATCAGTGTAAATATTGTTAAATAACTGAGCAATGACTTCTCTGTGCTCTGCTTTTCAGTTGAAGTCGATAATTCAAATGGAACTGAGATCTGGGGCAGAGGCAGCAGGTGAGATAAGCTGAGAAACTCAGCTTTGGGGCCCCCTGCTAGCAAGCAATCCCTCAGTGTGATCACAGGGCAGTCTGGGACTCATTTAGCATCACTTTCTATTCTAGCTCTGGTAAATCAATCTGCCTGTTATTTTTATTCTTCTTCCTATTTACTTTTATGTTTTTAAATACCCTTAGCGTGCTATACCTCATCCATACCTTAACTGTACATACGCAACTTTTACTACTGCATAAAGTAATATTTTTAAAATTTCTTTCCTGACCAAATGCAAGTTTTGTTGTTATGAGTAACTTCTCCTCACAGAACAAAAATACACAAAAAAGGACAACCCATGCTCATAAATAAAAAAACTGTCTGTTGTTAATAAGAACTGTATTTATTGTGCAGCCTGTGCAGTCTTTGTTTCGGACATGATGTCCCTGCAGGCTCAGGCATACATACTACTCTCCTTCTTGCCTCAGATGCACCCATGTCTACCAGGAAAAGTGATGTGGCTTTGTCTGTGGGGTTTTGCTCTGCCCCAAATGAGCATGTCACAACCAAAGGTGAGTGCATATTTTTTGACTCACTGCTTCTATCTAACTAATTTTCCAAATTTCTAAATGGCTTTTTGCAAACATTTTTTTCCAGGAGGTTAGCTAGCCTTGTTCCATCTCCTTGGCAATAAAAAAAAAATCATTAAAAAACTGAATTATTTCATTTACAAGTGGTACAAGTTTTATTTCATGAAGTTGTGTATATATTCAATGTAAGCAAATACAGCTAAAATTTTTCTGACCAAACACTTACTGCTTCTTGTTAGTTCTGTGGAACCAAAATACATTATCAATGCAGTTTATATTTTCACAATAATAATAACAGAAGTTAGATTGTTTGGTTACACAGTAGTGTTCTTTGCTGTGCAGTTAACTTCAGGCTTTCTGGTCTGTAGCAGTGCAAAGTCTTGCTGTCATGTGGACAAGTTGTTCAAGACTAATCAACATCAAAACATTACCTTAAGTTACCTTCCTTACCTTAATCAACCTAATGAATCATTATAACTGATAATAACTTACATAACTGAAATAACTGATCCATTAAAGATTAATGGAACAGTAGATTTGACCTGACACATGTCCTGTGATATGATAATATCAACGGGAGGAATTCAGACATTAGTACTGCTAAATAGGTTAGTTTCCTCTCTCCTTGGCTTATTTCCATTGGTAAGAGGTTTTTTTTTTTTCAGGTTGGCTTCTTTTAAAATAGTAACATCTCCTTGAAAAAAAGACTGGCAATATCTTGTGTACATATTTATTTGTTTTTGTCAAAGCAAGGAACTCTGTTAATGAGGTCATTTCTATTATGCAACTACTGACATCTAACTCAGGCTTTCTGAATTCCCTCTGGATGCAACTGGCATCTCAGACTCATCTGTTTGTGGTAATACTTCAGCCCAGACAACTGAAGAGGATAGTTTTAATACCTTCCTTTCTGGAACTGCAATGTAATTTGTGGAAGAAAAAAAAAGAACTATTTTAAATCTAGACTTAGAAACTGTGGGAAAGGAATAATCATGCCGGAGTAAACCCAAACTTTTCCAATGGATATCCAATCCTGAAATAAAACAATCAAGCCTAAATCTCATGTGAATTGGAAAATGTTCACTTTCTCTCATATTGCTCATAACTTCACTGCATAAAGTATTAGTTTTATTGAGGATGATTGGGATTATCTGAACTGAGGTATGTTTCCTTCCTAACTCGAATTACATAAAATTGGTGAGTTTTCATGAAGTTTTTCAACTTTGTAATCTTGCTCCAAAACCATGCCTGAATTCACATGAGCATCCACATTCCTAAACTGTTGAAGGTGACTGATATTTGCTTATTATTGTCACTCTGGCTGCTCCAACACATTCCTCCCTCTGGCATTTTCAGGAGGAGTTAGCTAAAATGAGTAAATGATAACATATATGGTAAAATGCTGTTTTTAAAAGAGGACCAGAAAAGTTTAATTTTCTATTCTTTATTGTTGATTAAAGTACTTGGAGTAAAGACCATTTTATTGCCAAAAAAAAAAAAAAAAAAATCAAAGTACAAGTAATACTAAATGCTCATAGGACTAACGGGATCTAACATAAGTATTCCTAATTTCTAACCCAAACATTATTTAATCTGCTTATTAGAAATACAGTTATAAATCTCAACTTGAAACGTCTTATGGATTATGCATGTAAAGATAGTGCTTTCAATTCTGCAATTAAAAACATCCAAAAACCCTTTAGAAATAAATGACCACCCTAATACACATGTGTATTAGTATATTTACCCTGTGTGATTTAAGACAAACCTAAGATGATAACCAATTGCTCTCTTCCATACTAATAATATTTTGGACAAGCAACATATCTCTTTATGTGAAAGTATTTTGTTTATTAAAGTTTTATTTATCTAAATATTTAATAGCACTAGGAAATATTTACTGACATCTGATTACATGATGGACTTTATGAAGTATTTTTTATGAAATAACTCTCATGTTTTACGACACTGGCACATTTTACGACACCATGCTCAGCTCTAAAGAACATGGTCCATCATGAAAGCAAATACTGCTAGTAGAGACTTAGAGCATGCCTATGCTAATTATTGATAATATGGTTAGTGTTTGAAAAACATGAATTAGTTTAAATATGGATATGTCAGAAAAGCATTAGCATACCTATACTGAATATTTTCCTACAATTTATGCTATGGCATAAATTTTAAGAAGTCTCTACTCTTTGCAGTCTTCAGTTCTACCTTTTCATTCCTCTGTCAACGGAATTATTGGTTGAGAAACCATAATTTAATATACTGGCTTGCACCTTTGCAGCAAACTCCCTTCTAAAGTCACATTTCAAATAGCTTCTGTGAATTTTATCAGGTAGAATGGCTAAAAGGAAACTGCAATATAGGATTTCACTAAATATATTGATGGAGTAGTGAGAAGCTAGGCATTTACTTCTGTCTCCTCCTTTGTTTTCAGTGATAGTAGATGCCTGCCTTCTTAAATGAAATCGTAAGGGTTTTTCATTTTCATTTACAAAAATGTAAATGCCAGACCCTTCAGCAGTTCTTAACACTAAGAACTCATTGCATGACTTCACCTGGCCCAAAAGGCTGTAGAAACCAGGTCCTTCCTCGTCCTGACTGGTTACTGGAGGGCTGGGTAGGGTTCACAGCTCGACTGGTTTTCACATCTCCCTTTTTGTCCTCCATGGTGGGGATCACCACCACTGGGATGAGAGTGCACTGTTCAAGTGTGCCATCAGAGGACATAACTTCAGTGTATCCGTCTTCACAACTGCACGTTCTAGTCTGTAGGGAACAAGTGTTTTACACCGTGTAGCAGAAAAACAAGGTTTTCTGTGAGCTATAAAGCATAACATCACGGATGACTGGAAGAGAAGACTTTTTTGATGAGTGCTAGCCTGGAGAGTACCTTTCCATATATTTTTATGCAAGTTCATGCCATATCAAGAGAGATTATTTAACATTTAATTGAAAGGTAGAAAATCAGGCGAGGTGGATTTTAACAAATTAGTGACTAGTAAAATTTCTGAAAATACTTTTTGTTGGCATAATCTTTGTAATCAAGAGATGTGTGGGAAGCCCTCGTGGGGGTGTTCTATGCTCCAATGCAGTAGCACATACCTCACTGCAGTAAGCGTGGGGTTGGCTGCACGGTGGGTTACATGACCTGTCAGCATCTGGTTGGCGCATCACTAAACAGCCCCCTGTAGGACAGAAAATCATATTTTCACATGGTAATACCTCACCACTGATGAAACTACTGATGTCATTACTTGCTGCAGTATCTCATGGGTGACAGTCTTGTTGCTAATTTGAATGTAAGAGTCCTTCTTTTATTCCAAGGTGAAGGATAATTGGAATCAAGTGTTTTCTTATATGTAGAGTAAGGTTACAGCAAATGTATATAATTTCATGTGTATTTTAGAGAACTAATATTTGGCAATTAAGCTTTTTGTTTTCCCCTTTGTTCCCTTGTTGGATTGCCCAAAAAACCAATTTAAATGCTTTGTTGTACTCAAGGGAAGAGATTTGGTTCTCTGGGGCCCTCCTTATGACTTACATATTAAAACTGCAGCCACAATAGAAATAAAAACATCTTTTTTATTTATTTCTTTTCCTGTTAAACTGAAAACAAGTTACTCATCCTGTTTATGAAAGGACACCTATTTCCTGCTGCTACTGGGTCACTTTTACACATGCTGTAGCTTTGGCTTTATGAATTGAGGCTTCATGTTAGTCTAAGATTTTATGAAAGGAAAGCAGCTTTATCAGTAAAGCATGTTACAATACTGATGATAGTGTGGGTTTCAGTCTTTTCTCTTTTTATAGAGACCTAGTTTTCATTTCTACAGCTTTATATATAGCGCAGTTATTGTTATGGACCAATACACACAATCAGGCTTTCACTATCATTTCAGCCAGAATAACTTTAAAATACATTTAGAATCAGTTTGAATTTACCTGTGTTTTCTTTTAGCTTATAGAAGGGGGATAAGCATCATACTTTTTAAAATTTATACTGCTACAGGACAACTCATCTTGCATCTCCCAAATTAATACCATTTTTATACTGGTGTGATATGATGATGAAATCCTGATAGCTGAGGTTGGTCACAACCATAGCAGATGCAGTTAGATGTGGTTACGTTGATCCAAGTGTTAACGGGATGGCTGGTGAAGAACAAAGAAAAACCCTGCTGGTTGCCATAAGTTTTCCCCACCTCCAGAAAAGAAAATCATACATCCTAGCATACAAATCACATGCCTGTGGGAATCTATGTAATAAAATATCAGTCATCCAAGGAAGCAGAAGGAAAGAGTTGCCTCATCGCCCATGGGAAATAACACCTTCAAGTAAAAAAGAACTATTCAGCACAATGATATTATGCAAGTAAGGAAATAAAGACCTTAAAATACCAACAGAACTCACAATAATTATTTAATAATGTCTGAATTAAAATACACTGTGTTAGAGCCAAATGTGTAGGAATAAGGCAGTCAAGACACAGTAATCAGAGAAATGGGTTGCTTCTGAATCAAAATAGGTAATCTCAATTTAAATCAATCATGTATATGAATCTATCACATCTATGAGCTCTTAAATACTGTAGTTTATACAAAACACTTTCAAAGAATGTACAAATGTAAATTAAAATCTGGTATCTTTAATGTGAGAAGGTCCCAAAGAATATTTTATTTAAGCGTTGTGTTTGAAAACGATCGTAAAACCCATGAAAACTATAGTTTTCCATTTATCAGAAACATATGAAAAATATAGTTTTACAGTGCATGGAGACCGGTGACTGCATGTTCTGGAATATTCCATTAGTCTTCATTTCAAATCAGAAAGTTACCACAGCTTTAAAGCCACATAAAAACCAACTTTGAAAAATAAAAGATACAATATAGGTCTGAGTTTTGTCTGCCTTGGAGGTCCCAATATGAAAAATCTGCCAACAACACATAGTCATATATTTGTCTTTCCTAGAATTTATCACACAACTGTATTCAGTCACATCAGAAGAAATTATTATTTTCATGTAACTGACTGGGATTTATGAATACATTCTGGTTTTAACATCTCAGAGCTATAATCTCCAAGATGATATTTATTTCAAATCCTATAGGACCTTTCATAGATAATATCCTATATTAATCTCAGTAAGAATTCTTAGAGTTTTACTTACCACAGAAACATCTTAGCTAAGCAGGAAGCAATCAAGGTGCATAAATAATGCCCTGTTGCTTTTCTTGTGAACAAGATGTGCTTTGATATTCCTACACCAGAAGGTAAGATTTGCAAGAGACTTTGAGCTATTATTTCAACACCTTGCAGAAATAAATATTTTACTTCTACTGTTGCAACAGACAGTAGTGGTGGACTCCATCATCATGAGGTATTCTGGTGGCAATACATGAAAAACAGCTCTCCTCCTGTGAGTGACCTGACAGGGACTGGCATTGAGGATGTGTTTACAGTCTCTGGGATTCTTTTACTATCATTTGGTCTGATATAAAAATTATTTAAATAAATGCATAACTCTTAGCTGAAATGAATCTCTATTTCCAATATATAAATCTGTATAAATAGATTCATATGAAGATTTTCTTCTGAGATCTCAGTCATTCTTAATTCATGGATTTTGTGCTTTGGCATGCACAAAAAGTCACTGCATCCCACAGCAGTCCACTGACATATCCTGATACAGATTTATCACATTGAAATAAATAAACTTACATTAGCACATTTATTAAAATTTTATATTTTGCAACTTTAAGGAGATGTATCATGTATGGATGATATTATCAAGCTCTGAAACTTTCTTTGCCTTTGTATAGGCACTGAAATGACCTGTAATACATAACATTTTTATTTGTTGTAGGGCTTGAAATTTGAAACCCTACATTTAGAAGTGTAAAGATGCCTATGGTAAAAAACCCCCAAACATATACAATGTAACATTTCAGGTCCACTACAGAGGATACTATTTATATTTACTTTTAGCACGACATGCTGCATAATTCTAGAAAAGAAACCACATCCTTAATATGCAAAAAGATGATGGTTTTGATTCATACATCAGGAAGTGTTTTTAGCAGATCCTTTTCTTTTTTTTCAGTTTTTTTGAGAAAACACATTATCCACCTGTTTTCCAGGCTTTTTTGTGTGTATAAAAAGAGTAGTTACCTGTGACGTTTAAACCATCTGACCTTTGGCACCACACAGTCCGAGAAGATCCCTTCCATGGGCTAGCCATCCACTTGTACTCATAGCACTGGCCATCTGCACAGAGAACATTTGCATTTCAAGAAATTTGATGACAAGGTTTTAGACTACCACTGGCAGCAGCCACACTCCTCAGCAGACCATACTCATTATGAATAGTGGCTTGTACAGTTAATTAGGCCCCCTTCTCCTTCATCCAGCAACCTAGAAGGGTGCACTGCACTTGTGGAGATCCCAGAGTCCCCTGCACTTACTGGACACATAGAGAGTAGACCAGATGTGTCCTAGACACTAACTAGGCTTATTAGGCAAGCCTAATGTAGTTGATGGGCAAAAGAAATGTTTCCAATAATCCCATAATGGTTGCAGCCCATCTGTTGTGCAAAACTCATTTAGGAGTCAGGTTCCTTTCCTGGTGACACTGAGCTTCAGCCAGTGCTCCAGTGATGAGGGCTGCATCTGGCTTTACATCTCAGCTCTTCTGTGCACATCTTATATAGTCTGGGATGAATCATGAAGTCCTTCTGCACCTTAGTTCTCTATTATAAATATAAAATTCCTTTTTGTCTGATCTGGACCCTGAAGGGACAAGAAATGTCTGCACAGGAAACTACTTTTCTTAGATACTTTGTCTACTACCATTGGTAAACATGGCGGAGACATTTTAATGACATTGTCACACAATTAACAATTCATAAATCTGGTTATGAATCAAAATTTAAAGATTTCTTTTTATTAATGTTACTAAGCAGATAAGGAAACTGTCCCATATAAAAAGAAATGTCATTATTAAAAAAGCTTAATTCTAAAGGGGTAACATATTATAGTTACCACTTGAAAGTTTTTCTGTTTACAGTTGATATATGGAAAACAAGAATTTAAGCACATTTCTGTCTATCAACTTTGCATTTGCCTAAAATTGATAACATAAACAGAAAGATAACAAAATTATGGTTGTTCTGTATTTTTTTCTTGCTGGAACCAGCCTTGCATATATTTTGGTGCTTACCATTGCATGGTCTTGTTTCCAAAGCCTGTTCTGGACAGAGATGTTGATTCTCTAAGTCCTGAATGATCACTGCTCGAGATCGGACTTGTATTCCTCCAAAACCAAGATCCTCACCATTAACACAGGTTAGCTGGCAAAGGCTCCATTCTGACCACTCTCTCAAGTAACAGTCCCCTGTCAAAGAGCAATTTATAAGATGAATGATCATTGTATGTGAAGAGGTTTTTGCAATGAATATGTCTTTTAAAAGAAGTCTAAATACAGTTTCCTTATTTTCCTTCTTTTTAGTTCCTTTCATTCCTCTTTTTAAACTTGACTAAGAGTTAAGAGAAGATAACATTTCGATACTATCTGAATGTCTGTATCATAGAAAATATTGAAAAAGATTATATAAGCACCTATTCATTCTAAAGCAGTGTAGTTTCTTGTAGCATTCCCATAAGACCACTGTCATTATGAATCTCTTTGCAATGCTCCACCCAATGTCTGGATTTTTGTACATTTTAAGATATTGTGCACTGTATGCCTTATGCTAAATTTACATATCTTTTTTTCAATTCATCTTTGATCTTAGAGAACATTGTCTAGTATTAAAAAGACTAATTATTGCTTATCCCCATGCAGATTTTCTCTAAACAGACGTAGAAGCAACTGATGGAACATTCTTTGCAAGAAAGGGAAATGGAAATGTGATTAAAATGTCTGCTCTCCCTATTTCAGTTAGGGTAACAGATCTGTAGAATTCTATAGTGTAAAACCAAAAAACAAATTTATACTAATGACACTAATTAGCACGATCAGCTAAGGAACATTTAAGGAAGATCTGAGGCACAACCCAAAGAAATAATTTTGTTAAAACGCAGTTGAAAATGGGACTAGACTGTGCACAGACTCATAAATAAACCTCTTAGTTCTCATTATTTCAGTGAGAAAGCCATTAAAAATTCATGCTACCTTGCATTATACTGATGAGAGATATAATCAGTACCGTGTTGACCAGACGCCTGATTAATGAAGGAATTTTATTTGCCAACCTTAGGAGAGCATGCAAAGAAATGAATAATTGACAAACTGATGTATACATAATAGGAAAACGAGTAGTGATTTTTGGAAACATTAGTTGGAGCGTATCATTAGCACCTCCCCACAGGGCAGTTATTCTTGCTGGTTAAATGTGAGATTGTTGAAGAACAGGTTCCTGCTCAGCAAAATTTTTAAAGCAATCAGTAAGCAGCTATAATTTTCAAATAAAATTCACTAATATGAAAACATAACTACAGTCTTTGTATTCTTCCAATTTCTATTTAAGAAATAAAATATGTGAAAATCATGCAATTGGAATGCTAAGTACAAAGCAGAGGTGGAAATCTCTCTATTTTTTATTGATTGCTATTTATTGAGACAACTTTACCTTCATTCCAATCTGAAATGAACTGGGAACAAAATTCTGGGAAAGAGGAGTGTTTCAAGAGAATGAAAATAGAGTACCAGTGTGAAACGATAGCTACATTAGAACTGAAAGAGTTTATCACTTTTGAAGATACATCATTAATGACTACTGAACAAGAGCAATATACTTCAAATTTTACAAGTAAGTGTTTAGAATGAACTGGAGGGGTTTTACTGGAAATTAAACAGCTCTTATATGCTCTTAATCCTTCTCTGTATGACCATCATGAACCTGATCCTTTAGATTCAGTTCACAAAGGCAAGGATCGTGTATGTCACATCCAGAGAGTTAAACAGCTAGAGGCACCCATGTTTTCTCAGAGATCAAAACTTTAGTTTCATTTGGAATAGAACCTTTAAAGGAAAAAATAAAATGCCTTAGCTTATCTGCCTTAGACACCCATAAAAGGCATCAAGTTTTTAGCCACTGGTAAAAGTACTAATAAAGTTGTTAGGTAATCTATGCACTTAACACTAATACCTATCTGTAAACCAACACCTTTTCTCATAGAGTTAAACACAGGTTTTACTACAATAGATTTTGTGAAAAAATGAATACATCTTAGGTACTATCTGTGACAGAGACCATGTCTTTTATAAATTTAAAATCTAGTATTTTTTCTAATTGATTTATTGTCATGAAGCCGCTCCCAGGGAGTAACTCTGTTGGTCATTTGATGGATGAATCCAATCAGTAAAGCAGATAAAAAAGATTTAATTGCCTGTGGCTAATGCTGGCACTAATAGCTGTAATGACACCCAACCAATCTTGAAATGCAACATTTATTTGAACAGCTTTGTTACCTGGACAAGGGAGAGTACAGGTTTCCTCAAGTATTATCTTCTTATCACCATCTATAATAGGCTCTATTTCTCCACAGAATTCCTCATCTACTACTATGCCAACATCTTCAGTGGATCCATCATAAACCACACAGGAAATGTTCCTCACTCGTGTTCCCTCTCCACATTGAGCATCCTACAGAAGGAGAACATACATTGATTGATACTGGACAGAAGAAAGTGCCAAAAGACTAGATCTGAGTTACATGTCACTCTATCTCCTATTATTTTTGCTTAACTACTTATTCATTCCAATAAGGAGAAAAAGAAGACAAAAGAGAGAAGACAAGGTTCGTTTCTTCTGAAACAAACAAAAAAAACCCAACCCAAAATTTCTGGTCACTGTTGCTTGTTTCTTAAATTATGGAGCTAATTATGCCTTTGAATTGAAAACACAGTAGTATATCAAGTGAAGATATCTTCTAATAATGTGAATATATTTCTGCTGATATTCTTTTACAATAGAAGGATTTAAATTATTAGCAAAGGTGCTGCTCAGGTACCAAAGTTTACATTTATACTTTGAACATCTGGAGGACACTGTTGTATCCATTGACAAATATAAAACCTAAGAAAAAACCCACACTTTAGTTTTTGTATAAGAGAGGTGGAAGCAAATTGTTTACAGTGTTGTGAAGGAGGTATCTGGGCATATCACAAATATGCCTGGATCCACATGTCCCATAACTTCAAAGTCCCATATGGCTTTTACCTCTACTTTGCACGCAGACCATTGACCATATTGCCATCGATAACAAGGTTTTACTGGACAGGGTTTGAATTGCTCCATCTGAGAAGGACAAGGCCTTCCATCACCCTGAAATGGCTGATTTATGGTCCTTCTTCTGATCATTTTTCCTGTAACAAAAACCAGCAGTATAACTAACAACAAAGTAGTTAGACTGATTTATTCCTCAAGATGGTTCTATTTTGCTGAAAAGTGTTGTATTTGAATAAAGTAATTTTTTCCAGATTTGACAAACTGGATTGTAAATCAGATCTGTTGGCTCTTGTCTGTTATTATTATTGTCTGTGGGTTCATATTTTCCAAGTCAGACACTTTATATTCTGTCATTTGTTTGTAGTGTAAGAAGTGCAGGAGGATGTCTGATTAGGATTGTTCCTGTAACAGCAAATGAAAGCAGTAATTTCCTAGTTCAGAGCCTGAAGAAAAATATTCTTTATGAATGTGACAACATGTTTGTGGCATTTCAGTGGAGATTCCTGCTCTTTATCTGGAGTTTGCTGCTAGAAGAGGCCAACATGTTCTGTTCATCCCTAAGTTAACACAGAAACATGTGTCCCATAATTGTCTGATTCTGGCAAACAAGGACTTGCAATTTTCTGTCACTGTCTGTTGGAAAACATTATATGCAGATTTTGCAGGAAATGGAGGATTCTTCACTCAGGCCCAAAAAAAATTAAAATACAGTAGGCTTATCTAACAATAGGCTTATCTAACAATTATCTCTTCCTCAACAATGAGTGACATGCTACCCACTGAGATACAGGTTCTATTTCAAATACTGATATAGCCTGGAAGAGGAAGACATTTTTATCCTTTTAGCAATTCTTTCTCCTTTCGTCTTGCAGTGGACATTAGACCATTGTGCTTCATTACAGAGAGTTCATGTGATATAACTGAAAATTTCCTTCTGTGTCAGAAAGAATGGTCAAATGGCTGCTCTAGAGTTGTCACCTCACAAAGGTTTCCACAAAATCAACACAGCTGTGGTATTTTCATATATTTATAGATAAATATAAGAGCCAAGTCTGAGAAAAGATGTATTTATTTAAATTTGTATAGTGAAGCTTATAATAAACTAAGGCATTACACAGATTTACCTATATAACACCTGATGTTAGCCAGCCAAAAGAATTAATTTTAATTCCACGTTTCAATCTCATGCATTTTCAGTTGAGTACTCTAATGATAATGACACTAATCTTTTGCTGAGAGCAAGCTACACAAGCTACCATGCATAAGCAGAACAATATCAATCTCCCAGACAGCTGTGCTCACTGCAGACAGCTAGAAAGATGTTTGCCAAATGGAGCCTCATCATTCTTGAATTCACAGCTGCTCCAACTGATATGTTACAGGAGAAAAAAAGATTTTCTTGAAAAGTACTGGAGGAAAAACTCCAAACAACAGCAAAGAGCACACTTACACACAAAATTCTTCCTCAGCTAGATGGCTATTTGTGTGAGTTCACAAAACCAGTTAAGATTTGTGGTCATTGGATTTATTATATGGCTATAACTTGTCTAAAAAGACAAGTCACTTCCAACTTGTTTTTGGAACAATTTTAGTTTTCTAAACTCACCACTAATAATGAAACCTAGGAGAAAATCCCTCCCTACTCTTCCTCTCCCCACCAGATGAAAAATAAATGTTCAAATCCATGTCTACTTCTGTCTCAATATATTATTCATCATATTTCACTTTTTTCCTGGAATCAGAAAATATTTGGACCAAATTCCCATTATTTTCAGTGAGCACAGTCTCAATCATTATTTCCATAAATAAAGCTGATTTACATATCTGTAACTCTCCCTATCTAGCTACATTTTTTAGTTCTGCAAAGAGAGGTATCATCACTTTTATTAAAGAAAAAAAAAAGAGAACTCAGTCTTTAAAATATGCCAAAGGTATGTACTGACCTGTAAGGCCACAAGTTTGAGAGCACTCAGACCAGGTGGACCAGTCAGAGAGCTGACAGTTCACAGGACATTCCACCACGCAGGACATATTCATTTGCCATGTCTTTTCCAAACCAAGCTGAAAGAAAATGTTAAATGGTTAGCCCACAACTCCAGGCCTGTACCATCAGTGTACAAAAAAGTACAGGTAAAAAAGTAAAGTAATTAGGACATTTCAAATTCTCATAAATGCATATACTGATCTCTATATACATGCATAAATACTATTTTCATTAATCATTTTCTAAACTAGAGCCTATAAATGGAGGGCTTCAACTCTACAGTATTACTTTTTACAATAGGTGAAGGCCAAAATAATTTAAGAAGTATTTTGAAAGAAGGATGCAAAAATACTGAACAGCTGTTAATAAGTGAATTTAAGTGGTACTAGAAGCCACATTCAAAACTAGCAAAAGGAGAAGGATGAACATGTATTGGATAGTCAGAAGATGTAGCAGATGCTAAAAGTTTACAGGAGCTCAAGAGAATGAGCAAGTTGATGGAAAAGAAGTCTGAAGGTTTAAACACACAGAAACCCCACCAGGCAAATGCAGTCCAAGAGCTGAAAACAGGTGGAGGCTGTGAAAGGAGTAGATGGAAACTCTTGTATGTCCGTGCTTCTTACTCTTCCTTAGGCATCTGCTTATGCCTCTCTTGCTTTCTTCCTAATGTGCTGTATAAGTGCACGACTATTCTATTCTATTCTATTCTATTCTATTCTATTCCATATATTAAGCACCATGCAAAGATATTGACATGACATTGACAATGACTTGTCCGAAAAAAAGATATCTGCATTTTTTTCTGAAAAAATTTGCAAAAACCAGAATCCTCGAAAATCCATAAAGTAAAAGCTCCAGTTGCTGGAGGAGTATGAGAGAAAGGGACAGAGAAAATAATCAGTATAAGAGAAATGTTCATGAAGGATGTCTGGACTTCAGGCGGCTCTCTTGAAAGCTGTTTATTGCATAGGTGAAGTTACAGCATTTCAGGGAGTGGGTATCCAGAGCCAGCCCTACAGCTGCCAGCTCCAGCTGTAGGCATACCTGAAGCCCCTTTCTGTTCAAGTTACAAAGCGTTTTATACTTTTCTTTGCAGAGTATCTTAATACATAACAACCAATAAGCACCATACACAATACCTTTACATTTGCCTATAGCCTATCTTAGCTACTACCATCACCATATTATAGTCATTATTATCCAATCACAAGAGTAAGTAAGTTACAATTTGAGCTTACAATGGAAAATTCTCAGACCTCTCCTCTTGCTACATCAACATTTCTTGTTTGCCTGCGATAGCTCTTTTTGGTAAAGACGTTTTCAATTTACTTATGCTCTTCTTGAGACTTATTTACTTGGTGAAAAACATGTCTTTGTAGTCACATATCTTTGTCCTACTCTTAAAAATCTCCTTCCAACTCATCTCCAACCTTTGCCTTCTCAGTTATTCAGTGGTCAGTGTTTCAGCAAAACATCTTTTACTCTATATCAAAACTTGCTTCCATTTCTATCTCATCCTCAGTTTCTACATTCAGAGATCTTTCTGCCAAGCCTACATATCTGTGAAACTTTCTTACCAAACTTTCATCCTCTCCAACAAACCAGACTCAAGTTTTCCTGAAAATAAATTCTGTACTCAGTTCTTCCCCAGGTATGATTCAGCCTAACCCTGTGCCCCAGGGAAGCAGGAGTTTTATAATCATGCTCGGCACATGGCACAACGACTACATGATCCTTTGGTCTGATCCTGGACAGCCATTACTATGTTCTTATGAACTACCACACTCCAGATTTTCTCCATCTATGGAAGGAAACAGATACTCTCACAAAAACACATGAAAATATATGATGCAAGATGAAATACAACTGATGGCAAAAATATTAGTATAACAATAATAACACCTGCATCCTGCACAGCTGAGTTAAAAGGGTAGGTCAGTGTATGATATAAAAAGGGTAGGGTGTATGATATAAAATGTGATGGAAAACCAATCCTGCCAATATGAACAGATCTACAGCTTTCCAGCACAAAGGACTGTCCTCCTCACTGGACCTCACCAGCAGACCTTGATCATCATTGAGGCCTTTCAGAATCCTAGGCAGTTGTGAATATCTTTAACTAGAAAAAATGTTTTGTTTTGTTTTTTAAAAAGCAAACTAGACATTTCAAAACCTATTAATTTTAATGACTGGAAAGGGTAATGGTATAAAGCCAGCAGTTAAGACTTTAAAAAGGAGATAAACCCACTATTTCCTACTAAACACAAGCATAGAGCAATAATTAGGCACAACGTTAACACGTCCTCCATAAACTACCATAAGTACTGAAAATGTCTCCTTCTGATAGACTCACCAAGTTTTAAATTTGCATTTTCAGTACCATTTATTGAGACAAATGAAGATTTAGACCTCTGTTCTCTTTTATACATCAAAGAGTGAGTTCTTGGCTTTTCTCAGTGGTTCATCATAGCCTTGATTATACAGCTATCACACACAGACAACACCTGAAACCTTTGGATAATCTGGAATTTGGATGATTAGGAAGCTAGAGAACCCTCTTTGAAGTCCATATTTGGGTCAAACCTTCTGAGCAAAGGATTTAAAGCCTGCTGAATTGATTCCTGCAAGTTAGAGAAATATGACCGCCCTCTTACAAGACTGGATTTCTCAGCTGGACTTCAGCAGCTTGAGAGGGAAAAGCCCAAAAAAGATATTAACAATGAAGAGGAGAAAGCTGAAGGCCATTACCCACAGTGATCTCCTATTTGCATATCTCAGACACTGAAGTGCTGCTAAAATAGATCTGGGGAACAACTGACAGGCTGCAATTTGATAGTATTCACGTATTCCTTTCTCATCCCTCTCCTTCCTTGAACTGATGAACCACAATTCAACTTGAAGAGCTTAGAAAATATTTGAAAAGGTGTTCAGTGGCTCCCTTACCCTAAAGCCTTTGTTCTGGATGAGCTGCGGTTTCTGACTCAACAATGGCAAGTACTGAAAGCTACCCCTGTGTGTGCCGGGCACACATGCCAGGGGCAGCAGGCTGCCAGACCAGCATGCTCTTTAAATCCTGTGATCCACAAGAAGTATCTGTATTTGTTTATAGGAATGTTTGGCACCAAAGATTAAACCCTGCTGCTGGAGGTTAATCATGTAATCTGACAAGCAGACTATTCACCAATAAACCAGCAAAGTCCACTTTTTAATGCAGACACGACTGCTGGTTTCTAGGCTTTTCTCATCTTTAATTAAAGGCAAATGAATGAAAATAAGTCTGTAAATAGGAATATGACCAGGATCAACTTGCTTTAGGTGGTTTGATGTTCAAATATTTAACGAAAGAAAGAGAAGTCAAGTTCCTGTGATAAGTAGAAAACAAGTAATCCAGTATTACTGTGCCTTGAGAGTTTGAAGAGAACTACATTAACATAACCAGGACTCAGAAATAAGCTCTATAAATTGATTTATCTTGGCAGTAATCAGGATGACTGGCTACCTTCTTTAGCTGATTGACTCAAATAAACACAAAATCATATGGACACATACAGAAATCAGAACACAGGTGCTCAGATGGAATGCTAGTATTTAACTATGTTGATGCTCATACCTGGAGATGGTGATAGACAAAATTCAGCATAAAGGTTTTTTTAATATATGGATTTATTATTTTCTTGAACCACATATTATACAGAAACTCAGAATTTGCAATTATGTGTCTCAATTTCTTAGCGATTAATGTAGGTTTTTCTATTATGATCTCTCTTCTTTGCATGTAATAAATAATAAGAAACACAAGCCAGTAAATGTACCTACACATAAATTAAGCAAGTCTTTATTCATACATCTAGTACAAGGTTTTACGATAGCCTAGTGAAAATTCATTAGCTAGGTCATTACAAAATTATTTCATATTACTCCTATTCATTAACTTTTCCAACCACATGTACTTTATTTTGAATTTCACTTAATCTTTCTGCACTGCCCTTATAATGCAAAAACACAGCAGAAACACCCTCCCTGAAGGATCATTAGTAAGAAGTGTATAGTGTGTATTCATATTTTGATAATTTCTTGAATACTCTCTCATGACCTGGAAGGTCACAGAGCTGGCTTTCACATCTTTAGAGTCTTAACAGAAGGGTCTGTTAAGATCTGAACAGCTTGGCTTTCCTGTTAATCAGGTTAACAGGTTTTACTCCTCAGTTATTGGATCAGCCTTTGACCTCATTGGACTTCTGCTTACACATCCATAATTCAACAAATAGTCTTAACAGTGTGACTAGGGAGTGGATCAGAGCTTTCTATAAGAAGATGTATCTCTATATGTTCTAGCAAATCAAAAGTGCAAATAGGAATGTAGCGCGGTGGCTGTTGATAAATCCAGGACCCCACTGCAGAGATGTCTGTTAGCCAGTCATTTACAGCAAGTAGCTTTTGAGATATTATATTCTTGCCCTAATTATTTTCTGAGTAATAAACTTTCATTTCTTAAATGCAGGAAAGCTCCAGAGGTTTTCTGAAATGAGATTCCAGTGTAAAATGTAATCAGTTCTAAATGTTGTTTTAAATCTTTGCTTAACAGGAATGATTTCTTGGGTTTATAGTAGAAGAAATCTATTTTCCTGTAAAATCAAATAAATAATTTTTTTCTGTTGAAATATTTATATGGATGGATATTTTATATCATGTCTTGGTATTAATTAATAAATATTGAAGCCTCTTAAAAATGACAGAAATGGCAGGCCTTTTTTTTTCTTTTTCTTGACACATTAAAACATTAACAAAATGTATTAATACATTGCTTTATTAACTTCACAGAAACTTGATGGTAGGTAGTCATATCCTGAGTTTTTTCTTGAGACATAGTTTTTGTGGATGCCCCATCCCTGGAAGTGTTCAAGGTCAGGTTGGAGGGGGCTTTCAACATCCTGCTATACTGAAGGGTGACCCTGCCCACAGAAGGGGGTTTGATATTTAAGGTGATGACCTTTAAGATCCCTTCCAACCCAAACCATTTTATGATTCTATGAAATTATTAGATTTGATTATAAACCCAAGAACTATGTAGGACATGGGACAGAAGTAAGTCTCATCTGAAATTCTCTGCCTTTGATAAGAACTTATTGATTCAACAATCCAGGATGTCGGAGGAGACTGGAGAAGTTTAAGTAGCTCAGATATACGATTACAAAACTATAGTCCAAAGTAAAGGATGAGTTTCCTGACTCCCTCCACTTCTGATGAGGCTCTTTTCTATGGACACATCCTGAAGAGCAGCTAGTTGCAAGAAGGGTCCTGCAGAAAAGCTGTTGGTGCCAAAACTGCTGTGGAGGCCTTTCCACCTTTGTCCCCCATTGCAAGTAATTTTATTTCTAATGTCATGGTGGTGGGGAATGGCAGTAGAAACAAGTGCAGTCACTTTCCATCAGAAATGCATGTAGAATTGCCCTTAATCTAGTACTGGTGTTGTCTTCATGTTTTTGTTCATACTACAATGTCCATGCTATTGAAAGCTTTAAGACTGACACACAAAATTTCAGGAAACCAGTGCTGTCAAATTGGAGGTTAGTTTGAATATTTGCAAAACGGCTCTTTCAAAACTTAAGGGCTCCTGTCTGCTAGCTAGTTCTCCCTATATGCTCCTACTTAATATTACATTCATGTTGCACATTTTTTCACACTAGCTTGGGTATCTTTTGCATCACACAGCTGGATAAAAGAAGTTAACATTCAGCCCAGCTGCAGAATGATACTTGAGAAATATTTTCCAACACATTGAGTAAATGATTGATACTGGCAGGTGTCCAAGACTCCATGGAGAAGTTGCATCAAATTAGAATTATGATTAGTATTCTGACTGAGATTTATTCCCTTTATTCTACTTTATTAATTATTGTTTCTAAGCAATTTCCTTCAGGACATAAAAATTAGCATATGTTCACAGAGGCACTTAAAGGTAACCAAAAGAAATAGTATAAAAATCAGTTGATGGCTCAGTTCATTTCAGAGGTACTTAACAATCCATGAATAGTGTTGCAAAACATCTGGTAAAGATGCCATACAGCTCAGTTGGCTCATTATTAATTAGCACCATTAGAAGGAAGCTTACTCACAGGTACCCACTCACCTCTTCACAGTATTTCAGGTCAACCGATTTGCCATCACTGCGAACACAGTCGAGCATCCGTGTTTTGATACCACTGCCACAGACAGCCTTCTCGCTGAGCTGACACGTGCTCCAGTCTGCAAAGGAGGAATTCATTAGCCTTGCAGACTTTCAGATAAAATTCATAATGATCCAGTCTCCCACCTAACTCTGATGGTAACCCTTACAAGCAAATTTTACACATGCAAAGGCTCACAGAGCCCAGCTGCTACACCTTTTTGTGAAACAGTGACCTTTACTGCAAATAGTCTATGCCACGGTACCTTCCTGAAAAGTTCCTATTCGGTTTTGTCTGTATGGATTTTGAGTAAATCACAAAATGATATGAGAAATACTTTTCCTGGAGTTACAGCATGCCCATTTCACCTGCAAATTCTCTATGTAATATATTATCTGGATCAAATGGCCTGAGTCAGTTTTCAGTACCAGTTCCACAGCTGCCTCTGGGTAAGAACAGAAAGCAGAAAAATCCATACTGTAAGGTCAATGGAAGTGAGCTGTAAGATGTAATACCAGGCTGTCACTAGAGCATAATAACACAAATACCTGTCACGTTGTAGTCATAGTGGTAGCAGTTCTTGTTCAAAGTGCAGGCTTCTGTCTCAGAGGCAGCAGGACAAGGCTTTCCATCATCTGGTTGTCTTAGGGATTCAGCTGACCTTTCACGGACACAACTTCCATTGCATGGCTTGAAAGTAAGATTGGAAAAAGCTTAGACATTTTGGCACCCTGATACCTTTTTATGCAACATTACAACAACCTTTCAAGTAATCCCTTCAAAACACAAATTTAAAATAACAGGTTCATGCTACTGTATAAGAGAAACCCTTTCCTTGTTATTTCAGAGACAATTTAGTCTGCTCTTTCACCTTGGTACCACCCAAAGGGAAATATCTTTAGCCTGGTAACACCTCTCTATTTTCCCAACAAGTGCATATTTCAGTGCTAGTGCTTTGGAACTATTTCACTCATAAAGAGGATGCTCACTTTCCAAATGCTATAATGTAGTGCACCAAAGCCTCAATACTGAGACAATTTTATTTTTTGTTTTAAGTTTTTTTGACATTTCTTTTTAAAATTGCTGTCAGGAAGGAAGGGGAGACCCAAAATTACCTTTCTATGCTCAGTCTTGATCTACAAACTTTCCTTGTACCAGGATAGTGACATTTTTAGTTCAGTGACGGTATCACTAAGGAGAGGCTCAGAGCTAGGCTCATAGTCAGATTCAAAAGCCACTGCCAAAGCTATTCCACCACACAGAAGGCCCCCCACACTGGGAAGGGTGACCATTGGGAACATTTTAGTCTGTGTTCTGGAGCAATATAGCTTAATGGAAAATACTGGCACACTTTAATTTCAGCCAACAGAAAACAGCCTTAAAGATGACACTACATATAGATATTTACACGTGTAATCAGTTCACCATCTTTGCAAAACACATAATACATACACTTTTAAAGTATCCTCCCAAAACTACAAATGTGACACTTCAGTATACTTCTTACCAAAGAACACTGAGACCATGATCCCCACTCAGACATAACACAGTCCTCTGGACACGGCAACGTGCATTTTCTAGCACCAAGTGGCATCTCTTCAGGATCACACAGATAGTCTTCTACTGTGTCAGAAGGACCATCCACAGTGTTTAGCATGCACCTGGAAAAAAGAACTGCACGTAAACTGCATTTGCCTTGGATTTTGGATGGTATGTGTTTTACAGTAATCTGAGGCATTTTAACATTTTATCAGCACATAAATGAAATAAGTACTGATCTATGAATATCCAAGAAAAGCTGAAAAGCCAAAAATAATCCTTGTTTTTACAGACAACAGCCACATAAAGGCATGCACGTAATTTAGACAGCCCCTACCAGTGATTTGCTGAGAGCCCCTGGGCAGGTGATTTGCTTGACATTAGCTTACCTCTAAGCCAGAATAAAGCAAATCATCTATAGTTTAGATTTATTTTGTGCATACTTCAGCTGATAACTTTAAATCCAGAACTACTGAAATTTCAAAAATTTTATATTCTTAGTATTAATCCTTAATTTAAACAGATGCCTTTTAATTACCAATGATTAAATTAGGAATCAAGGTCTATATCTATACCCAGTAGACAGAGTTGTATTGCACTCTCTGAATCTATTCTATCAGCCAGGGTCCAGGTCTGAACTCAATATCAGGCATAACATAGAATTATGTCAAATTAAGTACAGACAAAACTGAAAGTGAAGGTTCTTTAAAGTGAAGGAGGAGAAATATTGTTTTACCTGACTTTCCTTGTTTGAACACCTTCTCCACAATTCTCTTTTAAGTCCACATTGGTCACCTTGCAGACACTCCAGGGCTCAGTAACCCATATGTACTGGCTGCAGTCACTGTGGCAGGGAACCACCTCATACACCTGGAATACACATTTAGTGTCAGTTTTGGTGCACACAAGTAAGATAAACATGCAAAAGTGATCATACAAAAAAGAAGTTAATGCTCTTTTTGGTAACAATAACAAATAAGAACTTGCTGATTTAGACACCATAGTAATAAAACAGATTAAATACTTGATAGAAAACTATTGAAATAGCAAAAAGACAGAAGCTATCAAATGATGGATTCTCTGGTTTTCTCTGCCACTAAGCCCATGCTGTGCCATTTCCACTAAAAACATCAACACAACAAACATAAAGCCTGTAACTAGGCTAGCTCATGAGTATAACTTTTTAAAAAATGTTGTTAAAACTCTTCTAGCACTTTACCTCTATCCCTCACATCTCTTCTCCATGATTCCATCCCACTATTATTATACTATTATCCCAGTTATTAGTTGTGCAGTTTTTGTATTTCTAAGGAGAGGCGACCTCAAGAGAAATTATACCAATATATATTGATTCACTTTATTTATTAATTGTGTATGCTTAAAATCCCTCTAATAAATTTGGGTACCAGCATTAGTATTATGTTTAGATTTGAATAAAAATTTTTAAATGGCATCTCATATAGCAATTTCTACAGTGTTCCATGTACTGACTCAGAGACATTACAAAAAAAGAGACAGACAACATAGACACAATCAGGAAGAACATGTCAAGCTTATATCTCCATTTTAGAAACTCTTACCTGTGCCTGAAGAAAGTATTTTCATGAACCCAAAAGAAAAAAAAAAAACAAAGAGAAAAAGTTAGAATTATGAGAGGGAAGCATAGGTATTTAAATGGCATCAATTTAGCATTTATTATAGACAATATTCTGTTCCTCTGCAAGGCAAAAGGCATCAATTTTTTTCTCTTGGATCTCCTTTGCTGTCACAAGGTAATTTGCGAAAATTTGCCCTTGGAAGAAAACAACTTTGATAAATCACAACTGGTGGGAAGAAACTGTGTATTACCTAGCCTCTTTCCATGTTAGATAGTAGAACTGTTTTCTTTTTTTGCCTGTAATGAGCATCACACCTTCACACAGTAGGGAATCCAGTTTCCCTTAGATATGAGAAAATCCTCAGTGTTTTTGGAGGACACTGGTCTTCTCTATTAATTGAAATTCTTCTGACAGCATTAAGTGGAATAAATTCAAAGGAATAAATGGAACTGGCAGTTCTCATCCTTCCAAAGTTCCTAAGTCCTTCATGGAATTCTTAATTATGCAAAAATTGCCTTGAAATTATACCAGCTAATTTGACATATTATTCTAGGTATCAAGTCAGCACAACTAAAACTGCTGGACAATCTAAGACTTGCCTTAAACAAGTCCTTGATTTCTTTTCAGCAACACTGCTTGCGTATAAAAAGAGGGCTGATGTTTTGATAGTTAACCTACAACAAAATACCACCAATCCCAGAAAATATAATCCCTTGAATGCTAAATGTGTAGGGTCTGATATCCTATCACTATGCAGCTCATCAGCCCATGCACAAGACCACCAGCATAGTCAGCATACTTGGGCCTTCTGTGAACTACATAAACAGTAAAAGACATAAAAGTGGGTGGTGAAAATGAATATTAAGGAAGGTACTGGACTCGGCTGAAAATTTGCTCTTTAGAATTTATCTCCAGAATTTCCAAAATGAGAATAGGGAAGCCTTAATTCAGGGAAATGTCTATATGTCTGACCCTGGTTAGCATAAGAAGAAATACCTAAACCCCACACACTCAACAGCTTTTGCAGTAACATAAAATTTGGATATCTTGACAGAAAGCTGGAGGAGAACTCTATATTGCATTGCACATGTTAGAGGTGTTCTCCTGATCCTACTGGCACTTTTGTAGCTATGACTGCAGGCCACAGAATTTGGATGGTATAAGAGTTGCATACCTATCCTGCTCCTGATAAGGGGAAAAATAATGCCTGGAATCAATGAAAAGACTGATGTCCTTAATTTCTCTAACAGTCTCAGATTAGTCTCTTAATTTGAAATCATCTGATGGCCACTGACATGATTTTATATCAAACCTGACTCTAGTATTACTGCAATTATGATGTCTTTTCGCCTAATGAAGTCAGTACTGAGCAAGCTTTATTCAGTTGGAATGTGGTTTGGGAGCCACCCTGGCATACCCGGCCCAGGAGGAAAGACACTGAGTGACACATCCAGCTTTCACTGCAGTCAGTCCTTCCTCAAATTACAGGCACACATGTCAGCCCTGAGAGACATTGAATGGCTTCTTAAAAAGGTCTTAAGCATTTAATTTCAGTGTTTCCCTAGCCTTACTTTTAGAAATTTTTCCCAAGGCTTAACCCAAATCTGCTGGCAGCAGTGTAAGCTCACTGCTTTTTATCCTATCCATGATGTCCATGAAAATGGATTATTTCCTCTTTCTTTGCAACAGCCCTTTTATGTATGTACTAGCAGACTGCCAGCATTCCCCTCCCATCTCCTGTTCCCTGGGCTAGACATGTTGTAGTCTTTCCCCAGGGTCATAATTCCTAGATGGCATCTTACAGCATAGTCCCTTTGTAAATCAAAGGGATGTTTGGTGCCCAAACATAGTTGTGGGTACCAAAGATGCAATCTTACCACTATGGGCCATTTGTGTGCAAATAAACATGTTACATATATAAGTAATAAATATGTAACTAAGACACATATTTAATGATTGAAATGAATACTCTGAAAAGTCAGTACTTTTTCAGCTGAATGGTGGATCATATTTAGTTTAAGTAACTTATTCAGAATTGGAATGACTGTGTATTTCTTTGCATGTTTCTGAAATGACAGGGAATATATTCAAAAATGAAAAATACAGACTCTATATTCTTCAACATGCTTGTATTATCTGTGGAATGTCCTTCTCATGAAAATACTATATTTCCATTTTATTTATACAATAATTATACTTTGAATCGTCTACTATTATTTGGCAAGTATCATGTAACCACAAATCAAATGAGTCTAAGTACCGGCAGAGGGCAATAGTGTTGCATAAACGTGACGAACAGACCTCCAGCAAAATCACCTTTGATGCAGAAAAATACAAGCCTATTATGTACTACATGAATATTAAAGAAGGAAAAAGACTTTTGTATAGACTATAATTTGCTTCTATTGAAACACGTCCCTCCTAATTTAAAGCATATTTACATGCTGACCCAAATCCAGCAACCCGCATTCTAGTTTGTATTTCGTTAAAGTAGATCACAAACTTAGTTTATTAGCTGCAGTTTAACACTTATGATTTTCTAAATTAGAAATAATTACATCCCCTAAAGTAGAAAATTAGATCAACAAGCCATTTCATTTTGTGCTAGCAAAATGTCAATAGGATAATATTAAGTACATGCATTTTTATTCAAATGTAAATTGAGAGCACATTTTTAAAAAATCTTTGAATATTTACAGAAAAGACCATGTGGTTGTTTAATATGCCTCTGCAGACTACATTAAATTCAACAGTAATATGAATATAAATCAACTTTGAAGAGCATAAGTTAATTGACAAGGAATGTTTTTCCTTTCTAAAACTCTCCAAGGAAAGAAGCTTCAGGGGTTTAACTTTGGCTAGTGCTAAACTTGGTCCCGAAGACTAAATGCCTATTAGTGGTCCAAGCATCCAAGCACTCCCAGGGTACTCTTGGATCACATTTTATGGCTTAGTTTCACTTGAAGAGGATCCGGACTGTGTGGTCAGACTTCTCCTTACTGCAATATCAAGTACAGTTTGTGGGACAACTGGGAGATTGACTTCAGAAGTGCATTTGTGACTGGAAATGCACTGCCAGGGCAAGCATGCCCAAGAAAGTCAAGCTCCAGCTTGGTGAGAACTCACTAAGGGACACTGGGATGATACTGTGTGACTGCTTGAGAGTTTTGTTTTCTGATCTAAGATATCAGGAAGTGACACAAAAAATCTTGCCAGTTTGAGCAACCAAAATGAGACATTTTACCCCCTGTCACAGAATCACAGAATTAGGTTAGAAGGGACCTAAAAGATCATCTAATTCTAAGCCCCCTACCATGGGCAGGGACCTTCCACTGGACCAGTTTGCTCAGAGCCCCATCCAACCTGGCCTTGAACATTTCCAGGGATGGGGTATTCACAACTTCTATGCACAACCCATTCCAGTGCCTTACCAACCTCTGAGTGAAGAATTTCTTCGTAATATCTAATCCAAATCTACTCTCCATTTGAAGTCCTTCCCCCTTGTCCTGTCACTACACAGCCCTGTACAAAGTTTCTCTCCATCTTTCTTGGAGAATCTCTTCAGGTAAGAGATCTTCAGAAACACACTCTTCAAAATCTGCATGTAAACATGTTTTATTGTCTCCAATCCGCAGTTCAGAAAATAAGCAAAAGTCTTGCAGATGAGGAAGTAATGAAGGTAGATCCTTTGCTGTGGAACTCTAAACCAACACATACTCCTTCTACCTCTATCTGCCCCTTATGCTATACCATTTTTCTACATCAACAAAAAATACGGATAAAAGGGTTATCTGAGATATGGAAAAAGCTATATCAATAATGTAAATATAAATCAAATTACCTGATTGACGTGATCTAGCTTTGGACATGGTCTTCCACCATTGTAGGGTTTTTCACGGAGCCATTTAGACCGAACCTTTACCCCACTCCCACAGGATTTACTACAGCGAGACCAGTTGGACCACTCACTGAGCTTGCAGTCTGAGGGACATGGAATAATACAGGCTTCCTCAATATACCCTGTATGAACGGAAAAGGAAGTGAAATCTCTTCAGCATGTCAGTTTGCCATTTCTCCCCGAAGCCCTCGTCTACTTCATTTAGATTCTCCAAAGTTTGACTTGACAGGACTGTGTGAATAGAGAGATTTCTTCATCATTAGGGCTAAATTAAATTCTGCAGAAAATTGACACATATAGCTGGAGACTGTTTTAGAACAGCAGCTGAGCATCCTCACTGCTCATCATCCCATCTGATTAGGATTCACACTCTCCAGATTTCAGCATTCAAACTTTCTGACAGCTATGGTGTAATTGACACTAACCATCTCTTGGCGGCATTGTTCTTACTCTGTATAAATGATATGCAATTTTTTTAAGGAAAAAAATGTTTAATTAAAGATACTCCACAACTGTATCAAGTAATTCAATTGTAGTTATACATCAAAAATCCAACTGAGAAGAAATGCATCTTGCTAGCCTGGAGCAAGGGAACTTAACACCTTGTGACCTTTCTAAGGCTAGAAAGAGAGAGTAGCCTGCCACGTTAATGATCTGCCGATTAACAACCATCTGCCCCCAGTAGCACACTGAATAATTACACTGAATGGAAAAGCAGATGTTTGGTTTGGATAAGTCATCGGTCCAGAGAGGTTGGAAGGGGGTATGACATGGTCTGCAGGGAGTAACATGAGGCCTCAATTCACTGAATAAGTGAAAATGTCTCTCTCAAAAGCAACATATGCCATAGCTATACAATATGTGTAATTTATTCCAATATTTAAGGGAGAAGCTATAATACATCAAATAAAAAGCTGGCCTTTATTGCATTTTTACTACAACTGTATCCTGAACTCTCTTATCCCCTTTCCTCTATCAGATCTGCAAAGTACCATTAGCAAATATTCACATTACAGATTAAAAACCTTGGTGCATTTAAAATTGTATTAAAATATTTAATTAAAATATTTAATGAAAACAGTTGGAAAATTGGCATGTACTTGGCTAAGATAATTCTCAAAAGATTGGCACAGTTTGCTAGGCTTCAAATGTTTCAATTGTTTGTCAGATATATTTACATTTTTAAATTCAAAAGGAGTCTTTTCATCAGAGCTGAACTGGTTTTAACCTATGCTTCTGAGTAAAGTTGTTCTGTCTCTTCTAAAAGCAACCAATAGCAACCAATCTCAAGGTTTGTAAATAATCAGACCACTTAGGTTTTAATTCTGTATACCTATTCCTAGTTAATTTGTTGTTTTAGATATAGTTAATTTGTTTTAATAGCTTATCTAGTTAATTTGTTTTAGATATAAAGAAAAGAAAGTTTTTTAAAGACCTACAGTAGCATTCAGAGTATTTTATGGTCATATTCAGGCAATGGTTTTATCATGTATGGTTTTACTCTGTTTAGAAGTACAGAGCACATTCTGGACTTGAGCGCCTTGAAACTACTGCTCACCAAATGTATCTTCCTTAAAATGCTTATTTTATATATGGAATGTTATTAGCTTGAATTACAAGCATATTTATTAAATATCTGTTGCCATTTGATCAACCAGTTCAGTGATTATGTAAAAGGGACACTGTGTTAGACAAAATACATTTTTGAAGATCGCATCCCTGCATATCAGAGGTGCTGACATAGATTGCCCTGCAGCAGTAGATGCAAAATTGACTACATCTCACTTTACCTGACATCTGTGAGTCCTAGAAATCTGATGCACCCTATATCAGAGCTCCATCCTACACTGAACTTTGATTGCATAAATACCAAAGTCTGTATCTTCACCAAAAATGAACTTTCAACTGGCCCTCTCAGGTGCTATACAAAACCATGGACTCATGCAATCAGGAAGCTACTGAGGGAAAATGGAAAAAAATACCCAAAGCAAGTTAAGAAAAATAACTCCCTTCAAACAATAAATGTTTACTGACATTTAATGTCTGATAGAACTAAGTGAAGATTTTATTGCTCTATGAAATTTCTTGTGATCCTGAAGTGCTGCTTTTACCTTCAACATAACTTCTAAATAATTTTTTTTTCTGGAGAAACCTTTCTACTATAGCACAGTTATGCATTTACCATTTGTTAAATTTCTGTCTCTGGTAATTAAGGTCTGAAAAACCCAAATTCAAGTTGTTTTAAATATACTGTACATCCTTAAGTAGGTAACTTTAATTGGTACAGGCTGCTTCAGGAAGACTTTGTTATCAGGAATTCCATAGACCTCTGAGTTTGTCTTAATAACTATGAAAGTGATCTTCCCAATCTTTGTCAAGATTTTCTCCAGGATACCATGGTATTTTGGGACTTTGATAATACTTCATAGCCTACCAAAAGGAGCCTGCATGGAACACACTAAACTAAAATAATTGACAAATTAGAAACTGTTTTTTCTTTTCCCCTTCAGTTCATCCAGACAAGGGCAAAAAGTTTAACAACATGTTTAGAATCTTGCAGATAGAAGTTGTATCAAATACATTACAATATATGCAATTTCCAGGTAACATTTTAATTACACTGAGCTGTATTCCAAGTGATTCCATAAAATATCAAATGAAACCATATCACTAGAGCAACCTTTATACTATCTACAAAATATTTACATTGAAGTCAGCCACCAAATCTGCCTTACCATAGAATGCAAAAAGGCCAGAATATTACCATATTACAGATATAGAGTCTCAGTAAGAGTTATAGAATGGAAAACTGCAACCTTGCTGGTATGTTAATGCATTTTGTAGAGGATGCAGTGGTCCAGATGACACTACCCACACACTGTATAATCAAAAGATACTGAACTGCAATCTTATTCTGGGTCCTTAATCCTGCAAGCTTAATGAAATAGCTTCTGCTCACCATACAGCTCTTTCTTACGCCATCTCCATGATATCTGGCCTATGATGGTCTCCTCTCCCTCTTTCCTATTTTCTCAGAAAAGCTTCAAGACTTAAACTCCACATATGAAAGTAAAATAGTTGAACAAGAAGAATGGGAAAGACATGTTTAGAAGAGAACAAGAATGGAGTCAATCAATGAAAGCATCAAAAAGGGGCTCTAACAAGGTAGGAAGGCTTGGTGATCCTGGAAGCATGGAACATTTTTGGAGAGCAGAGAGAAAAACACTTATTATTTTGTAAGATGCAAGACAAGCATTAAAGACTCCTAACCACTGGTATACTGAGAACACTGTTAAGGTATCCACAAAGGAATGTCAGAGCTTCTCCAAACAGAAGGAAAAGAAAATAAGTAAGTGAAGGACAGGGAAGTGGTCACAGCACCAAGTCTGACAGAGTTCAAGAAGTGTTTGGACAATGCTCTCAGTCACATGGTGTGACTCTTGGGGTGTCCTGTGCAGGGCCAGGAGTTCGACTTCGGTGATCCTTGTGGGTCCCTTCTAACTCAGGACATTCTATGATTTTATGAAGTTATTTTTCGTGGCAGAGTCAGAAGTCGAAACAACAGAGGAGATGCAAAACAAAAGAGAGACTAAGGAGGAATAGAGGAAAGGGTAAGAAAAGACATGGAGAGAGAAGAGGAAATAAATGGCTCAGAACATAAAGTCAAGAGAATTGTAAGGAGATACTGCATAGGGATAGAAAATAAAGAAAGACGAGAAAAGAAATAAACATCCTGCCAAGAGTAATATCTTGGTGAAGCACAAACAGAACAAAGTGCTCTCAAGAGCTTACTCTGGTATCCTCTGTCCAGACAGTGAAATGTAACGAAGAATGTTCTCGCAATTCAAAATAGAGGACAAAGGGAAGAAATACAAACACTGTGCCCTCTGATTTGAATTCCATATGTAATTAGTATGCAGAATGAAAATGACCTTGTTTTATCCGACATCAAAAAGTTTTTGGCATATTCATCCCTTGGCACATTTCTTCTCAGTGGCCTCAATATTTTGCCCAACAGACTATTTAGCATTTAGCTATGCTACTGGATTCCCTTAGAACTGAGGCAGAAGCAGACTTCAAATTGCTTACAGATATCACTTTTGTCAAGAAAGAAGAGTGAATTAAAAAAATAAATTACTTGTTGCAAATTACTTGTTCCACTCCACTTACTACCTATCAAATGATACTTTTCAGGAAAAGCTTCTCTGAACTTGTCATCACCTCAGATGCCTTTGTGTATGAAGTCAGCATATCTTTTAGGGTGATTATCTCCATAACTTCATAGCAATCCTCCCTCAAATCCAAGAAAGCAGATGTTCAGGAACTTTGAAAAGTTTATACTTTCTTTTTTTAAATTTTTTTTGGTTGTTTTTTTTTAAATTTCAGATGTTTGTATTTGTCAACCTTGTTCACACTGCGAAAATTTTAGCAAGTGAGAAGACAGCATGGTGTTGTACAGAAAAAATATGTTAAAAAAATACTGAAATGCAGAAACCAGAAATACTACATGCAAATGGGACTGGTGATGGAGATACATAGTTTCTGACATGAAAAGGATATGAATGAGCCATGTTTTAATTTTCAGCATTGTTTTCAGTTTGATGAAATCATCCTTGAAAAGGTACCACTTGTGTTGGACAAACCTTGTGTGTGTGTTAGTATAGAACCTTATTACAGAAACAAACCTCTAGTGTGTGGGTAAGCATCTGTATGGTGGAATATCATCCAATTATATCACACAGACTGGTTGGTTGATATAATTGCACCAAAAGTCATACCAGAGCTCTGAGGTTTAATGAACAAGCAAGAAATCACCAAGATAAGACACAACAGATGTAGAGAGAAGGAAAGAATGGGAGCAGTGAAATGTCTATGAAGAAGAGCTGAGAAGGTGAGGGAGGGACAGTGAAAGAGAAGACTAACACTGTAAAGGCTGGAAATCTGTTCTCTGGACATTAGCAGTTCACTTTTTGCCTGCTGTTTCTCATCCTGACTGAAGTCTTTCACTGAATGCTTCCTGCATCTCTTCCTTCTTGTAACATCTGAGGGATGTTGGAGAGATAAGACCTTGGTGTACTGCGGTACAGGGTACAGGCCCTCCATGGTCCAGAGAGGTGTTGGAAAGAGTTGCCTATATCTAGGGGCCTATGTCTGGTCCCAGGGCAGTAGTTTCTCAATTATTTCAGCTCCTATAAGACTGTGAAATGGGCAGTTGTCTGTTATGAGTGAGAACACGGCTATTCTATCATTAAAGATTATTGAACCACAATTTAACAAATGGCTTTGAACCACTAGGAGTATGAACTGAACTCATTAGTAAAAGGGAAAAGTTTACTGTCCCATTGCTAATTGGCTATAAAATCTGGACTCCTAGAGCAAACTCATTAACAGATGTGATGGATAATTTATAAGGGAGGACTTTAATGGACTTCACGCTTTCTCTAATGACAAAACAGGATAAGTAGGTGGATATAAGACTTTTCCCTACAAACTGCATGTGCAATGTGTAGGAACAGACTGACTACTCCAGTTGAAGGGTGCAAACATAAACATCTTACAGAATGTTTACATGAACTTTTGTCCCTAGGACTGACAAAGTTATGCTCCTGCTTTCATGATTAAATGCCATGCTATGTTTCAAAGAAAAAAACCTGCAATGTCAAAATGGTTTATGTTCTTCTCATAGATTTTTTTTTCCCAGGAAATATAAAGTTCATGGATCTCATCTTCCAGGACAAAGAAATATACAAGTATTTGCATTTCATTTGTAACAGAATATATATATATTTCTAGAGACTATTCATATTTCTGCTGAGCCATGGATAGATTGAACACCATAAGATTTTTTTTTTTCAGGATTACCCTTCACAGCCTCAAAATCTGAGAGCAATTGTTCATGCTTAACTATCTCCTGCATCAGTAATTCTTTCTCTGGTGAACTAACTACAGGTCTTTGAATTGATGGAGGACTGCTTTAAGACTGATATCCTGTTGACAAGGCAGATGTGGTGGCATCAGAATTCAGAGGCCTAAGGTAGACTTTCTGGAGCAGATCAATAGGTAACATATTCCTAGAGAACACACAACATAAATACACATATATTTTAAAAAATACGAGAAAATATATAAGCTATGAAGCAGCAAAGTATCTTAATAACAATTTGAGAACCTAGGCTTAGTACCACACTAGATTAGAACTTCCTATGGGAAATATATTTACTTTTGAATAAACATTCAACAGAAAGCTTTAATTAAATTTTAGCACCAATTTTTTTTTCTTGATAAATTTGCATTGCTTCAGGTTAGAATACTGAGAGTGAAATAAACAGATTTTTAAAATCCTAATAAAAGTGGATAAAGCAAGCTGTAACAGATCTTGGACTATACAGACTGTTATATCATGCAAAATTTTATTTTATTGCACATATAAGCAATTAAATACAAAATTCCTCGATTCACATTGATACTCTTAGCAGCTGTTGCAAAAGTATTCACTGATACGCAGATATTTCTCTCTAATCCTCCACATAAGCCTTGTAGCCACAGAGGGCTTTGTAGAGTCTGCACAAATCAATGCATCTCATTTAATTAATGCTAAAGGGGGAAATAATCTCACACTAATAAGGCAGCAGACAAACTATCCTGACTGCTTGACTGTGCCTAAGGTCTTAACAGTAAACGGACATGAATTAAGAAGGGTAATACGACCTATATAAAAATGCTGCATCTGTCTGCCATGCGGCTCTGCTTGCCTTCAGTAGGCGCACACAAATACAACCACCGCTCAGCTTATGTGGGTCATGATTCATAATTGATATATGATGGAGAAAAACTAAATACCGAAGAGTAAATAGCGTAGTTCATAAGCATGACAGTGGCTTGCTTTTAATTTTTTGTCATGAAAATTCCAAGGTACAGTTTAAAGGTAAAATGAAGAGAATCTCAATTTTTTTCACAAATGCATAGAAACAGATTGTTGGCAGACTCATGTCATTATCCACAGAACTCTACAGTACACAAGTGATGATAGCGATAAAGCTATGAAAAACAACTGCTGCTTTTCTAATTGAAGAAAACCTTTCACACTTGACTAACAAACTAAGTACATGTTTTAATATTTCTCCAATAAAATTACCTATGTAGTATTGATGAAAAGCAGGAAGCAGAGAAAGGGCAATTTATGTGTCTTCCATTAAGGGAAACAGGTAAACAACAGCTCAGTTACCACTTTTAGCTGATGTCAGCACATCTGCTGACAACTGGAAGCTACTAGCTCTTGCCCACACTCTGCAGAACTGGAATGGCTGAAAAATACCAGTGGCAGAATATTTCAAATGGCTGCTGAATAGTGTAAACTCTTACCAATAAATTTAACTCAAATTTGAAACAAAATATTTTGAAAATAAAAGTCAAAATGCTTGGCATATATATCACAGATGAAAAAAGAAAGGAAGGAAAAAACAAAACACCTTGTCTCTCTGCAGATGAAACTTAGGTCTACCTTCAGCTGTTTGTTTGGGGCTTTTTTTGAAGCACATCTTAAGCTACAGAAAGCTAAAGACCCTCTGCAGAAGGACTTCTGCCCCCTGCTTCCCAGCATTCTCGCCTAGCAGTAAAAACAGATTTAGTTAACTATATTTTGTCGTTACTTTTCTTTTACTGCCACTCCTGTCTTTTTGAAAAACTTGTTTGTACTTGGGGCTTTCTAACTGCACCCAAAATTTCAAAAATTAGCACAGGAATCCTCTGATGGCTATACTAATTTAGGGTGTTCCTTGTGTCACATCTGTCCTTGTCTCCTTGGTGTCTGTGAAACAGTCTGTTAGTTAACTCTTCTCAAATATTTTGAACATGAGATGCATCAAGCAGGAAAAAGAGCCCTTGAAGTATTTATTCTTCTGCTCCTGTTTACCTTTCCTTTTCTGAATAAATCAACTGAATTGTGATGATAAGCACATAACATTTTGCAAAACAAATAGCTTATGAATTTTTGGGTACAGCAGAGGAGGTCTGTCTTCTCATTCTGTCCACTCAAAACAACAAGACTTGCAACACCAACCTCTTCATGGTTTCATAAATTTACATTGCAATATTTACTTATAACTTTCAAAAGTCTCACAATTTGAGTTTCTTGTGTCATTTGAATATATCACATAACATATCTCATGATGTTTTAATAACATCAGCGTGGGTGCAGTTTATCCCTCTTGTCAGATTTAAGGTTTGTTTGCGCAGTTGAAGAAGTTCAATTATCTCCATTTCCCACCTCAGGATTTCATAGTGTCAGAAGACAACAAAAGTTCAAGTAAAAGTTGGATACCAGACAGGAAATATCTTTCTTTAAATGTTGGTCTTGTTTTCTCTCCTAGTGCAAGCTAATTCACCAAATCATATCCTATAAAAACTGCAATTACATAATATTTTACTTGGAAAAGAAGTAACAGACCCACAGGAACTAAGAGTAAAACACATTTCTGAGTGAAACAGATAACATAGCAGAAAAACCTGATGACACTTTGGATCAGTCATAAAATTAATGAAAATCCAGTGAAAAATCAGTTACAAAATGAGTGAAAAATCATAGCTGTAGGGAAATAAGCACCTCTGTTAAAATTTACAGAAATAACCCAAGCAAGCTTGAATTATGTGTCAAGTTCTGCTTGAAAAGCCAAATGCAGATTGATGAGAAGCTACAAGGCACTTTTATTTTCCAGCAGGTGGGGTATTATTGTGATACCACAGAAGTCCCTTGTTGATTTGGCATAATATAGCTTTTATGTTTGTTCTTGAAGAAAAAAAACCAAACCAAACCAAAACAAAGAGCACACAGAAACCTAGAGAAGAAGCCAAACTGAAGAACTGTCACACAATAAGGGCATGAGAATAACAACAAAAGCATCTTAAATAAATACTGGGAAGATATAAAATAAGATTTAACTGGCAAAACAGCAGTTTGTACACATTGAAAAAAATAAAACAAATCATCAGAATGTAATCCATGAATACAAAGCAGTTATTCAGAAAAGGCATTAAACATAAACTAAAATTAGATTGAAAAATCGATATTATTTATTCTAGCTGCCTTGTATCTGCAAAAGTATGCTAAACCTGGAAAAATGCTGAAGGCAGACAATAAATTAGGTAAGCTTTACATAAGCCTATACTATGTGTATGTACAACACCTGTCAATAACAGGATCTTCTGGAAAGGAAAGCATAAATTTAGTGACGTATTCATTAGCATCAGTTTAAACCTTTATCATCAAAGTCATGTTAGATACTTCATTCCCTGTATACATGAAATTCCTGTCAAACAATTTTAGGAAAGTAGAAGGAATACAGGATTAGCTCAGTATGAATTCTGAGCTTCATCTGCTCACACATTACACCATGGACTAAGTTAACATGCACTGTCCCCCTCAAATTGAACTGACGAGGAAACAGAGGTGGGGAGGGGGGTGAGGTGGGGGGTGGTGTGGTGGAATATCGAGGAACCAGACACCTTAATGAACCGGTTTAGAAAGAAAGAATTCAAAAGAAAACACCACATAAAAACAATGGGTTCAGGCTTCCCAATATACAACAAGTATAGTTATGACAGGAAAATATTTCCATTTTACAAAGTTTAAAGAGACTTCAAGTCTCCCATGAGAAAAATGCGATGGAACTGGAGAAAAAAAGAGCACAACAAAGCAATGCTGCATTGTGTTTTTGGAAGGATGCCTGTGAGTGCTAGTAGCATGTAAACAGCTGCCCTGGCTATAGTAGGAATAATAGTAATACATTGTTAGCAGCTTTTCCACTGGATTATTATCCATTGTGGTCACTGTGAATGTAGGCCACATTCACTGATAAAATATATTGGATCAGAAATTACTAGCATGAAGAGAGAGTTATGACAGGGTAAACAATGATGGTTGAGAATATTCTTTTTTTATAATTTTTCATTCCTCTTATATCTCTTTGTTTCTTGCAGTGGAATTGTACCTCAAAATGCACTGCTAGGGCTTGAAAGCAGCTATGCCCCAACTTGTTCTACACAAAAAAATTGTTCCTAGCAGCAGCATGCTACCTACCACATACAACACCTACAATTTGCTCTTTGACAAGCAGTTTCCTTTTTTTTGACACAAGAGCTGGCAGTCCCCATTCTTCAAGTCATTGAAAACTGATTGGCCATGGGACATCAGTTCCCCTACTTTCCTACATATTGAAGTGCTTTTACAGATCTTCACTTTTCAAAGGTCACTCTGAACTTAATGCTGAAAAAACATGAATTTCTAACATACTGTCAAATACTGTTAAATTTAAAAAACCATCAGCAAAGAAATAGGAAAAAGTTTCTGTTCTGTATTTTCTAATGGTGCCTTCAGAACAAATCAGATTATTCCACAACTTTTTTTTTGAGCAGTTTCTGAGGAGATTTCTAATTTTCCCAGGACAACTGCCCAGTCCAGGCATATCTGTGCTCACACAACTGCTGGTCGTTAAAAGCAGACGCTTCTTTTGGTACTACAAAGATGGCAAGTGGCCATGGTCAGGCAGACCAAGTATAGCACATTCTCTTTATACTACACAGAACAAAACTAGCTCTTTGCAGACCTCATCCCTGAGCAAATAGCTGAGAACAGAATTAAAGAACATTCTCAGAGTAAAAAGATTTGCTGTCCCATGAGAACTTAGGATTTAGACTTTGTCATTCAGATGTGTTTAAATAAACTTACCTTTCAAGTATGAGTTATCTACAGCAAAAGATGATTTTGAATAAAAAAAAAAGGGACAAAATTCTCCACCAAATTATCTTCCAGCTTTGCTTTGAGGAATTTAGCTGAATGCTCACTTTTCCATCAAATAACAAAGATGTGCTAACACCTTGACTTGATACATTGAATTTGTAGTTTATCAAATCTTTAAACGGGAATTAACAGCATGAATTAAAATCTCCTTATTTAATTTAATTTCTTTGATTAGCTATTTCAAATTAGCCAACTAAATAAATGAAATTTCTGTTATCTTAATTTAACATTAGAGAGTAGAACATATGTGAATTAAACTTACATTGACCTTTTAATGGCACTAACACCCAGTTTTTTCATACCAATTGTTCAGATACAGGTTTGCACCACAGGCAGGAAAAAAGTGAACACAAAAACTCCAGTGATGTCAATTAGCACATTTCTGGCTCACTGAAAGCCAGAAACTGCCAGTTTTGACCCTAATGCTACAAATGCATCCCCTTTAGGAAGGAACACTGTTCTTTCCTGGAGCAATGAAAATACAAAGAATATAAAGTCTTTAACCATCCTAGTTTTACACATGACAGATTTACACAGAGAAAAAGTGCTGTGTGCTGTTGAACTCAGGTCAATGCATGCCTGTTTGTTAAAGTGCTGAAGAGCAAATGGTAGAGATAAGCCTATATAAGGAGTTTAAAGAATCTGTGGAATTTCAGCCTTTCCAAAATAGTCCTGTGCTTGTTAATTTTTTGAGAATTTGCCCCTTCTAAATGGCTTTATTCTCAATTTTCTAGATACAGTTATCAGGAAAAAGAACAATATTTTAATTTTTTCAATTAAAATACCTAATTAGTAGCTTACCATGATTTTACTTAATGTTACAATTTTAAAAGTCAGCAAAAATATGTGCTGGGTTTGAAGGCATCTTGGGATAAAAGGCAGCCTAACCAATAAATATTAATCTTCTAATTCTACTTGTACACATGTAATGTTAAATTTAAATAAAGCACATAAGTAAACAGAGGAAAGAAAATAGGCTTGTAAATACCATGACTGTTGCACCGTGATGTTTCCACAAGTCGATTGTTTTGGTCGTAGCATGCCATGGCCTGGTAACGATAGCCTTGTCCACATTCCTTAACGTCTCCTTGTACCTTCATTCCCAGCAATACTTCTGTCTTACCCTCTGGTAAAATACAGTCTGACCAATTTCCCACAGACTGAGCACTGTACTTGTCACATGGACAAAACTGATTCTCAATCAGAGGATACAACTGAGAATTTCTGCATTTGTCCTTTTTCTTACTTTTTCCTAGAAAGAAAAAATAGTTATTTTAGCAAGTTTTTATCAGCTTGCAGCTTATCTCCCAAATATTTCATTTAGACTTCTGTAAAAAGTGCTTGCAACCACATACACATGCCTAATATTAGTCACATTAAACTTTATTAAATTAGGTTATTGACTTGAATTTCTAAAGTAGTGGATACCTACAATTTGCACAAAGGCAATGGCTTTTTTAAAAAGAAGATGTAATTTATTTTTATTTTGGATAAAAATGTTTGGGGAGTAAAGTTTGAAAAAGTTAGCAATTAAACAAATACACCCTTTTCCTCCTATTTCATCAGCAGTGTGCAGTTCAATAACAAGATTTCTATCCGGATCAAGCTTTTTCAAGTTGAATGAAATTGCAGAAGGAAGCAACATGCATCTTTGCTACAATAGCACCTTCTTTTAAAATGTCAAAATTATTTAATTTAATCATCTGTTATCATACATTCGTTCATAATTACCATTCTTCCCCTCTAACAGAATAAGCTCCTTTTCTGAATTTGTTTCCATTCAATTCTGTTCTTGTTTTCTTTCCTAAACTGGAGCATAGCCATCCACTCAATTTCCCCTTCTCATTAAATCTATTTAAATCTTCTCTTTGGTAAAGTTTGCTTAGTTTTCTCTCCATGCCAGACAGTTCCTATAAATTAATGTAGCAGTCTTTGCAAAAGTAGTTGTTCTTACTAAGTACTATCTAAGTAGTTGTTACTTAGATAATACTGTAAATTAATATTCTGTATTTTTGGTGCAAAACCAATACATGTAGCATTTTCCTTGCTGTTCAAAACAAGGCACTGGACACAACTTTGCAGCATCCTTAGTTCTTGTATTTACTACTGCCTTCATTTAGAATAGAAAGTGGGTATCTGGAAAAACGTTTATCATCCTTTTGACAACACAACTTCTTACTAAATGTATGCTTCTCCTCTGGAAGTATTTACTGGGAATAATTATGAATTTACTCCAAGTCAAGTATTACAAGTTAGTCTGCTTAACACATTGCCACAAGAGAACACACCATAGCACACATCACAGAGTTAGCAAGTTCGAATAGGTAACTTAAATGAGGACAGGAAGTATCACAAAGTGTTAATGATGTGGTAGGAGAATATGTACTTTCTTGCTCTGTTTTTAAAATATGGAAAAATGCCGTTAGTCAGTTTCGTTCATTTTTTTTCATTGTGGAAGCAAACCTGACATAAAGTTTACTGGAATTATTAGACAGTCACAGTGAGGCTTCCTTAAGATCATGAATTATTCATTGTCCACTGGTCTTCTGATTTGCAGGGGGATAGAGATGGGGATAGGGTTTGGATCCTATCACATTCTTTCAGAAGCTGCTAATGGGCACCCCCCTTAGCTAGCTTTCCTTCACCACAGACAATACAGACTAACTGGCAAAGAGCGCTGTGACAGAGCCTAAGCCTTACTCTTGAGCTTTCAATTATAATTTAGAAGCAGAGCATGTTTTTTTTCTCTTCACTTTATGCAGAAGAAAAAACAATTTCAAAAAACTCCCCCAACAAAACAACAGATTAAAAAGAGGTTGAAGAGAAAAAAATATTTCAAAGTGAAACAGTGTCCATTATGTAGAACTAGGACAAGTCTGCGGAGAGGGCATCACTGGTAAATCTTTTTATTCTGCTAAGTAAAACCTAAAGGACACAGAATAAGAGCACAAATAAGGACATAAAATTGTCTCAAGAAATAAGGCAGAAAATTAAGCATATTGCCTCATGTGGTCTGTGGTGCTGAATGTAGACAATGGAAGAATGGCAAAAGAAAGAACTCGGAGAGCCAACATTCAGCCAGAGAAAGGACTGGCTTAATCACAAATCTGACATTCAAGACTGTAGCTAAGTTCAAAAGAGGTAAACAAAAGCTTAAGGCTGAAAATGGTAATCTATAGCAAAATGCTGAAAGCACTCAGCTGCCATAGTAATTCTAAATGCACTAAAAAACACCATCAGAGAGGGAAGTCCACTTAAGCCGAGACCAAATGTGGGAAGAAGAAGACAAGTGGGTTAACATCTGATCATGTTAAGGTGAGATGATTGCTGACTTGTCTGTCAAAAAAAACCACACAAACAAACAAATAAACAACCCCAACAGAACAAAAAAAAATCCTACTATGTGCACTATATTTAGGAAAAAAAAAGGCATTTTTCTATGTTCTCCCATCTTCTCTCTAGCCACTTACCCATATCAAGAGTCTCTGACATATGGCACGAGTTTTTACTCCTGGGTATTGCTCCACCAACAGCATATAGAGCATGACACTGCATCTGGTTTCTGCCACTGTGACATTTGTCATAAGGGAACCTCAGAAGTTCTCAGGTTTTAAACAAAACAGTATCAATAATTAATAAAAGAGGCATTATTTTGCTTGTTACTCTTACCAACAAGAGTGCGTTTTCTTGTCCTGACTCCTCCACAGTCCCCATTACAGGGAGAAAATTTTGACCAGTTCGTAAACTGACAGTCATCTTGGCAGGGAATCTGGCACATCTGTGTTAAGGGTGGTAATGGGCCAGAGTATTTAAGGCACTCACTGATGTCAGCTGGTCCTCCATCTTGTCTGCGACAAGTAATTGCTGGAAGCGAAAAGAGGTGGAGTCTAATTCAGCATTTTTTTAATGAATGTCTCTATTCAGTTAAGTAAAAACTACAATATTCTACTGGAAAATCACACTGAAAGCCCAGAATACCTATACAACAACTTAATATTTGCCACCAGTTTTTACCTTGAATGAATACATTTGACATTTCTCACTTCTTAAAGATTTTGTTTAAAATAATTTATCAGGACTTACCAGGAAAAAAAAATTGCAGAAAACTGTAAATATTATAAAGGTTGTACCATGTTATCCACACCTGCTATACCACTTTACACATTATCCTTTTTCTTACTGACATAGCCTACATCTCAGACATTAAAAAACTTGCAACACCATCTTAAGTAACTTAATTGTATGTTATAAAGTTTTACCAGCAGATTGAATTTTAGAAAGATGGATAGACATAAAATTTAGAAGCATATTTGAGTTCTGGATACCACTTAACCATTTACAAAAGTATTGCTGCCTGATGTTCTTCAGCAATTTTTAGTCTTGAAAAAGGTTTAAAGAATACAGCGTTGTTTCCTAGGGAAGGATCATCAGGCAATAGGGGTACAACTTTATAGAACAGGATAGCCATGTCCTGAATAAAAGCTTCTTACTTAAGAAGAAAAACAAATTCCTTAAGGAAGCATCAGTAAGGAGTAAGGAGTTGGAACATAAGGATTTACAAAGAATAGGGAGGGCTGTTTCATTAATATAGTCTTTAACAACCACAGAATGGTTAATGTTAAGGGATTACTGGAGGTCCCTGCTCAAGCAGGGTCCCCTAGTGCACATGGCACAGAATTGTGCCCAGAAGGCTTTTGAATACCTCCAGGGAAGGAGGCTCCACAACTTCTCTGCGCAATCTGTTTCAGTGCTCAGTCATCCTCACAGTAAAAAATTTCTTCTTCATGTTCAGGTGAAACATTCTGTGCTTCAGTTTCTGCCCGTTGTCTCGTGTCCTAAAACTTGGCACCACCAAGAAGAACCTGGCTCTGTCATCTTGACATCCTCCCTTCAAATACTTATAGACATTGATATGATCCCCTCTCAATCTCCTCAAGGCTGAAGAGGCCCAGCTCCCTCAGCCTTTCCTCAAAAGAGAAATGCTCCAGTCCCTTAATCGTCTTTGTTACCCTCAGCTGTATCTGCTCCAGGAGTTCCATGTATCTCTTGTATTGAGGAGCCCAGAACTGGACTCCAGGTGCAGACTCACCAGGGCTGAGTAGAGGGTCAGGATCATCTCCCTCAGCCTGCTGGCAATGCTCTTGCTAATGCGCCCCAGGATACCACTGGTGTCCTTGGCCAGAAAGGGCATCACTGGCTCGTGGAAAACTCATTGTCCACTAGGACCCCCAGGTCCTTCTCCACAGAGCTGCTCTCCAGCAGGTCAGTCCCAGCCTATGCTGGTGCATGGGGTTATTCCTCTCCAGGTGCAGGTTTTATATCAGATGGTTCTTCTCTGCCCATCTCTCCAAACTCTCTGGATCCTTCTGAAAGGCTACACAGACCTCTGGGGTATCAACCACTCATCCCAGTTTTGTATCACCAGCAAACTTGCCGAGGAGGCTCTCTACCCCTTCATCAAAGTCAACAGTGCTCTATAACTGTTTCTCAAGTATATTTTTTTTACGCATGGTTGCTTATCTATTCTATCCTAAGCTCAGTAAACCTAACTTTAGGTCCTTCCCCAAAACAACATAAGACTTATTATACAGTAACAAGATAGGAAACTTCTAGTTGTTTGTTCACACAATAGAATTATATTTATGCTTCTTGGCATCTGACAGCACTCAGTAGATGCGGTAGCTCGAGATTGTAAAATAATTTGGGTCACCTATTGTTGCAGTAGCATTGCATCCAAATATTCTGTATACCTATGAAGGAATATAGCTTTTTAAATTATACTCCATAATTTAAGCATAGCTCTTCAATTGTGTTGACAATAATTGCTTTGTTAGCATGTATTGAAAAAAAAAATCACGTTCAACTGCTGAAGAAAAAAGGAGTTTGATAATAAATAAAAGAGAAAACTGCCCATGAGTGGGCAAGAAGAGGGACAGGTG
The DNA here is from genome assembly GCF_017639235.1 of Corvus kubaryi. Taxonomy (NCBI): domain Eukaryota; kingdom Metazoa; phylum Chordata; class Aves; order Passeriformes; family Corvidae; genus Corvus; species Corvus kubaryi. The sequence goes on along the minus strand of NW_024581137.1, from coordinate 31,883,960 downwards.
CCCATCTCTTCTTTCTGGTGACCATTGACAGGACACAAGGGAGTGGTCTGAAGCTGTGTCAGGGGGGTTAGTTTAGATATAAGGAAAGGGTTCTTCACACAGTTGGGAACTGGAAGAGGCTTCCCAGGGAAGTGGTCACAGCACCAAGCCTTACAGAATTCAAGAAGCATTTGGACAACACTCTCAGGTACATGGTGTGGCTCTTGGGGCTGTCCTGTGCAGGGCCAGATATTGGACTTCGATGATCCTTGTGGGTCCCTTCCAACTCAGGATATTCTATGATTCTATAACTATTTCCTCCAGGAGGAAAAAAGGAAGCATAGTTATCATGGTTTAGTATAGTTTGGGTTTTTAGTAAAGAGGATTTCAGCCACAGAAATGATTCTCTTGCAAGGAGGTGCTTACAGCTTCCTCTATGACCTGGCAGAACCTATCAACTGGCTAGTTTGAGTATCGGCAACTTTTTTAAGCCAGCCCCCCGCCACAGCCCTGCTCTGTGCAGGGAGCCCCCTGCTCCATGCGGGCCAGGCCCCCGCCACAGCCCTGCTCTGTGCAGGCAGCCCCTCTGCTCTGTGCAGGCCGGCCCTCAGCCAGTGCGGCCGAAATTCATCTGAGGCCACTACCCAGCAAAGATCATGTGGCCAACAGCGAGAAGCGAATTCCAGCTGCAAGGCCCAGGTGAGATGAACCCTTTTAGTGCTGTAAGTTTCCTCTAGAACGGATGAAGCCTGCAGACATCAGTCCTCTCCCGAGTCAGAGGAAAGGTGAAGGCAAGTGAAGAAAACACCATAAAGACACCTAAGTCAGTGAAGAAGGAAGGGCTGAAACCCTGAGACAAAGAAAGAGAAGATGCTTCAAACCTAGGAGCTATAATGTTGTAAAGCTGTGGTGATGGACTATGATACATCAGAGTACCCGTTGCAATTTCATGAAAGCATGGGGGGTGGAGCGTTCAAACTGCAATTGTGAGGAAAAGCACCTGTGCTGAAATAAGCAAATGTTGAAGTAGCTGTAATTTGATGAGAAGCTTGAACAGAGGTAGATGAAAGTGATGACTACCCTTGCTCCCAGGCAAGGAGAAGACCTCTGTTCCTGGAGATGAAGATGCTCCCAGAGATAGGTGAAGAGAACCTTTGTTTTTGAACAGCTCATCCTTAAAATGGAACCCCATTAGCTAAAGATTGGACCCTCGAAAGCAGTTGTGGGGAAAGCTGTAAGTCGAGGGAAGGGACTTTCACATGCGAGCAGAGAACCAACCTGGGCGGCTGTCTTGCTGTAACATTGAAGCCATGAGAGAACTGTTTCTTGTGGAGATGTCTCCATAGCATGAGCAAGAGAGACTCCTCTCCCTAAGTGAACTGAAAAAGGTTATTATAGAGGTAGTAAACTGATTGAGAATCTTAAGGGTTGTCTTTTTACATTGTCAGTGGGAGAAGGGAGAAAGGTGGGGGGAAGAGAAGTGTTCTGAAGGCTTAGTCTGACTTTTTTTCTTTCTTTTAGGTCTGTTAATAAACTTCTTTATATTCTTTTAAGTTTTGTGTCTGCTTTGCTTTCTCCTAATTCTTATCTCACAGAAGGAAAATAAGTAAGTAATAGATATTTTGAACCAAACCACTACACTTAATTGGTGTTTCTGCCCGGTTTACGAACTGAACCCGCTACAACAGTTCAGGAAACTTTTTTTTTTTAGATTGCTTTGAGGTAATTGTAATGGTCTAGTGACCTGTGATTTCTTAAAAAAGCTTTTTAGTTTGACAGTTCTAAACTAAATTTCTGCCTCATGAAGACTGTAGGAAGCTGAACTTGACCCGTATGTTCCATTTCAAGTCCTTGTGCCTACTAAAATATATCCAAAGGTCCCAAGGGAACTGTTTTTGCCACACGTTTGTGGTAAAACACTGAAAGGGAGGGGGTGTGTTTTTCCTGAGATACTAAGCAAACAACTTCCCTGATCCTTGACTGCCCTTTGGAGCAGGGCTGCCAGCACTGTTTGTAATAGGCTCAGCACTGCATTAAGTTGTGCTTATTGTGACCAGCTGCACACTGTCTAATACAATTATTCTGTCAAATCCTATTATTTTTAGTGTAGTTTATATGAGGAAATATTTTTTTCAGACGTAGGTCTAGTGATTCAGTGAGAAAAATCAAATATCTAAAAATTGAAAATCCATACTATCGGATTTCTAAGATTACACAAATATTTTAGAAAAACACAAGTCAAACTCCTATCTTCCAATAAAAGCCTAGGCTACAGCTTTGGATTCTTGTGAGATACAATTCTCTGCTAATAGCACACATCAATTTCCTTAAGGTAAAAGCATAGTTCAGACTAGTTTCACCATGTGGAAATTCACAGAGGTCAAACCTAAATCCTCTGTCTTGAGTTTGACCTTGCTATGTGCACACATCAGCAAAACTAATTGCATTATCTTCACTGCATTATCAGGGAGATACAGGCCACCATTTTCAGCAATGAAAACTATACTTGGCCAAGGGCTAACAGACAGTCGACTAATTAGCCAATATCCTTCAATAAATTTCTTTGAAAGTTTAATACTCATTTTACATACTGCTTCTCCATCTAGTCCTTTGATAGGACAGTAAACATTGTCCACCAAACAACATTCTTTCTTTCTAGCTAAATTGAGTTTCTCTAAAGCTAGTATTCATTCCCTCATCTTTCCTAGTTATTAAACATTACTCCATCAGCATATATCCACTCTGCCATGATTTTTTTCAGACTCATATTAATGTATCTAATTTACATCAGGCAGACTCAGGTGAAAAGCTCCCCTGAGGATTAACACTTTAGTTTTTTTCCAGATTAACTGTCAGTTGTACCATAGCAATCAAAGCAGGAAAACTCTTCATTCTCAAGACCTAAATATTTCACCTTAATAACAACACAAATTAGAGGACAGCTTGGCATACTAAATCAATTCCCGAATCTTAATTTTCACACTGCCTTTCCATAACTATTCATGCTACTTCTAGTTGACAAGACCTGGATGATTCATTCTGTGTTCTATTTTCCTATTGTTATTTTCCAGATTCAAGTATCATTGTGAAAGGTTTATACTCCTTGTAACTGCGAAAAGTGGGTATTTTTCCATTATTAGAAGCAGGGATTTTGACAACCCTATACATTCCATTAATACATTTTTTGGCCAGCTAACTGTCTTGACACCTGAAATGCTCTCACTGTTAGAGGAGTTACTTTTTCCACTCACAAGCTAATCTGGGCAAACTCATTCCCTGCATCTTTGATCAAACCTATGGTTTTTTAACTACATTCTGTAGAAGTTGATTAACTCACTATAGAGAGAAGTGTCTTCAACTACATAAAGCTATACCGTACCAGGCTAATTATTTTGCTTATACAACCACATTATATTTATTACAGACATTAGCAGTAAGTGGAAAGAGCATGGTTCCTCCATTACTGAATTAAACACTGAATTATTAAGTGAAAACATAAACCAAGAGTACAGCTAAAAGAAAAATCAAATTTAACATGGAAACCATGTTCTGGTATTTAACAACTATTAGCTCCCAGAAGAAAGGTGTGAAATAAATAGCAGTCTAAATTTAATAGACAAGGGACTTTGATGTAATTAAAACTTTATCGGATAGCATTGTTTCCACCAAGTCCCCACAGGAGACTACAGGCTAATATATTTCTTGTGGGCATAATGAAACACTGAGACTGTATTTCAGCAAGTCATGTCATGTGTTAGTTTATATAAAAACCTTTCCAGTGCTACCATCATTAGCATACTTCACTGACATTTCACTGAGATATGAAATTCAGTGAATCCTGTACCTAAAATTTTCTTGATAAATGAAGGTGATCTATTGTCCTTTCTTTTACAACACACTTGTGATACCATTTTTTCAATTGTTAAGTGTTTTTAACAACAAAAATATTCCTTTTCAATTCTAAAAACCAAGAATTATTTCAGCACACTACCTTTTCTTATGCCTTCTATAAGAAGAGAATAGTTTCAGCTATGATTTCAGCTATGTTTATTTCTTTCTTTGTGGGACACAGCAGACTAGACACAGTGTGACAAAATGTTCCTACCATGAAGTACCTTAGGAAGGAGCACATGCCCATAATATTGTGAAAATACAAGCCTGAGTGTTCTTTATGTTCCAAAGACAATAACAATGTATTTCGGCTAAATAAAGTTGTCTGGAGATTGTGGCTCTTTTTTTGCAAATAAAAAATTAACTTCTTATGTAAACACTGCTTTTGAGCAGTTGTCCAAATTCTTATGTATGACTACTGAAGATGATCACTGTACTTCGCTAAAATACAAACTAGGCAATAGAGCACTCTCATCTGTTAAGTCTCAATGACATTAAAATAGTAGTTTATAGCTCCATGAAGAGCAGCACTCCATGATCTTGTGCTTTCAGCAAGGGCATGAAACATCCACAACAGCAAAGTCCCCTGCCTCCATAAGTGATGCCTGGAGAGGGAGGCTGCTGTCCCTTTTTAGCTATGGAGCAAGAAAAGTGCTTTTGACCACTTGTTCTGCCTTTGAGTCTCCCCATGGCTCAAACAAGCCTGCAAGGCTTCTCTGCGTGCTCATGGCCATCCTGGGAAGCGTCCTCCCATTCCTTTGTCTTTCAAATAACTACATACACCCTGTGAATAAAGAGTAGTGAGAGCTCGAGACCAGGTCTTTATTAAAGGCCAATTCCCAGTTACATCAAGCACAGCTATTCAGGTATTCTCTCTTGACAGTCAGGTTACTTTAACTTCTGTTTAAATTTACAATTAACCTTCCTCTTGCTATTACGGAATATCCTGACAGATTTCGCAATTTTCATCCCATGTCTCCTACAAAACTCTGAGGAAGATTCATGGTGGCAAGGACTGCAGGCTGTGCATCCTCCTGCAAATCTCTTTTCGGTCACTGGGATGGTCCATACCATGTGCATCCATCCATGTACATCATGACGTGATCAGGCTACCGCAGTTTGGGCACTCAAGCTTCTCATCTGCTACATGTCCTCTTCACTACCATTGGGATGCAGCCCAATAAGCCCTACTTCAATTTGCAGGAGCTACTGGCAAAACAAGTTTTAGTCTTTCTTAGGTTTTCCTGTACAATTCTAAAGGGATTTCAGCTGTATTTCTAAGTTCCTTCACAAGTCACTGAAGCCGAGATCTACTAACACAGATTTAAGATATGAGTATAACATAACACATACCTGCCTAAGTTGTTCACAATTTCAAACTTCATTTTTCTATCTCATTGAGCAGACTACTATTCTGAAGTTAGATTTATGTATTAATAAATGTTGGCCTCAAAAATACAGAGTGATATCTCTTAGCACACCCCTGCTGAAGCAGATTCTTCTCACCATGAGAATCCAAATCCCCATCAAATATTAGTAGCTTGGGTTTATTAAGCATTTATCCTCTTGTTCTAGTTTTTGGCTGGTAGTTGTTTTTATATTTTTATTTTCTTTGGGGGGAGGGTGGTATTTTGTGTTTGCCACCACTGTGCCTCTCTCATGAATTTCAGGTGGCTCATCAATACACCTGATCAAATTAGTCTTGTTAGTTGAGAAACAGCTGATGAAAATAAACACAACATAAATGTTGCAGTAAAATATAGCTGTTTTCTGTATTTAGTTTTCTTGTTGGGTAGGTTAAAAGGAGGTTTCAAATTCCTTGCTGATGCACACGCATCATCTCCTCTTGAGGGTTTTGAACAAAAGACTGATGTCTTAAGTTGCTTCAGTTCTGTAATACATTCCTGCCCTGCTTATCCACTGTTAAAAGGCATTTTTTCAGTGATACAAATTCAGATTTTCATTCAACATAGGAATTCAACACGATTGCTATGACCACCAACCTTCTTCAAATACAGTTCATGACTACAGCAATGAATTTGCTGCTCAGTATTAAGTGCTATTTTACTGTGCTTAGGATTAGATATAAATACTTGCCCATTATTTGCATGAATAGCTAACAAACATTTTTTAAAAACACTTCTAAAGAAAATCTTTTTTTAAAACAAAACCCAGAAGCCACCAAATCCTTTTATTCTCTTTCCTCTGCATTGACCCAAGTTACAGTTTTATGACATTCATTTAAACGGACGTGATTTGTAAAAAAACCTTCATTATACAAGACAGATAGAAACAAAGTTGTCTTTAACAATGAATCACAATTCTAAACTTTATGATTCACCCAAGTATCTCTTCTGCCAAGAAAGACCAAATGTGATAAAAAAGCTGAAGGATGGAAGTGCAAGTAGTAAAGCTGTGACATAAAGCAAGGGATGCATATGCTCTAGTTACTCATAGACTCTTAAGATCAGACACCTAAGCAGTCATTTTTAATGATTTCTAACTTCTAATCTTTCCTTCAGATTTAATTATCTTTCTAACTAAAATTTTAACAGTAACAGGCTATTTTGTTCAAAATAAACTGCTAATGAATGCATGGTCAGATGTATCTTTTCCTTGGTGCACATTCCTATTCTTTCTCATTTAACACATTTGCTGATAATCTATGTGTTACAGTGGTTGTGTGTGGGCAATCAGATCAGAAATAGGACAAGCTGATAGCAATGGCAATACCCCCTTGCACTGAAAAAGAGGAATTCAGAACTCTTTCCACACAGAAGAATGGAATTACTTGCTCTACTGAGTATCAACACAAAATGAAAGGACAATGCGCAGGAAACCAAAGGGCAGAGATTACTTCTACAAAATTATTATTCGCTTTGTCATCAAAAGCAAACTAGCACAAAGGGATGAATGTGTGATTTCTGCAATCATGAGCACCAGAAACTTGAAAGAGAACTCTTTCTCAGTTGAAAAAGAAATGGTGGTATGTCAACAATTTTCACAGTCAATATTTGTATAGAAATCACAAACAAACAGTTAAATGTACTGTTCAAAATATCTGTATTACAGCAGCAATCATAAATGCAGTATCAGAATGTTATACCAAATGGATTTCTTATTTCAGTGTTTAGCATTTCCTGATTTTGGGGTGGTTCAAAGGACTTGTACAGTAGAAGCTCAGCCTTTTCTGTTTCTACATCAACAAATGGCCATTAAAGAAACTATTTATAGTACAGAATTTTTTAATGACATATTAACATGCAAAGTTTTCCACAGCCTGTAAAAATTCTATTTACAAGTAGCAAAGTATGCAGGAGGGAGCCAATAATTAACAGGGAGAGGAGATAAAACCTCTTCCAGCATCTTCCTTCAGGAATTGGTAAAACCTTCCTAATACTGTCCAGGGCAGAGCTCAGTCTGTTTGCTCTCAGGTCAGCCTCTCTTCAGCGAGCACCTTGCATGAAATCAACTCTTGTTCAGGGGACCAAACAAAATAATGTGTATCACTGAAAATTCACACATGCCTATTTTGAATTTGAAAATTAAGAGGGGATAAGGAATATATTGATGCCCTGTGTAGGAGATAAATTATATTATGAAATAAAACACACTATTCATGTTCAAAATGCAATTTTCTGAGGTGTGAAGCAAATAAAACTTTATCTGATAATCTCTAGAATTAGAGAATTGTGTTTTCCAAAGGGAAATTTACTTTTGTGCAAAAATTCAGCTTGTATTTCCAAGTCATATTCATTGTAAAGGTAAAATATTTTACTTGTTTCAATCTAAGGAAAAGCTGTACTACTTTGTTTAGCTCCTACAGATTATCAGTTTACATTACTGAGTACAGAAGTAAAAGATATGATCAACACATTGTGAGGTATTACAACACTGAGACATGATACATAATATACCTGAGTTTGAAACTTGCATTTTATGTTGATTTATATCACTTATATAAATGGGAAAAAATACTGGGCAAAAAACCTCTCTGTCTTTAATGCTTGTAACTTTCACCACTGCAACAGCCTAAACAATATTTAGATTCATATTTAGATATCTGGACTGAGGCACAAATAAACTTTTGCTGTCCAACTTGAATTACTTGCTCTGTGAATTCTACAATGGAATTTACACATGGGATGGACCTGAAAAAAAACAGGAGTAAACAAAAATCTTCCTTTCTAACAATTTATCTCAGAAACATTCACCGAATTGTATCAAAAACACCAGCTTTCTTCTGGCCTAGCTGCCCCAGGGGTTCCTAATTAAGGATTACTCATCCTACCACTTGACCACATTACACTAGAGAGCTACTTCCATTTTATCTGCTTGTGGGAACAAGATTACTGCTTGAATACATCATCTTTCACAATATCGAACTCTGTGTAGTACCAAAGGGAAATTCTGCCAGTCTGTTTTATCAGATTTGAAAACTACAAGGCCATTAATTTCAAGATAATTTATTATTCTGTATATGTGTGGCCTGTACATGATTGGAATTATGTTTAAAAAAATAAAAAGAAACTCTCACGACACAAAAGAATAATAAAATCCAATCTGCATGCACTATTATTAGCTACCTTTCTTTATTAACAGACTTTGAGGCAAAGTCAAGAGATTTAGGTACTACCATACAAGCACAGAAGACAACACTTTGTACAATCTGAATTCCTGCCATCAAAGACAGAAATCTTATTTTCTCAGTGTGTAATCTGAATGTATCCTCCAGAGCTGCTAGAAATAGATTCCATTGTGATAAACCTTTGAAATAATTACCACAGCCAGAAGTCTTTTGTATTAACAGGCAATGCCTTAAGGTTTCATTTTGTGGTAAGCTCTAAATTGATCTCCTGTAACACTTTCTGAGTAAGCGGCAGGAGCTACTATCCTAAGATTTACTTCATAACTTTTCAAGCATACCATGACCTCCTTTAATACTGCAAGGAAGTTAATGATCTGAACATTTCACTTCTGCAGTTAGCAATGTCCTTCCTCAGGAATGGCACAATCTGCTGAGCCAATAACTTAACAGTGCTTTAACAAATAGAAGTTTGCACTCAGAAACAACAAAGGAGAAAAACCTTCCTGGAATTCAAGGTTGGCCAGTAGTTCAAAGCAATTCAATTACTGTAACACAGTAAATACGAACTGCATTTATTTTCCTATTGAATGTATTTAATGCACCTACAAAGGTGCATTAAATATACTTATCCCAGCTATACTTAACAGAGCCACATATACACAACTGCTAAAGCCACAAAATTCTCTATGAAGACAGGTGTCTTGGTTTTGGAGACAAAACTTCAGGAGGAAACACTCCAGAATGAGTGTCTCCTCCGAAGGGAAAAGGGCCTCCCCTTTTCCTCCACCAATAAAAGTGGGTCACAATAAGGGAAAGTGGAAAAAACAAACTGTTTATTAACACACAAACAAAACTGTGTAGAACAGGATTAAAAAAAAAACCCCTCCAAATACAACAAATTGTATTTGGGAACAGACACGTAGGCTTGGACCAGCCAGGGGCACTCCTCAGGCTCCCCGGACCAGCGAGGAGGGAAGAGAGGCAATGAGGCAAGAGAAAGGAAGGGCAAAAAGAACAAGAAAAACCAACAAAACATTTTCCCAGCTAGCTGTAACACAAAAGAAATCCAAAAACCAGCACAGCGCTCCCAGGGCACTCCCTCCTGAGCCCTGCCAAGCCCCCCAGGTCCATCTTAAAGAAAGAGCATCCTTGGGCATGAAGCGGATGGTTAAGGAATAAAGTGGCTTCATAACATCACCCCAGGACAACAGGTGACAGCAAAGCTGGATTTGGATGTAAAAATTATTTGCTGTTAAATGGAAATGGTGCAAAAATGTCTGAATCAGTGGGCTCAAAGGGTCGGTGGTTTAGAAGTCTAACCAGCAGCTGTTTAAGATTGTTTCACCTCAGTGGTTAATTCCAGGCACAATTCTGTTTAGTCTCCTTAACAACCTGTACAGAAAGCATGCTCAGCAAGTTTGAGGACAATGGCAGTTTGAGCAGTCAGTACTTACCTGGAAGGACTGCCATTCAAAGGACCTTGACAACCTGGAGAAATGGGCTGGCACTGAACATTAACAGTGTAAATGCAAAGTCTTGCATCTCTCATGCTCCCATTGGTCTCTGTAACTACCTTAATTTGAGAGTATAGAGAAGAAGTACCCAGACTGTTCTCAGAGATATACAGTGAAAGGGTAAGGGGTCACACAGGCAAATTGCAGCAGGGAGCAAATGGCAGAGAGGCTGTAGGATCTCTGTGCTGCCAGAGACTCCAAACATACTGAGACATGGCCCTAAACACTTTCAGTATTTTCCTTTGCTGATGCCCATAAAGATAGATAAAATTAGGTTACAAGTCCTAAAATGTAAGGCACTTCCCACAGCAGTGCATCTATAGATTTCTGAGGAATAAATGACAGAAACAAAGGGTCTAACCTCTTGCTTGTAGCCCAGGTCCACAAGACTCATGTGCTCCCGGGCTGTCTTGGCGCACGTACCATGGTACCAGCTGGCACCTGCGCCATTTGTGGGTCTTCCACCTGAAATGAGAGGGGAAGCAATCCATCTGAACCTTGTAGCCATCAAACCCAAGGCAGCACGAGTGCTAGATGGTGTTATAAATCACCATGAGCTGTTGCTTATTTTTACTAACTGGTCACAGGCACTTCACAAAAGAACTAGTAACAGTACCATAAACTTATCTCTATTCCATTAACTTTTTTTTGTTCTTTTAGGATGAGGCCACCAAGAACATATGGAAGAAAGGAGGAAGCAAATGTGGAAAGAGAAAGCAAACCATATACATTTCCAAGGATTTTGAAGCACAAAGTTATATTAACAGTGCCAAAAAAATACACAGTGAATATATTAAGACAAAGCACTAACACAGTTATACAAAATATGAAAAAGAAAATTCAAAAAAGAAAACTACACAGAACAATAAAATTACGTGCATTGAGTACCCATTTAACAAGAGAACTCCTTTGCTATGAATTTATATCTGAGCATGCTTAGAGTATTATATGATTCAACAAAATGACATACTGAAATTTGAAAAGTGGATTTAATGAAAGGACACTAACATCTCAAAAATCAGCACGGACCAATTAAGTAAAGACAAATTTTAAATAGTACCACACCCTAATAAACCTCCCCTCTTTCCCACTTTCTTTTCCTTCCTTTCTTTCTTCCACCTAAGTCAGTGAAGCAAAGGTATATTGAAGTTTCCCAAATACATTCCAGAGTTAAGACTGCAGGGTTGATTTCTGATTCAGGCAATATTGAGATTGTCTTTGGGCAGTAAATACTGTCACTATTAGGTGCTTGATCTTTCCTCTTCCCCAGGTCTTTTTTCACCCCCTCCCTTAGGCATGCCTTCCAACACAAAAATAAATGGAGCAATTCTGCCTTTCTTGAAACAGGGACAAGTCTTGGAGCTACTAAGATAAGGTAGGATGACCAAAATTTTAGGATTTTTATTTTGTTTTCACAAACCTTAAAGGATATGATTACAAAGGTAAGGTTGTCACAACAAACAAATACCTTTGTTAAGCTTCACTTGAAAAATACTATTCCAAAAGGAGAAATAAGAAACAAAAAGGAAGGGTAGATACAGGAAAGTATTGGGGCAGTGGGCTTGAGTGCTTGCAAGGGCATCTCAGGAAATTCCTGGGATCTTGGGTTGCTAAGTGGCAACACCTTACAAATGTGGAGCCAGCCAAGAAAACCAACACAATGTGAATATCGGCTCACCATATCAAAAATAAAACACAAACAAAAAGAACATTGATAACAAATGAAATATTGTACTGCTTAAATTATTCTATCATTAATATAAACCTCTATGAAACTTTTTAAAAGTTCCCTGCTAGTGCTGCAGAATACCCCAGTCCTTAAATATAACAAATCCAGGCAAGACTGTTTGTTGTCACAACTCTAAAATAATCCACAGTTGTCCACAGCTCCAGCCATCAGCAGTTTGCATGTTTTAAACTATTTCAATGGTTTTGCACCTCGAGTTTCCTTGCAACCTGCCTCTATGGGACAGCAACTAACTTAGGCATGAGCCAGCTGCATGTGAGTCCATCTGTTGCAGCATGTGTGCAGGTCAGAAAGATGCTACAGGAAATATATGGAACATGTGTTTAGTATTAGTTCGTGTCATGAAATATAAATGACCTCATCTACCACTAGCAACTCTTCTTTCTTATGCTCAGCACATTATCATGCAGCTCAGATACTGAAGAGATGAGGAGCAACCAGCATTTTAAAAGATAAAACTCTGGCTCTAATTTTGACTATAAAAAGTTCTTGAGCTCTATTTCTCTGGTGTTTAGGGTACTGATTTTGGTAGCTTCCCAATGTTCTTTTCAATCTTTTAATATCTCTTAGTTGCATAGAGTGTGAGCTCCTAATCAATTTGAAATGATAATTCTTATCAGATGATGAAAGAATCACATTTCTTTAATCTCAATTTATTTTCATTAAACTAAGCTTAAATTCTATTTTTACCTCTGCAACAGAGAATAGCTTCATGTGTATTACTATTCATAAAACAGAAAAAAAATCTTTTTATTATTTTGTCAAGTAAATCTAACTAACACCATCAAAATCTTCTAAACTTTGTCTCTATCAACAACCAGATCTTGTTGTATGTCTAGACCTTCCCACACACTCAGATGGATATTACAGAACTATCCAAACATTTTCTTAAGCAATGATGGTTCCACCTTCTGGAACAGTCCTCAACATTCTGTGGTGAAGATCAGACAATGCAGAGGACACAGGGCATATGGGGAATATCTTCAGCTCTGGACTGTCTCAGGGCTTACAGGGATAGAAAAATGAAGGATATGGTAGGTTGAACAGTGTGGCACCAGAACTCAGCTCTCCTAAACATATAAGCTTGCAGTTCAGCACTTTGGATAGTTTAGAAAGACTTTTTTCATGCATAGAGTGTCAAAACAGTTTCTAGGAAAAATTTATTCTGGAAAGTCATTCTTAGTTGCTGCAATGTTCTTGAGAAGGAACTGGAACAAAATGAACCGGTGATTCCCTATGGGCCCAGCTGAGTCTACATATCTATTGTGAAACCTTGATTCAGATGTGTATCCTATTTTCTAAATAGTACATGTTAGAAAAACAACAACTGCTAAGAAATGGAATTCAGGAAGCTTTAGAGGTAGTAAAAGTTTAACAATCATGTCTGAGCTCTTTCTGGTTGATTGTCTCACATACCTGTAGCTATGACAGACAGGAGAAGCTTCACATTCCCTTTCCTCAAACAAAGAGTCTGGGCACTCCCGACCACCATTGGCAGGGAGCTGGATGATGACTCGGTGTCGGGACTGCTTCCTTACTGTGACACCCCCTGCAAAGAACAGAATAGCTTGTTTTTACTGCTGCTACATAGGGATGAAACTAATTAGGTTGAAAACAAGGTATTTGAACCAAATGCCGTAATATTGACATGCTATTTTGCCCATAAGCCGAAAAATTAAGCCTAATAGAAAAAACACTTCAATTTCAGCTCAAGGCCAGAAAGCAGAACTAAACAGAAAGCAATACCGGCAATACTGAACAAATGAACAGACAGCTGAAATGAATAAACAGTTCAATACAAAAAAAATTAAACCAGCTCAGTTTGCTGCTGCACTTTACAGTTTGAAGCTATAACCTTACCCTAATCATTTGCATGTAAAACTAGAAATTCTGCTCTAGGATTCCTTTACAGTTTGCATTTTTTAATTATTATGGTCATCCATTGTTAATGAAAAACTGCAAAAGTGAATAGTTCCTTTAGGAATTTTAATTTCAGTCATCTTCAGGTATCGGTTCTTCAGGCAGAAAATTAAGAGAAAAGCTACATATCAGTATTAGTTCCACAGCAATGCCTCTGTTAGGTAAAAATCTTGGAAGTTTGGTTTTTTTTCACAGAGAGCAGTAGAGCAGACATTTGGCTGACTGGGCTGATATCAGCTTTGGGTGGGTTATTACAGCAGCTGCAGCTTGTCTGATCACAGAAGTGTGCTGGACCACAGCCAAGCAATTGTAATTAGGAGCGAGCAGTAGGAGAATCCCGGCGATGACTCTCCACCACCTGGCCACTCTTCAGCACGGAGGAAACCCTTCACTCCCGAGTCAAATAGCTCCAGGAGATGCCAGGAGCTGGCACAAGGGGCAAGACAGACGTGCAGCCCAGGAAAGCTACTGACCTGCTTACTGGCACAAATGGGTAAACCCCATGAAACAAAAATTGTTTGTGTAGTAAAGAGAGTTTGACTCGCCAAATAGACAAAACTCCTTTAGCTCACAAATATACTGTTTTATAGAAGCCTGCACACGAGTTTGTGGTAAATATTCATGAAGATATGCTCATTGCATCAAGAACTTTCTTAAAACCCATAGAAATGGGAACAGAAAAGGATAGAATTTTTGCCCAGTACGATCTCCTCCAACAAAAGTATTTCAGAAAGAACAATTAATACTGCTGTAAAATAACGTGTATTTAATAATGAATAACTATTTTGTAGATTCAGATTTAATGGATTCAATTCTCTGCTCTCTTTCAAAGGTTATGAATTTAGTCTTCCTAACCCCTTTTTTCATTTGTTCAAATCCACTAAACACTGGTAGGAATTACTGCAAAAATACCTTTATTCTTGTTTCCTTTATAAAGCCTAAAGAATTGGTCATGACAGCCCAAGTGTGTATGTTTGATGTAACTATATCTTTTGCATTCTGACAAAGTGATAGCTGTGAGTAATCACCATGTCCCACATAGGGATTAGCACCCTGTGAAACAGAGGGTATTACAGAGTCTGTCTGTAATAGTTCATATTGGAAAAATGCCCCCTGTTAAGCTTAAAAAGAGAAATAAAGCATAAAAGTGTGGCTAATATTAAGCCTGTCATCACGCTAACTTCATGTGAAATTCCAGAGTAATAAAAATTCAGGGGAGACCCACACTGTTTTAAAGAGCTTTGTCAAATGTGTAAAAATGGTGTTGGATTATATGTTTAAATTGGACCATTCACATCAATGTAAAGTCTGTTGGTTTTTATTAACTCTCCTTCAATTTTTCTTGGAGTAGAGCAGCCAGACAAAATTATATACAACTGCACGTCTACTTATCTACATACTTATCTCCTTGTATATAAAGACTCCGGTTTTTCTGATGAGAAAACAGCATGAACCCAGGTATTTCCAAAACCAAAATCTGACAATTAAAATGCTAACATTGTACAAGTATTGATGTTAAGATGATAAGCTGATGATGTTAAGAGATATGTGTCTACCCTGTAACTAGTCATCTCTTTATCAGTGTAAGATGCACATGGGAGTTTGTAATATTAGGAAAAATGTGGAAAAAAAAAATCTAAACAGATGCATATAGAAAATGTATTGAAATAACTGTCCTTTTCAGCAAAAACTCTATGTCCTCCCTGCAGCAGCTGTACCAGGTATTACATGTCCTCTGTCAGAAAGAGATGTGTATAAGCATTCTGCCAAAAGTGACTGCTAGTCTGACTGCCCATTTTTTTATTCCTAAAATCTATTAGCACAAAATGGATAAAATTACCTTCTTGACAAGATGAAGGACACACTGTCCAGTCACTGAATGGAGTCACAATACAGTCCTTCCTGCAAGGAAGCAGACAAGGTCTCACAGTTTCAGGTCGAAGGCTTTCAGGGCATCTAAAAAAAAAACCCCAAAAATTACAAAGAAGCATTATCAAATAAACAACCACTTTGCAATGAAGTAGTGAATCATGTGAGGTACTGAATGCTTGCAGACACATGAGGACAGTGCTTGCTGCCCAGAATTCACCAGGATGGAGCACTAATATAAAAACTAGTAGCAATTAAATACATGTGGTGAAAGCAAGCCAAACGTGGTGTATTCTGCACCTCAGGATTTAAATAACCATCATCCCTCACTCACCATGCTAGACTGTATTTTAAGGGTTATTTTCAAGCTTTCACATAATTATGAAGAAAAGCCATCTGATTTAGCTTAGTAAAATACATTTTCAGGTCTCATCACTTTATCTAAATACAAACTCTGGAAGGAGACATATTCAAAATAAATAACACTGCTAACCCAGGAACAAATAGGTATAAGCTGGCTGTGATTATGAGAGAAACCAGAAAAGGATTTAAAACTGCCAGATCAATGAGACTCAGAAAGACTGTCAGAAAAGGCAGAAAACCTTACTTGTTTTAGGAAGAGTCTTGATCAGCATATAAAAAGGATTATTGGACTGCCACATATGGGACTCATTACGCAGGTCATTTTCCCCATTCTGTGGGGATTCTGTCCTTTTTCATCAAGGAAAAACAACTCTCTATGCTGCAATACTTGTTTCAGAATGGAACAATAACTCACAGAAGTACTGAAAATATTTAAAATAATTTCAAAATTGCTATTGCTCTAAACACATACAGACTGTGGGCTGTCTGAAGAATATGTAAAGATGTAAGAAAAACATCTATATTTGGGAGCTTTTGGATAATTATGGAAAAACATTACTATGACTAGCTTTTCCTCTTTTCAGTGCTAGGCAACTGGGACCAGACAGGTGAGAAAGGCAAGTCTAATGGTAAACTATCAAGAAAATCTAGTCTCCATGGTCAGCAGAGAACTATGCCTTGTTGGGGTCCCTCCCCCTGCCATGGAGTTCCTGAGCAGAGCCCCGGCTATGCAGCTGGAGAAATAAACACCTCTGAAATATCTACCACGAATCTGTCCATATATACTTCGTTTCCACGGGACTCCTGGTTTGATATATGCTTGTTGCAGTAATCCCTGCTGCAACAATGCCTGTACAATGTGAGGAGGAGAAAAGCTGATTTGCAGCTTTACAGGAACATACTCTTCAACAATAATACTTGCTCGTGCAGGCTTTCTACCAGTTGTCTCTGCATTTTCCTGCCAGTTCACATTCACTCCTCAGTATATGATCAATTATCATGAACCAGCACCCATTCCTCGGTGCCCTCTTAGAATGGTATCTCCACCCTATCTCTTTTCTCCCCTTCCACCAATGTGAAGAAAAAGAAATAATACAGCTATAGCAGCATAAATCTCGATCACTTCTCTGTAAGATCTGTTTACATTTTTAAGTCAACTTGTGCCTTGGTTCCATGTGATTCATAAAATCAGATTCTATATGCAAGGGTGTATTTAGATATGATCAGATACACTTTAAAAAAACCTCTGCTACCAATCACATATATTGACGAAGATGTCAGAAATTTTCTTGAAGGTTAAAATAAAAAGTGTTTCTGGAAAGCATTGAACATTGGCTTACTAATGTCTTTTCTTGCATTGGCTTTTCTCTTAAAAATACAGGAGAAATTATAAGCATACAAAACAGTCTGAAATATACACATTCACCATTTCACTGAGAACTTCATCTTTCAGGAGCACTAAACACTACAATTCCTCTTCAGATACTTAGGCAAGGCAATTAGTTCAATTAGAACACCATTTCTATGCTTTATATTGTTTGTATTTACTATATGTGGCTTAAAGCAAAGTATTGATTTTTTTGCAGTCCTTACTCAAGGTCAAATTAAACAGAAAAGATACATGCTGGAGTCTGTAACTTGTGAGGCAGATAAGGCCAATAATATTGATTGTATCATATCAAAGTAATCCTTTTTATAAGGGGAGTTTAAAACAAGGTTCCTATTTATATTTTCATGT
Source organism: Corvus kubaryi (assembly GCF_017639235.1). Classification (NCBI taxonomy): domain Eukaryota; kingdom Metazoa; phylum Chordata; class Aves; order Passeriformes; family Corvidae; genus Corvus; species Corvus kubaryi. The sequence continues at coordinate 31,866,351 of NW_024581137.1, read as the reverse complement.
TAAATGTCTAGGTCTTTAAAAACGATTAGGTGATTTTGATGTGACGATTTCAAGGATCAACGAAGACTTTTTTTCATTTCATATGATTCATTTATGAAAGAATAAAACAGTCCTCCTCCCAGAATTTAAGGTCAAATCAAAGGTACAGGCATTTACAGTAGATTTAAAAAGGATGATAAATCATTAAAGGTTTGTGGGCTTTTTAATGTAAATGTACCAAACAAGAGATATAATGGTATCGTGACTAAATAGAACAGCCACTTAATGCAGATACACAACCATTTAGATTACTGAATGTGCAGACATTACTCCCCACATTTCCATTTAAAGTAAATTAGGCTTAAATCTACTGCAGAATAAAGCAACAAATGGCAGGCAGCAAGCAAATATTTAGTGTGAAAATAGCTGCCTCATGAACTTTCTAAACCACCTCTGCTATCAGTTCTTCCAGTTTTGAATCTGTTCTGAGTGGTATATATTTACAGAGTGCCAATCCCTACAAAGATATTATCAAATGCATTTTACTAGCAGCTAATCCATATTTAAGCCTGGTCACACATTAAACTGTAAAACCAAATCATTGGGCCAAAGGCATAACTTAAAAAACCACATAAATAGGAAAAAAAATTCACGAAGTTTGTCATGCTAATGTTCAAACTAATGTTTCAAATTAATGACATGTCAGGTTCCACTATGCTACACCTCCTTGGTCTGGTTCTGAGAAGAAGAAATGCTGTACTGTATTGAGATTCACAGCACTACTTTTGAGTGGAACTGCACTAATCCATACAGTGCACTGCTTGTTTGGAGGCAACAAGGATCTTGGAAATGGTGCTGGTCTGCATGTCACACACATACTCCAAGAATCTTATCGTGACTCAACCTGATGGTGGCAAGGACCCAACTGGATTTATTCGGCTGTCAGCAGAATCACCACTGTAAATACCACCCATAAAAATCCACAGTGAGAAAGGTATTATCTAGTCTTCCTGTTGTGCCAGTTTTGTATTTTTAGAAGATTAAACATTCCCTCATGAGAACACAAAAGAGAGGGTCTTTTTGCCTTTGAAAGCAGTCATCAGTGATAAAAATATAAAGCAGTAAAATCCAAACATTAATTACAGCATGAAGACATTTTTAAAGATCTTTACTTTTTTGGCCCTACTTGTCCCACGTTTACTCTCACACAGATGACCTTTCTTGTCTGCATCCCCACGGAACAGGTGGCCTCCCCATTCCAGCTGGCAGAGGAGTTGAAAGCAGAGACAGACGTGTCCTCTATGCACTGTCCCCATGGACCGGTCTGCCAATGGTACACAGTGCACGAGTGCTCGTTACAGCTGCGTGTTTCCTGGAGGGCACTACTATTTGGGCACTGTATTCCTCCTGGAACAATAAAAGAGGGCAAAAGATCATTCAGTGGAAGGAGACAATTTTTTTTTTTTATTTAAAAAACCCATACCACAAACCCACTTTGAAATTTTCTTAGTTATATTTTAGCAGTTTGATTACATGTATTATCAGTTTGATTACATGAAAGAAATGCTGTTCCTTTTTCCTCCTCTTCATATGCCCAATATTGACTTTGACAAATTTCAGTCAACAAGCCACACAGACTGTTCATGGACAGTGTGTAAGTCTGTACCAAAAGGATAACAAAATAATCATAACTTCTATAACACACTAATGTGCTTGGAGTAATCTACAGCCTTACTATTTTGGTTCTCTAAAAGAGACTGCAAGAGATCATGTAAGGACGTATGAAGGCTCTAGGCAGAAAAAATTGTTAATTATTCTAGTTATGCATGGCTAAAGACCACTGTTTATGTCTAATGCACAGATCAATTGAAAAGATTTTTGGAGCTCTTGTCCTAGGTCCCAGTGGATATTTATCCATGTTATGTAAACCAAAGAGGATGGCACGGCTGGCAATTTCAGGTCCAGATTAAGATAAAAAGCAGGTTAAGACTAAAATGCAATCAAGTGTCAGTGATTGTGAAGAAAAGCTCAGATAATGTTGTCTTTGTTGTGTTTGGTTTCAGATAGTCTGTTCGGTTTATTATATTCAAGCACTTCAAAACTACTTTGGCCTCCCAATCCTCCAGGAGAAATGAAGAGGTCTTTCCTACCAGAGTTGATCACAGGTTATTAGATGCCCAGCCCTGAGAGCAGACATCACGCCTGCTAAATATCTGGTGTTATTAGACACTCAGAATCTAGGTTTAAGATTCTGGCCTACAAGGAACAATGGGGCTCCTATCTCCAACTGATGAAAAGGCAGTGAAAAATCTAAACAACATTTTAGCCTCTCCTAAACACAAGAAAAGTAAGAAAGATGACTGAAAGAGGAGTTTTTTGTTAGTTAATGCTGATGATCCATATGACTTTTCTCTAAAAAGAAAAATGTATGCTCACACCACATGCATGTTGTAGAGTATATTGTCTTTAGATCCCAGCACTGAGCTTCAAGTTGACTGTCTGCTCTACAGATATGCAGGAGGGAAGGAGTTTCAAGCACTCATTGTTGATATTAAACAAGAAAGTAAATATAATCAGAGAAACCAAGGACACTTCAAATACTCCAAAACAAGAAAGTCAAGTCATCAGTATAAAATACTTTATACCCCAAGTTGTTCTTCATGGTCTAGATCTGCAGCACACATGAGAAAAGGTCCATTCTAATGAAAATGCAAGATAAAATCATAATCCTCAATTTATTTCTCTAGGAATATTTTTAATTTCTGGCTTTTTTCTAAAAATATTGATGTAACCAAGCAACAGTTAACATTGTATTAGTTGAGATGTCATGCCACAGACTAGCTAATCTTAAATTTTGCAAAGGAGGATTAGAGAAACCTACAAAAATGCGAATTAAATAATAACTTGAATTTTTTTTGGTTCAGAATGGATGCCAAGTCTATTAGAATTGGTTAAAATATGTCAGTGTGCAGAGCATTAAAAAAAATGCCAGAATATTTTCCTAAAAAATAAATTAAAAATATAAATGATAAAATAGAATTTTGGTTATGTAATAAATTTCATAATGTTATCTAATCATCATCCCTCAAAAAAAAACAAAGCAGCTAAACCAAGCAGACAGGAATATAAGCAAGTAAATTTGGAAAGTGAGTGTATTTTGAAGAGAAAAAAAAATCGTAAAGTCAAAGATTATTTGTCATGGAAGGGAAAATTGAACCATGTGAGGAGTCTAGACGTTCCTCCATTAGTAGGGTTAAATAAGGAAAATTTGAAAGATGTAGAGAAGGTTAATAAATTAAGTATTTCCATCTGATGTTAGCTCGAGAAAAAACACAAGGGAAATATTTAATGAAATTTAAAAATTAAAGGGGGTGCATGGGGGAAAAAATATTTTCCCAGAATTGAATGCCACAGTCACCAGTTCCTAAGACATTTGAGAATAAAGTGACAATGGAGGTTCAGTTTCGACAGCTATGCAAGAATGTATAACCAGGGAATAAAATGAGATTGACATTACTTGTAAATGAAAAACATTGGGGCATGAATGTCTGCAGCTCAGTCGGAATACAGCTCTGTTCAGATTAAACCAGGAGTTAAAAAAACATGCAAAGACTGAACAAAATGTGGAAATAATACTACTAAAATAAAAATCAGTGTGCCATTCTCTACAGGAAAACAGCATTCTCTTGTGCTTCCTCAAATTTAACTAGGTACACAAAATGTAGAAGGGGCTGGAAAACTGGCAATTAGAGATGCCCTTTACAACATCTGTGTAGGGGTAACAACTTTATGAGCATATCCCCAGTTGAGAACAGGTTTGACAGGAATATAAAAGTAAATGAGTATCACAGGAAAAAAATAAAACAGACATTTGAATTCATCAGAATATGCCAAAAAGGGACGTACAATAATAAACATATCCTTTAATAATAGATGATCAGATGACAGTAAATAACTACTTGGCAGTACTAAAAATAATAATTTCAAGGATACAAAAAACAGTTGAAGCATTTAGTTTTGGGTTTGGATTCTTAAACAAAGTGGTCTTGGAAATGAACGACTAGGTTTGCAGAGGGACTTGCATACTGCTCATAAAATAGGTGAGATATGATATTGTTTCCTTGAAAGCTTTAACAGAATTGTCATGCACTTAGACTTCTTTTCTGCCTGGTCTGGAACTGCTAACGGGTAAGACACCTTGCTCGAGGATATTCAATGATTGGATTTTATTAATATTTTTTTGTGACATTGACTTGATAACTTTTAAATTTCAAAATGCTGAACATTTTTTTAAGCATTTAGGATAATTTTAATTAATCGTCTTGATATAACTCGTTTTTGCAAATGCATATAGTTTTACAAATGCATTTCAAAACAGCTGGAATAGTCTTAAAGTTTGAGAAAACAGATGTGACTGAAGTGTCTCTTGTATTCTAGTGAGTGAGGTGTTACTCTCTCTCTCTCATGAGGTAGACACTTCTCAAGGCAGCTGCACTTCCTGAAAACAGACACAGTCAGAACCAAGACTGTTCCTGTTCTGCAAACATTGATGCTTCCTCACCTGGTGTATATCCATTATACAAACCAAGCAGACCTGTCCTACACACACAACAGGTCAGGATGCAGAGTGGACCCAGGGGAAATGAGAGACCTGTCCTCAAGTCTTTTCCAGGATAGGATTTCAGCCCCTGACCCCTCACTACAGTCAGCAATCTGAGCTGATGAGCTCCTGAGCAAAAGAACACAGTAACATACCCTGCCCTGGCTCACCTTTCTCACACAGGTGTCAGGTCACTTAGTAAGTCTTGCCTGAAAATTCAGTTTGCATGGTCCCAAAACTAAGTGGGGTTTTTTTATTCCTGTTTCATGAAAAACCTCATGTTCTCCAAAACTTATTCTTTTGTGAATTAGCAATTTGCTGGTAAAACAATTACTCAATTTTATGCTTTCAGATTTAATTACCAAGCACTGTTATTTCAAGCCAGGAAAATACAAAAATTAAAAACAACCTCAAGAAGTGTAGGAAGAGTAAATACATTAAAAAACCCTAAGCATGACTTCTTGTTTGTAACTACGAATTCAAACTGCACTGGAATTTTATCAGGAATAAAATTTTAAAGCATATCAACAATAATTTGCCAAGTGTTGAGAAGAAACTCCTATGATCCAGCTATTTCTTATATATTCAATAAATTAGTCTTGCAGATAGATGAGAAGAGCTGTTGGTCCCTGTCAAACAGAATATCTGACAGACAACTGATATTCTATACTATCTAACTGTGATGTTTAGTGGTCTGTGATATATGAGGTCATACCAAATAGTCCTTCTGGCACTACACTTTGCTAGTCTATGAGCATGTAATACTCATAGTAAAACATTGACATGCGTATGCATCCCTGCCCTAAGAGAATATGTAAAAAAAATTTCCCTTCACTCTCATTTTATTAAATTAAGCTTTTAAGTCATCTTAGTTTCCTCTTTCCATTTGACTTTTGGTTTTTTGGTTTTAGTTGCGTTTTCGATTTTTTTGGGGGGGGAGTGGGGTGCTAAATCTTTAATTTTCCAAAATCAACATTACTAATAAAACTTGGGATGTATCCACAACATTAGTGTTGTGCTGTGTTGCACCGATTTGCCAGTGTCACTCTATGGCAGTGTATGATCAATTCAGAATCAATCTACATATATATTACTTACTGAAAAACTAGGATTCCTTTAGTACTTCTTAGTCTCAGATATAGTAGCAATGTGAAGCTGTCTCAGTGCACACTACTAATTATATAAGATTTATTGTGAAAAGGGAATAAAAAAAGAGCAGAAATATTAAACGGAATATAAAACAAAAATAGACAAACCCTACATTCATGAGTGAGGCTGAGCTGTATATGACACCTTACTAGATTTATGCAGAACAACTATATGATATATCAGGTAACATCACTATGTCCTTTGCTGTCATTTTGTATTTTGATACAGGGACTTTTCTGAGTTTCTTACGGTACCATGAAGATATATTTGACAGTGACACAAATGAGCTAACACTATAGGCAGTCTCACAGACAGGCAAATTTATAAATCACTTTGCCTTTTAAACCTTCAAGCTGAGGACAATGATCTCAGAAAAAATATCAAAAATGGTTATTGTGACACTCATTTCCACATGGAGTCATCTCACAAAGCACAGTAAGTATTTATCTTGTGAAGAGACTCCTTTCTCTCCACTGAATGCAAGTAAATAAACCCATCCCAGATGTGCATGACCACACCGTGCTGGAGGCTCTGTTAGTTTGACCACAAGAAAAGGGTCTTGTTCAGTATAAGGAAATAATGATGAGAGGCTGTACAACGGAGGTCAGCTTTTGGCTCAAGCAGAAAACAGTGTGGTGCTGGAGAGGCAGTCGGTATCCCAGAGCTCATTACCAAACCTTGTCACCGCTGTAATTTACTTAGGGCTTATATTTTTCCTCTGAACCTATTCTCGACACTGAGGAACTATTATAATACTGCTGAATTACTCCTATTCTAAGTCATCAAAAAAAAAAAAATATTAGGCTATGGTTGTTTGCTGGTGGCCAGCTATGTTAATTTGATGGTTTCTTCAAAACAATTCAGCAGCAGAGATAGCTGGGAAATAAAAGGAAAAATAATTTCTTAGGTGTGAAATGACATAGCTCTATTACAGACAGTTATCTGCCAATAAAAATGGCAGAATATAGTATTTTTCATTGCAAAGTGGAGAGAAACTGAACAATCACAGACAATACTTGATAAAAAACCATCTGAGAGTCAGATAAAAAAAACTTATTTCACGTGTATCTACAGATCCTCAAAAATTTCAATGGGGTTCATGTTTAAGTACCCAAATGAACAACAATTAAATGCTTCAGATACTTTGAGGGATTGCAGTATTTGCTGTGTATGTAATGCCTGAAATGCTTTGATCTTCCTAGGCTTGTGGACTGAATGACCAGCAGCAGGATGTGTGTGATCAAGGTCCCACACCTGGACTCCTTATGTCATCTTACAATACAAATTATTTGCAACAGTCTTGCATATTTTTTCCTTAATTAATAGCCAATCCTGATATATAATAGGAATAGAATATATTTATGTACAATATATTTGCTCTATTGTGTTTTGAGTAAAAACTCATGGCAACATTATACAGAAATTCCTATGGAATAGTATACCTAGCCTGGTCTGTCTCTCATACCAACAGTTCAAGAAAAGGTTCAGAAATCCAAAAGAAAACACTTGTGTGACTGTTCACCTGAACAGAACTGATAGCTGTTTTCAGAACTCAGTTTTAATGTGTAAATGGAATTATTTGTCTTACATTTATGCAGCTTGGAATTTTTAGTTATACATGATGCTTACAGAGCTTCCATCTACAGTTCTGTGCATTTTTCCTAAGTTCTGAATAGAACTGAGCACTGTATGTTTTCCAAAAGATGTTCATATGAAGCTTTCTTTTATATCAATGGAATACAGATGTTCAGATACATGAATATATTCTGTGCTCCTAGAACATGAAATGACCTCCCAGCACTCAGTATTTTATGTTTTGGGAGCACAGCTGATCTCGGTCATGGAATTCTGGAGCTGAAAAGTCATTCAGTTATTTGTCATGTAACAAATGACTAAAAGGCATAACAGGAGTAAAAGGACAAAAATGACAGTAATTCTAATTCCACTGAAGGATAAAAAATAAAAGTTAAACCGATACATTTTGAATATAATACAAGAAAAGGTGAAAAGTACCTTCCAGCTAGGGTTATAAAAATACCCTAAGCCTTGGAAGGTTCTTTCATTTATTTATATATTTTAATTCTCTGGAGTTTGTACAGAGTGCAAAGGGGCACAATGTTGAAGAAATCTGACCAAGATGTGAGTACACTCCTGTAAGGTGGGTAGACCTACCAGCTTGTATCCTTAAAAAAAAGCACAGAATAACTTCATCTGAAATAGTGGGAAAGAAGCCAGGGTTCGAGCAAAGCTGAAGCACTACAACACCCAAGTAATGAGTTAGCTTTCTCAGCCTTACTTTAGGGATTTCTTCACTAGAACCTCTGTGGTTTGAGATCTGTCTGTGATCACTGTGTGCTGATTCTGATCATTCCACAACGAATAGGAATAAAATTCACATACCTAAAATCCAGGCTATGCTGAACAGCTTTGCTGCATCTGCAACTTTGTAAATTAACCGAGGTTGTAGTAAGTATCAAAGTCAGAATAAGGAGTACCTTTTAAGATTAAGCATAAGAAAGTGGAATAATTTTCTCAGTAATTAAGGTTTTCACTTCTGTGGCATGCTTGTCAGGAGTTTAAATTTCTGTGTCCAGTAAAATTACAAAAATATATCGAAAATCTATTGTCTTGACCTACATGGACAAGCAAGAAGTGCCTGAATATAGGTTTATTTGAATTATCTGGCTCTGTGTGTCCCCCAAAATGAGTCTGTTTGGTACATTGTAAAGAAAGGGACAACAAAAACCCAATTTTGTTAATAATTTTAAAAGTGTTTCTACTTTGTTACATAGATCCATCTAAATAACTATGATTTGAATCAGCTACCAAAATATAGTTCTTATTGCCACTTACATTTCTAGCAAAGGCTCCCTTCAGAGAAAAGGTTGAAAGTGCTATGCTATATTAATTTTTTTTACAGTCATCCAAATTCTGTCAAATACACAGTACACTTTCAGCAATGTTAGCCATGTCTGCAAACAGAAAAGTGGACAAATACTCTGTTTCACTGCTTCCATACCTTGCAGCTTTCACTTTTCAGCTAAATTTCATCTTAATGTAAAGTAATAAAATTCTTAACAGTTTAAAAGAAGAACTAACACATACATGCAATCCTTTTATATTGAAGGCATTTAACTTTTCTGTCAGTAATACATGTGGGTAAACACCTGCCAAGAACTCTTTGGTGCCTATGTATCCTGGGTCCTGGTGTTGCATGAGGCATTTTATCAGCTGGACACTGGCACACCTGACATGGCCATTTTTGAATCATGTTATGTACAGAATATATTTCTTCCTCTCCAAATACTTAAAACCAAGAGCTATAGGAACCAGGAAAAATCATCAAAGAATAGCCATGAACCTGTATCTAAAACCTATTTCTTCTTCTCCTTTATCTTCCAGATATGTCTTCTCTTTGCATTTGCTGCAGACTCTGCACAAGGACCATTTGAATAAATGGAAACCATTCACGAGTGAGGACTTGCAGAGCAAAAACCAAAGCCTTGCTACGAATAAAAATGTTAGTGGGGTAACATAAATTACCAATTTGAGATAAGAAACTACAAAACCCATTTGCTAGCATTTGAGCCATTAAAATTCTCGTCTTTTCAGCATTCAGGATACTTAGATCCTTCCAAACTGGACCTAAATTAGGGTTGCTAGTCTGTATTGGATAAACTGTTTGCCTTATCTAATTTTAATGGAAAACAGGGAAACCATATATCTGAAATAGAAACAGTAACATTAAGCATATTAATAAAAACATAGTAACTGAAATGGGCAAAATAAAACCTCTTTAAAACAGCTTTAGGTACCAGGAGTGAATAGGATAACCATTTAAACAATTTTGCTATATTTAAAACCCCCCAACTCCACCTAATAATTTGTTCCTGTCAATCAAGAAATTACTTTGACATTACAAAGACAGCTGAGCATTCCCAATCAGACAGGAGCCTGCGAGAGTGTGAGCCTTACCTTCACCTGCATACGCCAGGATGGAGCGGGCGCGCATCTGCTTCCCTTCTGTGGTTTTGCCGGAGCAGGTGTGTGAGCAGGAGGACCACGCAGACCACATGCTGAGCACACAGTCCTTTGGGCACGGCGCTTCACACACCACCGGGATCGGGTAGATGGCATCTCTACACAGCTGTCTGTCAACCTCTTCTCCTGGGGAAAAAAAAAGGCAGTGCAGTCTACCATTTGCTAAATTAACTTAAAATGAGCAATCTAGTCCAGATGGGCACACAAATAAATTAGATTCGGTTCTTCTGTATAAACAAGGTAAATAGATTTTTTATTAAAATCACTTTTCTCCTTTGCCTCGATTCTAGAAGAGCGTACTTAAACCTAGTTTGATTCAATATTCTCATGAAGTGAATGCCAGCCTGGGTGGTCTTTAGGCTTTCGTTTTGTAATATATACTTGATCCCACACAAAATCTAAATGTGAGTAACAGAGTATATAATACACCTATGGAAAACTGTGTACATGGAGATACACGTATAGTAATGACGCAGTTTTCATCCGCATTTGAGGGAGAAAGGGAAAAACATCCTAACTTAACCAGCTTTATAACCCACAATTCATACTTTGAATTGTAGCTATCCATCAAAACATGAAAAGCTGCAGTAAATTACAGTCAGAGTTTTGTTTGGTTAGAAAGGTCTTTATTTGTTAGCAAACCAGCAACACATCAGTCTTTGTGTCATGGAAGTTTAACAAGATATATGCATTTATATTCTGTAGGTACACATTTCATTATAATAAAAAGATCCTGGCTGGTATGCATTCCTTAATGAAATATTAACTAGTGTTTAAATAGCAGGGTTTCTTTTGTTTTCAATCAGATAATTGTGGGAGCACTGTGTCTGAGATCTGTCTGAACAGCACCTTAATCACAACATGGAGAGTTTTGTGAGGTGACATGATTTCTTGATCAAATAAGTTAATATTTACTAAGGGAGGAATGAACAAATGACCCCATATTCTGGTATCTCTAAGTCTCATGATAAATCTTCATGTTGGAGCAAATGATGAAAAAACGAAGGAGCAAGAGATTTGGGTCCACTTTTTAGAATTCTAGCCTTGTTATAACATAATGCCTGTTATGAGGAACTGAAAATGTTGCATCTAAGAGTACATTGGAATTTTAAGGCCCTGGTAACCACATACAATTAAGGCATGAAAGAGGCAGTTCAGTTGTGAACACAACATTTCTTTTTTTTTTTATTTTCTAAAAAGGATGTCATTTCAAAGCATCTCAATGCCTTTTGTGCTGTATGATCTTTGTTGTACTAGGGCATAAAACCTTTTGCTATGATTCATCTACTGAAACACTCTCGAATCTTACATGATCTTGACAGGACCAAAAGGAGTTGTCTACATTACGCACTTTCTAAAATCCATCATGCCAACCCCTTTGTTTTAATAGCCAATATCAACAAAATAATGTCTTAACAAGTTTGCAAATAAACTTAAGTCTTCAATACGACAAAATATTTGTTAGATAGATTGATTAAATACCCTGTAATTGAATCATCAGTTACTCTTAGTAACTACCACATGGAATCTGAAAGCTAATTCAGCGAGAACTGAGCACGCTATAAATTAAGCCGAAGATCTAAAAACACTGTTTTGCCGAGTCTCAAATTAGGCTTTATTGCTCAATAAAATAATAATAACAAAATTATTCAAATACTAATCAAAACAGAAACTACCTAAGCTACATTTTTTTTTCATTCAAGGTTTACAGTCTTAGAACCTTTAAAATAAGAATCTCTGTTAAACTGAGTTCCTGAAACTTGGAGGTTCTTTAATACTAAAGACATATCATGAGTCCCAGAAGTATTAACCAAATTCTTTGTGAAAGAGTAAAAGATGAGGGCCATCCATTCAATATTGGATCCTTTTAAACAGTGCCAACTATTTTATTAATACAGAATATTTAGGCACAACAGAACTACAATCATCAATCTTCCTTAGTTCTGAAAACCAGGGAAAATCCTGAAGCTCATGTTTTTAAAATAGCCCAAAGTAGTCATAGTCATCTGAATTATAAAGACCATTGAGATCAAGTCAGTCTCAGCAGCTATATTTTCTCATATTAAAATAAAAACTTGAGTCCTGCCAAAGGCTTCATAGCTCTCCCACACCAAGTTCTGCTTCCCTCACTGGACTCAGTCTTTGCATCAATTGCTCCTTCTGTTATACTGCAGGTCATCACACCCTGACACCAATGCAGGAGGGATTCCTTTCTGCTTCATCAGAATGGACATGTGTTTGGGTTCAAGGACAAGAGACAAAGAAGAGGACTGTAAACATCTATTCCAGATAGAAAAAAAAGCTAGAAAAGGGGTGAACCCTAATCTCAAACTGTTCCATTGCTAGATAAGACTCAATGAGGTAAACCGCACACTTTGCAAGAAATTGTACTATTACAATAAAGTGTGCCACAGTATAAACAAACAACACTATACTGAACTTATTTATCACCTACTGGCTTTTAACTTTAAATTCAAGCTAAATTTGGTGCCACAATGAGAAATTCTTTTGATTAATTTCAGTCTGAGTTTATATCTCAAATGAAACCAAGCCTTCACTCTCTCCCAAAACCAAAGCCTATCTTTTTTCTTTGCTTTTACAGAGAAAATATTCTAGAGATATTTGTCTTACATATTAGCATTTTGTTTTTGCCAACTGTCCAATCCTTATCTGATGAATTCAATAGCATAGAAATGTAGTTGGAAGGAATGTCTTATAATGGGTACTTCTTATCTTTGGGGAAATATTTTATTTAGACTAAATTGTTTCTGACATTTCACTAATGATTTTATGAAAAACTTGACCTTTTTTGCCTTCCTCTTTAAAGTGCATAGTGTAGTCAACTACCAGAAACCACTCAACCATAAGCTGGGAACAATGCCAGTGTAATGACTACTTAGAAAATGTCCCATTTGAAAATATTTGCTATTGTGTGTTGAAGCAAGTCCAGAGGAGGGCCATGAAGGTGAGCAGAGGGTTGGAATATGTCTCCCATGAGAAATGGCTGAGAAAATTGGAGTTGTTCAGGCTGGAGAAGAGAATCCAATGAGACATTATAGCAGCCTTCTAGTACCTAAAAAAGGCTGAAAGAAGAAAGATGAAAAGGGGCTTTTTAAAAAAGCATGTAGTGATAGGACATGGGGGAATGGCTGCAAACCAAAAGAGAGAAGATTAAAGACATTCTTTACTGTGAAGGGGAAGAGGCACTGGAACAGGTTGTGTAGAAATGGTGGATGCCGCATTCCTGGAAGTGTTCTAGGCCAGGCTGGATGGAGCTCTGAACAATCTGTTTTAGTGGAAGGTGTCCCTGCCCATGGCAGAGAGGTTGGAACTAGATGATCTTTAAGGTCCCTTGCAACCCTAAACACCCTATGATTCTATGATTTTATTTGAACGTTATGGGTATAAATTCATTTTTCACAAGAATTGAAGACAGAACTCCAAAAAACATGACTGAAAGGCCTCTGCCCTGGGTAACTTATATGTAGAATGACAAAAAGTAAAAAGGAGAGATGAAAACAGAATATGACATTTCTGTCAAGAGAACTCTTCACCACTTATCAGCTGATTTGTCCATTAAAACCTGGAATCTAGCAATAGTCCATATATACAAACAATGCCTATGTTGTTGAATTATATTTCTCTCAGGCAAGAGACATACATTTTGGACTAAAAACTCCAAATTTCTTAAGGAAATGACGGCATGTAAAAATGGCAGGAGGGAAAAGAGGTTTATTTTTTCAAGAATTTAAAATGTCAAAGGTTGTTTAAACCTTTTCCTGGGATTTTTTTTTTTATGGATTTACATCAGTGAGGAGTACTGAAGGGATAGCCTTTTGAATCTCTTCCTCAAATAATTATGGTAGAACCAGCTGGACAATCAGCAAAGCAAGTTACTACATTAAAACCTCCTCTTGGCCAACTTCTTGGCTTGAAGACTTCCTGGCATGTGTGCACACTTGAGAGCCACTATTGAACTACGCAACTATTAAGTTGCTTTAAAACAAACAATCAAAAACAACCACAAAACACCAAGCCAACCAAACAAAAAACCCCAAACCTCCTACTGAATAGGCAAATTTTTACAGGTCAGAGAGGTAGCTTTCAGGAAGAACTGACTAATAAGTATCAGACTGTATTCATATCACCATTCTTGTTTTATTACATTCACAAAGCAGGTATGGTATCTGTAAAAATTTAGTCTAGATGCTAGAAGTTGGGCTAGACCATCTTCTCTGGTTAATGTAGTTGAGTCATGTCAGTCCTTCGTGTTTTTGTCTACTCATCTGTAAAATGTGTCTGATATTAAAGTTTCTCATAAAATGCTTTAACAAAGTTCCAATGAGAAGCATTCCTAGAGCTGGAATCACTAGAGGGACATGGTAAAGAAACCCTCTTGCTTATTGTGCATCTTTTAACATGGTGCATGCTTCGGTGCCCAGTAAAAAATTGCTGTCAAATTCTGACCTGTAGTAAATGGAAAGGCAAATGCTTACAGAGAGAAAAATGTTTTTTAAGACTTAAAATGAACAGTAAAATCACTGCAAGATTCAATGAGGCATAGAGAACAACTTTAAAAAAATCAGCATAAAATAAAATTGCTGCCGGAGCCTTATGTAATGTCAATGAGCCTGGTCTCAGTTCTGTACGAGGAAATCAGGTATAGTTTCTGAAAGACTGAATTAAAACCTGATATAAACTAAGTAAATTTTGACAATAAAATAAGAATAAATAGAATTAAATCAAGAGAGTGCTTTGAACATTGATATCTAATAGTATTTTTAATATGCTTGTGTAATCAGTAAAGGATAGGAATATCACACAGTGGTAAAACAAATTTTACAGTTGTATTTTAAAGTTCATAAAACAAATAATGACAGCAACTAAGCCCGAATGCTAAAACTGCAGACTTCAGATTATTTATTGCTTATTTCACTATGTTCAAATGTACTATTATATCTTCAGCTTCAAGGAAAAAAAAGTCTCTTGTGTCAGTATCTTGTGCATGACGTCTACAGCTGCTGGGCAGCTGAAATATTTGGAAAAGCACTCCAGAGCTCAGCTTTTAAAGTGTTTGGGGGTGAAGAAGGCCTTTTCATTACTTAACTGCCTTCAGTAATGCCTCTAAGCATGGAGGCTGCAGGAGAAAAATGCAGTTACTTCACATGATAGCAAAATCCATGAGCTGTCCTGGTTGCCACTGACTGTTTCCTTCCTTTCCTGTGTAGAAAAATAATCAACAGGAAACTACTGAAGTGCCTCTGGTAAAGAGGGTTGTAAAGGCTGAAATGGCTGAGAATGTTCTTTATCTTGAATTACCATACAGTTTCCCATATGCATTCCTTTCACATGAGGACCTATACCTGTCCTTACACTGACTCCTTTGTCAATCTCAGAATGTATCAGACTTGCTGAGCTAAAAATTTTGTGTGGACTCTGCCCATCAAGAAAAAAGCACACATATCTATATTCCAAACTCACTAAAACCAGATCTGTGCTATGTGCTCAGTCCTGTTTTTCACTTTAACCATAGTCACAGTTAGTAAAACATATCCTTCTCCACTAAAAGGTCATCAGTCTATAATCTACTTGCCTCAAAGTTACAGGAATGTCATGACTAGACTGTAAGAGTATAGAAGAACTATTAATGACTTTAACTGTAATTATTCTAAAGAAAATATTTTAAAAAATCAAGAAAATCACTAAATAAGAAAATGTACAAATGTATGCAAATGTGAAGTTCCATACTAGATTTTCTTTAGTAATAACCTGGTCAACACACTGGATGATTAGTCTAATGCAAAATAGAAATTATTCACATTACAGAAAAGCTATCAAACTTATCAAAACCCCATACATCTTCACATGCTAGGACACCTTATATCTGCAAATGAGCAGACAATAATCAATCACCAGGATAAACTGAAAGTATTGATTTAATTTCTAATACTTCTGCATTTCTTGCAAATCACTAATTGGTTACCAAAGTTCAGCACAACAGGAAAAATCATGCCTGCCTAGCATGAACAGTCACAGCAAGTGGTGTTTTTCTTCCAAACCTTGGTGCTCCAGCAGTAGTGTGACTTTTTCTTTTTAAAATGATCAGAAAAGGTAGAGAGCTACATCGTGAACAATGCATACCCATAATACTTTCATTCAAATTCTGTCCTTTTTCATAATCAGACACTTGCAATGTGTCTTCCTCAAACTTCTTTATTGTACTTCAACTTTATCAGAACTACTGATTGGAAATTCATTCCCAGGACTGATTTTTGGCAATTGTTTTGTTGTTTGTTTTTCTTTATAGAGGAGGAATTCTCTGTGGAACGTTGTCTTTCTTAGAGCACGTGTCTCTAGTTGAAATGTATACTACAACTTCAAAAAGCTGACCCAGATTTTTCAGTAGGGAGAATTTAGAAGTTAATCTCTGAAAACCTAATGAAATAAGCCACAGAAAGGGGAAACAATAATATTTACATGAAATTCACCATCTTGTTTAGCTCAACAAAGTTAAGAGTATTTGGAGGCAAAAAAGCAGCATGTGCAGCAGTATCTGACTGGCAGAACAATTTTTGCCCTTGAATCAGTTCAACGCTAGCAAATAACACATACTTTGATAGACAATAGGAAACTTTAAATGTTTTATTAATCCCACTATCCTTCATATCACGTTGATGGTATTTATTCATGTCTGCTCCAAAAAAAAAAGCTTTAATGTCAGTAAAATGGCAGTGTCTTTCAAAATAGCAGCAACAGTGTATTACCTTAGTAATTATCTTCTGTTACAGTTCCTGTATCAGCTGTCAAAAAATACTTATACATTTTCAACATTTGGAACTATTCTTAACCTCTCTAATTATCAAACATAAAGCAACATTAACTACAATTTATGACCTCAATATATCCTACTTCATTGGCTCCTAAGTTTTTCAACAAACACAATGTGAAAAGATGGTGTATTTTCCCCTTGTATTATTCTTAACAAGTGAAGCTTCTACATTCATTTCTAATGCTTAGGTGCCTAGCTGGTAGCTCCAAGTGTAAAAGCAGTTACTAATTCCCTAATCACATGCCTTTCTCTCAATCGCTTTTGCTAAGTAGCATTTGCATTTAATTAAGTACATCTTAATTAGTTGATGGTTAATATTCTTGAAGTAATTTTCTTCTAAGAAGCCTAAGTAGAAATGGCACTGATTTAAATGAAGACAAATACACTGGTTACTCACATCTGTTCGTTATGCAAAAATGACAGAAAGTTGGTCTAATAGTTTAATGATATGAAAACATTGCAGGATTGTAAACTGTTTGATTTGGTGATTTACATGTGCAAATTCACTGTGGTTTTGGTTTCAGTGTAGTATCATGCAGTCTATTCCTTACTGAAAGAAAAATGGTAAACATGATACTTCAGCCACTTACTCACAAAACCCACTGTGAATCTCATAAACATGTATGTGTCTATTTTTTTTTGTTAAATGGGAAACTTGAGAGCCTAAGCACAAGTACGTTCATCTTATTTACATCTTCACTCTACCTGCACACACAAACCAGTGACATATGGAAAAGGCCACTGACTGCTGTCCTTTCCTTATGCAAATAGTGGAGGATACATATACCTTTAAAAATAAAATACTAAATTTTAAAATGTGGTTTTGTTTTTTTTTTTTAAAGCAAACATTTGCAATGAAAAATGACTAGTAATGACAAGTAATAGTATACTAAAGTAAAATACCTGGAGTTTAGAAATATCTAGTGCTTTTCCAACCAAAGATAACAACATGTTAACACACTTAAGAAAAAAACATGATCTTTTTATAATTTTCTATTCCCTAATGAGATGAAACATCGTATTTTACAAGCAATAACTTCTTGTTAATGGTTATGTGCAAATTTCTACTTTATTCACCTTTTGGGAAAAATTATTCTGATGAGTGGGATGACACTGGCTTCAAGAACTCCCACATTCATGCAGAAATATAATTTCAAAAATAGTACCTGAACACTTCAGCTCCTTCTCTGTAACCAAACCAGTAAATGAGCTCAGTTACAGCTTACAGGGTAGTATGTGTTTGCTAACCTTTCCCACAACACAGCATATTACCAACTGTGTAGAAAAAATGCAGATGGAGGTAACCCCCTGCAAGTGGTTTATAGGAAAGCTGAAAGATGTGAAAGCCATTCTGCTCCAGAGGTAAGACAGTTCTGGTTACAAGGTTTCTTCCCCGACCTTAAATTCATCCAAAGTTTCAATCATGCAAATTTCAAGGAAAGTGAGTCACTGCTTAAAAATCCAGGTCAATATTCCTTAATACATCAGATATGTTTGCACCATATACAAACCAGTTACAGGAATAACCAAAACTGAAATAGCACTCCATACCTTAAAATATTGATAACAATAAAGGGACAACTCTGACACAAAAAGTAAGAACATATTTTAAAGATGGATATTTCCTGCTATAATTGCTTCAGATGGAAAACATCTTTGCATATTCTTTGTCTGTAAATTAAAAATAATGGTTAAACATAATGAACTAACACTTTCAGATACAATATTAATGCTTCCAGTAATCCCATTTTTATGTCTGGTAATAGCAGAACAAATGTATCTCCATTTATATTAGAGTCATCTATCAGGATTACAGTCATGTAGATAGAGTCTAAATTTGCCAGATACAAATAAAACCAGGGTATGAAACAGTATTTCTTTACCATTTGGCCAGATTAAACAACAGTATGAAAAAATAATATCTCATAACTATGTTAACATAGAAATGTACAGAAAACTGATGCATTTGGCTGGGAAAAAAACAAACAAAAAAACAAAACACAAAACCAAAACCAACAAAACACCATGCTTTTTTTTTTTCCATGAAAGTGAAAACTTCTTATTTGGGCTCGGCTTTTTTACTTAATGAGATTGAGAAAAATGAAAAATAACTGTTCTCTTTTGGCCATCTTAAAATTTTGTGGTAACTAGTTTGAAATTTTGCCTCTTATTCCTTTATCCTCTTTCTAAATTTTCACTATACTTTGCTAGATTTATTCAGGTTGAAAACCTGAATTCACTCAGAAAGTATAGAAGAAGATTTTTCCAATTCTCCCTGTATTTCTAAATGGCAGTGATGATGGCAGCCACAGTGTCAGTTCCCCCAAGCATACAGCAATCACTTGGCTACCTGTGAGGGTCTCAGTTAAAAAAAAAAAAAGAAAAAACAACAAAAAAGCCATAGATGAGGCAAGTTCCTTCACTACACACACACAAAGGCACACTGAGGGTGTCTTGTAGTACTAACTATGGCTTAAAAAGTAACACAGCCTTTTTATGTCTGACACAACCCTGTAAGTTACTGACTGCATATTTTGTATTATGCATCAAAGACTAATGGGGAACTCTTCTTACAGGTGATACTTCTTTGATTCTTCACTACTTCTGATAACACTGAATATTCAACAGCATGAAATAGGCTGTATCTGAAATATTAAAGTCAGTATCTCTGAAAAAGCATGATCTAAACATGGATGCTGAAGAATGAATCTAAATTAATTAAACCGGGACTTTGAAGGAGATTAGTTAAACTGTATTAACATTTTGTATGGCTATCCTTATTCAGAATGAAAGAGAAAATTATTGACAAATAGAATTAAGGCCACTTTAACTTTGAATAAGAGGATTCAGGGACACATTTATATAGTTTCAGTAATTATTTTTGCAGTTAATTTGGATCAACTTTACAAAGTGTCTTCATGCATATAAGTAAAGTAAACAAAAACTGAAACTGATATGCCTGCAGCTGAAAATTTCCTATACTTTTAACTTGATGCCATAGTAGACTTGTACCACAGGGATAGAGGTTCAATAATTGTAATAAAGACTCCAGCAGAGTACCCACACACTGCCTAACAACAGGAGTAAAGTTTTCCTACTGCTTGACAGGTAGTTGAAGCATTTTCACGGTTCATTTGCTAATGTAGTCTTACTGAGAATGATAAGGAACAGAGAATACAAGTGTATTGATCATAACCAAGCAGAGCTGCCTTCTAGTGTCAAATAAGCCAATCAAATGTCATCTTGATATGAAAATAAAAATAACTTTGATGACAGGCTACGGTCCCATTGAGAATAAAATCAATATTAGTCATGGGACCAAGTGGGATCAATATGTCAAACCAATAGGCCATTTTAGCAGGATTGGGAAAGGAGGAGAAAAGTGCTGACAGAGCTATAAGAAAAAAGGAAGACAGTGAGAGCCTCGAGGATGAGATCATTTGAAAATTCACACTGTATTTACGAAAACACTTGTTAAAAGAACCAAGTCACCTTAAAAAGATATTGTTCCAAGATCAACAGAGCATTCTCATAAATTTTTCTCAATCAAGCCACAAGTCATACAGTGACAAAATGATATAAAAGTATGACTTCCAGGAAAAAGATTAAAAATTTATAAATAAACTACAAATAGATTTCTCTATTTGTATGTAAAATGTTACAAAAGATCTCCTGTGTTTAAAAGTGAAGAAAAATTCTTTCACAGACTTTAGAAATAGTGATGGTGTTATTTGAATATTGGTAGCAGAGGATTTAAAATACATGGATTTGAAAATGCAACATGTATTTATTTTATTGCAATGTGTCTTTTTGCTTATTTAAAAAATAACATCTTTCATTAATCACTGGAAATTACTGTATTATTTTTTCACTGCTGAGTATTCTCAGGAAATTTTTAACCTCATCAGATATGGGCAGATCAACAGTTGAAGTCTTTTAAAAGGTTTCACAGGTATTTTATTGTGTTATTTTTTGCATTTCCCCCTCCTTTCCCATCCAATAAGGTCAAAATAACCTGGAGAGCAAGTTTGGGAAGGGCAATGGAATGTCAGTGACTTCAAACCATCTTGATTAGAAAAGATAATTCTGATGTTCTGCTCTGAACTAGATTAACATTCAGGGATATGAGTTAGGAAGAGAAGCATAAAAAGGAAATAATAGGCAGGGAAAACAGTAGCATGAAAACAATGTGACAGTTTCACTAATGTCAGTAGAATGACAGTGCTCACCACAATCTTTTCAACAATTCCCTACACTGAGTTACTAATCTGCATATTTTCAGCAGCTACCTTAAATGGCCTGATTTTTCAAGGAGCACCAAAACTTTCACAAACTTCAGGCTTCTCATTTTCAGCATAAACATTATCTTTGGTTAACAAATTTATACATTTAAGCAAAAAAAGTTCAAAAATTTGCATCATAAATGGGTTCATAAATACTTCAGCATTGCAGTACTTTCCTAGAATTTGGCCAACGATATTTTAATGCTATTCTTCTCTGTAATGCAAAAGCTTAACTCAAAGATGAAGAGAATGATTAATGGTCGGCACCTGACAGAATATTAAGTGAATTTTTCAGTTGGTCAATTACCTAGTATTTCATTACTATACTGTGAATTTGCAGCAAGTTTACAAGTGTGCATTTGTATATGTTTGTCGTACCTCTTGCCACACAAATACACATGTAACTCAAAGGGGGGTTTAAAAGAGTAAGAAAAATTATTTTATACAGCAAAAGATGATTGCAAATATTCTCTTTGCATTATTCATCCAGCTGCAGCTAGTAAAGAGTTGTCACTCTCTATGTAATCTGACAGCTCAATTCAATCACAGTTAAAACATTGGACCCAAGAGGTGCAAGAGAGATCACTGCCACTGTCATGTTTACACATTTCTGAGAAATAGTTTTTAAATTAATTTCATGGATGCTTTTGTCTGTGTCCTACTACTGGCAGATAAAATGCAGTCTTTGGAGAGCATCTTTTTATCCATCTTTCAATGAATATCTTCTCATCATTACAAGTGGAAGGCACAGCATGCCTTTAGGGAGTTCAGACTGTGAATTAATCTTTTCTTTTGGAAAAATTTTCATAGCTGATTCCTCCCCAGAAGACTAAAACTAACCCATCCTTTTGACTTTTTCTTTCACCTAGCCTCAAAGTGTATGGATTCAGAGCAGGAGCTGTCAGGAATTCAACTAGATGTAAACATCACCACATTTTATATATGCTAAATTAAAGAAATATAATAACATTGTCACAACTTAACCAAAAAAACCCAGGAACACCTCTAAAAGTATAGAGACATTACAACTTTTCTACTCTGTTAATAAATTCTGCAAGTTATTGTCCTAAAGTCACAGAAATCTGAGAGACTTCACTGTAGATTTACACCCACTCGCAGAAATAATTTGTACCCTGAAAATAGGGTTCCCTTTCACTACTGGTTTTCTGGAAGCCTGCCACAATATATAAGATGCTTCTAGCTAATGTAATTCTTCTTTTTCCCCTCTTTAAATAAAAAAACCTCAATTCTGAGACATTCAGAATAAGAGATTTCATTAATATCTTTATATCTTTTCTTAATATCTTTTAATATCTTATTATCTTAATATCTTTTCTCTGGAATAATATCTTTTCTCTGGAAAACACTCATGCATCAATTTTCTATTTATAAAATAATATCAGTACCGATAAAGGATGTCTAAATAAAATTAAACCCAAACATCTGATAATTTCTAGGGCAAGATTTACGTACTTAATCCACATTATCCCCAAAACTGTGCCAAGAAATCAAACAGTAAATGCCAAAATTAAAGCTGCCTTTGTATAGTGCAGTTATTTTAACTGCATAATAGCATGCTTATTATTTTTCCACTGTGTCCCTTCCTCCTTCAGTTCACAGATTGGAAACTCCTTAATGAGGAGCTATTCAGTATTTTTAGTTTTATTCTCTTTGTTCAAGTCATGAGCCTATGTTTTATTTACCACATACTGATTAAAAGTGTTATTAAAACAGAATTGGCATCTTTCATAAGATTTTTCTGTCATGACTATCAGATGCCCACTAGTACAGCATTATCTTCAGAACACTGAAGATGTGATGGGTCAGCATTATTTATATTTTGCTGATGCTGAACAAAAGCAGAGCAAAATTAAACCCTGAAGAATAGGACAACTAAGGTTAGTTGTTTCACAGACATTGCATTCATTACTACAAAATGCCCACCTAATCACCAAAGGAGATATATCTGTCTCACAAATAAGTGGCAGGTTCTGTGGAGAAAATGTCATGTTGGCACAATTAAATAATTAAATGCTTCCTTCTGATGCATTCACATAAGGACCAGACAAACTTAATTTCCTAATGTTTGAGGACTTGCCTTTGCAAACTAAAATACTAGATTTTGATGTACTATTTCTTCCCAGTTTTCTAGTTTAAAGCGAGAGTCAAATGATAAATAGTATTTCTGCCATGGGTGTTACACTGATGCTGGAAACTGCTCCTCTGTCTGGTGATCTCATGAGACAAAAGCAGAAGCGGACTAAAATTCATGGCATTCCAGCCCTTGAAGTTATGAATTTTCTTTACTCCCCATTCTCTGGATTCTTATCCAGCCTTACTTTCTCCAGACACTAATCCCAGTCTGTCACCTCATTGTCCTTTTCACCTGGCCCTGCCAAATTCTTTCCAGCTACTTCTCAAATCCTCCCATGGGATGACCCTTAGCAGATTAAATCCCTCACCAAATTCATTCCTAATGCTTGTCATGTAGAAACATTTCATAACTTCGAGTTCCTTACTTAGTCTCAGGAAACTGCCCTGGAGGAAACCAGGGTCAAATCCTACCTTTCCCCAGCTTTCAACCTCATTGTTTGGCCAGAACCAGTTTCTTCCCCTTGTCTTCCATGCCCTTTTTCACAAAGTCCCAGGTACAAATCTCTATTTCCCTCTGCTGGGGTTGTGGCTACATAGAGTCACAGACAATCTGCACTCCAAAATCTGAAAGGAACACTGGAGAGACTGGTATCAGTTGTTTACCCTGCTTTTGAGTAATCATTGTGTCTGAGCATGTTTTATTTTGAAGTTTCTTAAGTATTCAGTGAAGACGTTGCTTGTGTAGTACACAAGAATTGCAAGAATTGCAAAATGACACAGATTATTTTAAGACTAAGTGGCCACTGGAACAGTTATCTTGTGAAATCAAGTACTTTTTGGCAGACAAGAGTGGTTTTTCATTAACCAGTACTCAACACAAATTATGATCTGTAAGAAAGGTCAGACAATGAGCTGCTCTAGGCTGGAAGTACTGAGAGTAAAATTCCTATTTATTCTGTCTCAACATGACTAGCTCATGATGATGTTTTTATCCTCACCATTTATCAACACAGTGGTTTCACAGCTTTGAAATTTGATAACATTTATTTAGAAAATGGACCATAAGCATGCAGGTTGTTGTAAAATATAAATAGGCCTGTGCAACATTTTCTCAGATGGGAAAACTGACTCCCCTCAAACCTAGTGAGAATATACTGTCTTAGAGCATTTTATCATAAAGATTGACAACTAGTGCTGTGTCATATAATCTTCTGAGAAAGTGGTACTTAATGTACATCTATGTATCATTATTTTTATATATAACAGAATTAGATGTAAAATTGTGTTTTCTAAATATGTTTTGTAAAAGTATTTCAAATATTTTCTGAGTATGCTTTAGGGAGTTAAAAAGTTGTCACACAAATCCAAAACCAAAGGAGTCCAATACAGGCCTAGAAATCCTGTTTTATAACCCATCCATAACTCCCTAACCCCCTTTATCTTTCTTGTTTCATAATAGCATAATTTGAAGTGATAAATGGAAAAACTGTACAGCATTAAATTGACCTTCCTAAAAAATCCCAACTGTTATGAGGTGTATGTAAAATTACCCCTCTCTGCATTCTTACCATAATGAAGCTGGGAGTCAAATCAGAATTGGGTTCCTGCATTGCTGAATGTTACATAAATCAAATCCCTCCCTTCTAATTTCATCACAAGCAGTTCTTGCAATATCCACTGGTTGTGCCATCAAAAACAAGAGAAAGTTACTAAGAATACGGATCATATAAAACCTGTAATTGCTCTCTTGGATACATTTTCAAAATATTTGCACTTCCCACTTCAGCAACTTCTACTCCTAGAAGTCCAATAAATTTTACACAAGTGAGGTGTTACATTTTACAGAAGTAAACAGGTCAAAATACAACAAACTCATCTGAACAGACAGTCACATTATGATCTATGACCCCAGAAAAAGATTTTGGTAACAAGATTGGCCCACCTGTTTTTATCTTAATTATATTATTTATGGGCATTAATGTCTCATTAGGCATTGTCCATACCCAAGTGCAATTCTGTCTTCAAAAATATATCATAAATTGGAAACAAGGGCCTGTTGCACTGTTATAAGTGCTAATTGTTTACTGGACTATGCAGATGGAACTCTGGTTTTGTTTTACTTACCTCTTTAATTGAAATCATCACATCAAATTACAGGCTAACTATTAAAGACAAGGACAAAAAAAGTTATGTATTTAATTCATTCCATATACTACATTCCATAACTACATGTTACATAAACACTAAAAGCATCCATTCTTCTATGAAACTTAATAGTGACATGTCACTTTTCCTAGTATCAAGATGAGAAACAAAAAGGAATTGGTGTCATCAATTAAACGTGACCTTTTATTGAAAGAAGAATTATCAATTATCATACTATTCTGAGACTTGAATGAGATAGTCTAAGCAGTACTGCACTCTTATTTTTCCTTATATTCCTTTATATTAAACTTTAAAATCTTGTTAAAAATAAATGCCTTAAAAATCCAATGGTCTGAAACATAATGGCCTTAGAGTGTCAGTTTTAAGGTCCTTTCTTTTCACTGTATTTTATCCTCAGAAAGAAACTCTTAAATATACCAAGCATCCAAGAAACATATTCAGTAGTTTCTTATGTTAGCAGGAAAATTAAAGGAAAGAAAGGAAGGACTTGGTTATAAGTTTCAGAGCCTATGT
This sequence comes from Corvus kubaryi, assembly GCF_017639235.1. Lineage (NCBI taxonomy): Eukaryota > Metazoa > Chordata > Aves > Passeriformes > Corvidae > Corvus > Corvus kubaryi. The sequence goes on along the minus strand of NW_024581137.1, from coordinate 31,840,697 downwards.
GTTTACAGTGAGGAACAAAGTATGCATCATACATTTGATTTAAATGCCTCAGATGGTCATCCAAAAAGCTGTCAGTGGCAAAGAACACTTTAAAACAATTCTATTATGATATTAGCTAGGAAATAAATATTGGGAAATGATGACTAATGCCCACATAACCAAGTTCCTGTAAGCATAAGGCACTATGATCTCAAAGGAACTGTCATTAGCTACTGTATTTTTCTGCTAATTGACTGCTGAGCATTGACCAGATTTTGATCTGGGTTTTCTTAGAGGCATAACTGAATAATTCAAAGTAATTTGAATTTGAATCTGGCTCTTCATTCTTTATAAAGAACTAAGTCATAAAGCGACACAAAGTAGTATTTTCTTTTCTAAATAACCACCGTAAAATCCAACCAGTCTGACAGTTTCTTCATTCAATGCATACAGCTGCACAATAGAAATGTCAGAAAAAGTAGATTCTTTACCTGTGGGCACACCTATAAAATACCTATGCTCAGGTCCATTGAATCTCTTATTTTTTCCCATCATGAAAATAAATGAAGACCAGAAGTTACCGAGTTAGCATTTGATTCAAACCATAAATATACAGAAAGAGCCGATTCTGAAGCCAGTCAAAATATTTTAAATAAAAACAATTGCACCAGCCAATCTTCAGTTTTTCCTAAAATTTCTTCTATATATTTCATTAGCTGCTTATTGTAAGATGTTATAAAGCCACTACCAAAGAATTAAGGAAGGAAATTGAGATATTGATCAGGAAACTATGGAAGAAAATTTAAACAAGATGAAGACATTTTATAGGACTTACTTTAAAGTAAAATTCAACAAAATAAGAGAATAAGTATTTCAGAGATAAATAGTTCTAAGTCTTGAGAGAAACAATAAAGTAAATAAAACATAGGATGTTATATTGCTGATGTACGGTGTCTTCAGTCGGTCTCACTAGCAGAGAATAAACACAGATTAAGGACAGGTATCCTGGAAAAGTCCTCTCTTCCCTTTTAGTCAGTATAGTGCTTCAGCTCCAGACAAAGCAGCTAAACTAACCGGTTTGAATGTGTCTGAACAAAACAGACTAGTCTGCCTTCTATATCTTTTAATTAATACCAACACCATTGCTTTGCCCCCAGTATTGCAAAACAGGTAAAATCTTCCCATTTACATCAGAAAATACTGATGTCAGCAGTGGTTTGAATTTGCACTTCAGTCTCAGAAAGACCAGACCTGTGTCACCCGCCTTCATCCAGGTGCCAGAACAGAACTTGTGGCACTCAGCTACATCAGCAGGCACCTCTGCTCAGACAACTTCAGCAGCAATTTTGCTACTTTAAAGAGTTGTAGGAATTTGCATATACACGAAGAACCTTGCTGTTGCCATGGCTCCCTCTTCCAAGTGACTCAGCTGTGAGGCACAAGACTGCAACGAGTCCACTCCTGTCTGTCCCCTGTAGAGCTACTGTAACCCAACAATTAGTGAGTTTCAAAAAGATCCAGAAGAAATCTGCACTTCGACAGTGAGATCTGTTTTATCCAGAGTAACACACGCAGCAGTACAAAGCCCAGTATTTTATAAAGACTGTTAACCAATTTATTATTTACAAATTCTTAGAAAATGAGTAAGTCATTTCAGATGAATATGTGAGGATCAGAAGTACACTACCAACACTACAGCCAATGCCAGTACCTGAGCTTCAGCCTTCAGCTAAAATACAAAATGAGTGAATGAGCATTTTGAAGGTATTTTCATCAGTAGTTAATATTGCAGATTGTTATGTCAGAAATTTTTTTTTCCCTATTAACATATGAGTAACACTAATATGTCTATTAACAAAGTGGAGAAGAGCCAGCTTTCCCACTACGGACTTCTTGTTAAATAATACGGAGATATTTTTGAAACAGTATTCTTCATAGATTGTCATAGCTACAAAGAAATAGTGCAAATTCATCTGTTCTAAAATCACTCTTCTGACTGTGAACTGTGTTAACACTTTTGATAATAGGTAGTATTTACACAGGTGTGTATGTGCATGTGTGTGTGTATGCCTTGCATATATTACATATATAACAAAAAGATGAATATAAATTTATTTTTAAAAAGTCATTCTATCATTAGCAAAAGTTAATCTGTAGAATGAAACACTACTAAAAGATGTCTAATTATTAAAATTATGTATACAATGAAGGAATTCTGATCACTCTCTGTCCAGTCTGGTAGCTTCCACAACCAAAAGGTGTTCTTTTCACCTAAAAAACTCCTTTATAAAATTTCCTGGAAGATTTACTAATATTTATTCTGAAAAGGTTCTTTTCACAGTAAAAGACTGAAGTTCCATTTATATAGTAAAATACATCAAAGTTCATTTTAGCCTCTGTAATGGCAACCCAGGGTACTGACTGTCATATTTTTTTCAACCTGAATGAAAATTCTGATTACTGCCATCCACTGTGGAAAGACAATGACGATCACTGGCCTTCAGCAATGAAGCAGGAGGATAACCTATTGTTTGCTGTTGTCTCAAGGGCTGTAATGACTCTTATCTAAACACCAAAATGAAGAGAAGAACTAATTCCAATTATACAAAACAACTTCACAAACACTGCTGTTTGATTCTAATTGTGAAGCCAAACACCCAGGTCAAGACATATTATCCCAACTAATCATGCTAAAGATATATAGAACAATGCAACTGTGCACAGGAAGGGAATATACTAATCAGTGTTGAGTTTATTTTATGTTAAAGCTACAGAGCTTTATCTATTTAGAGTACAGTGCTTAGTCTGAAATATACACCACCAGCCTTTTTCATTTTATAAAGCAGAAGCCATGGGCACAATATGCTTTTGTTTTGATACATTTAAGTCCCTTCATTTCAACCTTTCCTATCCAGGCACTTTAAGATTTAAGACTGGTTTAATAACTTCTACTACTACTACTACTAATAACAACAACTCTTGAAGAGACTGAAAATAATATTGTTAAGCAAAGATTAGTCCAGTTTGAGTAGCATAGCAATCTTAATGCTTTCCATATTGTTTCCCTTCAGGGTCATTTTTACCTGTAAAACTGAGTGTAATTCCCTGTGTACTACTAAGATCAAAAATATAGCAACACATGATTATTATACAAATTATGTATCCTGTTAATTGAGGCACAGTCTTTAACTTAGAGCCAATGCATTCTTCTCCAAGAAGTGCTCAAAGAACATTGAATATCACAAATTTCTTATGATGAATAACTTAAACCATGATATTTAGACAATGGAAGAGCAGCATTCTCCAAAAATTTTTACTGGAAACTACCCTTAAGCTGTGGGGCTTGTAGCAAAACTTGCCTGACTGCAAAGTGTTGCTCTCTTGTATTTTGCAGAGCAGACTATAGATGCCTGCAACAAGTGTTTGGTAAAGGATACCATGGATATTCTGTTGACTGCCAGGGTAGGAGGCCAAAGTACTAAATTGGAACTACCTGGGAAGAGGTGGTGGTATGTGTTTAGAACATATTTAAGAGTTTTACAGGATTTCTAGTGGGTTGGTGCTATGGGAGGCAAAGTAATAAGATGCTTCAGCTGAGTCAGCTTGGAGGTGGAGATTGCTGATGCTGGTGGGTCTTCATTTTGTTTGCTTCTACTGCATCATATTAATCCTTCTCAGGAGAGAGCTAAGCAGAAGACACTTGGTATTACTGGTGCAGTGCAAAGATTGTTTATTAAGAGAAGGAATTTCAAAGAGCTTGTGCAATTCACTACATTACTCTCCATTGTTTTTGCACTCTGTCGAATGTTACTGAACACACATTTTTGTGACTGGATGATTGGATGATCAGATCTTTGCAAAGCAAGCCATAACTGCAATTTGTTTTCTCCTTTCTTTGAAGCTATGCCCACAACTCTTTAATCTTAAAGACTGACAGGCCAAACTCTGACTTCTCACTCTTTCTGGGGCAGATGACTGGTACAGGCAATGTATAATGCCATATATTTACAGCAATATATAATGTCATATAATTCAGAAAGACAGAGAGACAAAGAATAATACTGGGAGTAAAAAAGTTAAACACAAGCCTTCAAAGACACATTTGGCCAAAACCAAAGCCCATGAAGTGCCAAGAGCAAATCCTGTGAGTTTTCAATAGAAAATACTATATACATAAAAGACATCTCAAAGTTTACTGGCTCAGTTGCATGTTCCAAATACACAATAAGTTATAGTCTATATAAATTACTATATTACAGTTTAGTAAGAAATTGGGTTAGATGTGTGAGAAAACACAGTTCTTCAAAATAAGGGTAAGCCAAACTAACCATAATCTAGTAAAGCAAAAAAATAGTCTTTTTGTTTTAAAGATTTTTTTTTTTAAGAGTATTCACAATTATTTAGGAAACACCTTGATTTATGAGGAAAAGGCCAATTTTGATCTGAAAATGTATATGAAAAAACCTGCAAATAGTTTCAGAGTTGCTGCCAAGAAATTATTACATTGCAAAGGGATTTTTTTTGAGCTAAGGGCATAAAATATGGTAGATTCAGTATTTTAATTTTAGGCTAATATCTTTCTGAGCTGTAAAAATGATCTCTTAGATGTATGCAGAAAAATAAAGCTTACATTCTAACGCTAAGATATTCAATTTAAGCCCCAAAACTCAATTATGACCGAAATTCTTCAGCATGAAAGCTCAAGATTTAAATATCTCTATAATCAGTTCTTATTATTTCTGACTGATTTAATTTCAAAGTATTTTGTGCAGCTGTTAACACTCATCAGAGGTGTCCTCTTACTTAATCCTCTGTTGGAACTTAGAAGTCTCTTACCATACTGCACTGCAGTCAGTACAATTATTTTAATTTATATGCTGCTCTAGACTATAATGTTACTAATGAATAAGGACAATTCTCACAACAGTAATTCATGAATCTTCTGTAGATTAAAGTATTCTGTAAGCAGCTTTCAAAATTGGCTTTTATGACTATGTCATGCAAGATCTGTTTTGTCTCACAGAGGATAATTGAATAATAGTGATTTTTTTTTTTTTTTGAACTTTTGAAGAAGCAAGTCAGTTTGGACTGTCAACCCAACTCTGTAACACACATCAAACCATCCTTTTTAATAAACACATTATTATTTTTCTTCCAGCTATACTTACTGCAATGCATCTTACTTTGCTCACACTTTATTTGTTTCTGGGCTCAGAGGATCAGCTTTGTTACTGGGATTACATCAGGGAATTCAGTCAAGCCACTGCAGGCATGAATCTGACCTACTGATGAACAATAGCTGTTTTCTATTTAATTTTCTCTAAATCACTTAGTGAAGCTTTGAAAACCTACCCAGTGTAAGTGAAGGAACTTGGTCCTAGAGCAACTAGAGGTCTTACCCTTCTTAACCAGTACTAAAGGACATTTAAATCTTTTCCAGACAGCTCAGTTCTAAGGATCAAGAAAGCTGAGAACAAAAACTGATACCCTTTTGGACTACATTTTAGTATCTTCACTCTAGCTGGTGTGGTCTGTAGGAAAAAGCACCCATCTTACCATCGCTGTTGACGCAGACGACAACAGGAACCTGTGTACCAGGGCCACATGGCTTTTCATTGTCAGGAATGCATTCCTCCAGCCCCGTGATTCTCCAGTCATAGCAAGAGGGCTCTTCACACGGGATGGCTTCCAACAGGTGAGGGCAGTTTCCTGTTCCTCCTGTAGGCTCATTGGTGATGCGACGTTTCCTTAGTTTAAAGCCTGAAATGTCCATGAAAATAAAAATTCAACTCTGAAATGTGAAGTGAAGCACTTTTTATCTCTCTATACCTGAGTGAACAGTTCTGTTTCTCTTCTCTGTAAAACACACCACAAACACTCAGCAGAACACTGCATTTTAGATAATTGGGTAGAAGAACTCATTCAAGAAGGACTGGAGATCAAATTTTACGAGAGTTCCAAAGTTTTGAGCCTCCTCAGGAGGTTTTGCCTTAAACCCTTGTTTATAATAGTCATGCATACTCCAGGAAGGAGAAAGGATAATTTCCTGAGCATCACTCTTGCCATATCCATCTCATTTTATAAATCCTGACTATGTTGCTGAGTTACTATTTCTCAAATATGTTGTTTGTTTTCTTCTCAGGTATTTTCCAACAGGGATGGATTATGAAGTGAAATCAGCTTATAAACACTCCCTTCCCCCTCCAATGCTCCAAAATAAAATGGAAGAATAAAAAGATTACCTTGTGAGAAAAAGAAAAGCATGAAAATAAACTCAAGTCCCACGAATACATTTTCAGTAATAAACATCACAATATTCCCTTGCAAGTGTTTAAAAATTTCCTTAAGACTACCTAAACTCAACTTGGAATGGAGAAACTGATGGGTCTTATACACTGTCATCTGCCAGGTCAATGTCAGTAACCAAAACAACCCCCTCTCTCGCTTCCAGCATGGCCCATTGAAAAAGCCAGACTAAATACAGTCAGAACAACCTAATCAAATTGAATGGATTCAAGAAATAGTTTCTTGTGTAATAACTTTCTATATTTTCTGATATATCTGATTGGAATATTTTAACTTTGTCAAGGGTTTGTTTCTTTTCACATCTTTTCACAATCTCTTTTATTTGGGGCAGATTCGTAACATACAGATATTTTTTATAGAATACTACACATAACTCATTTCTACCAGGACACAAACTAAACAGGAGAATTTTCAAACACATATATGCAGGAACTGATTCCTTGAAGACATGCTCTTAATTTAATTACAAGAAGCATTGCTTTAAAAACAAGTTTTCATCTTCAGTTGCTGTTTTCTTTTTTCCTAAATTGAAGAGTTCAGCCAAATTATGTGCAAAAGGTTTAGTAAGCCTGACACAAAAGGCTGATATACTTTCAAAAATAAAGACCTCCAATTTCTACAGCAACAAAGGATGCAAGTGATCTGGAAATATGTAGACAGACATGTTGCTAAAAGTGGGAGTGCCTTTACAATTTTTACATCGTTCTCTCAGAAGAACTGTCAATGCAATTATAAAATAAAATGTAAGAATTTCCAGATAAGAGGAAACCTTTGGCAGTTGAGAAAAGATCCCTGCTCATATGTGCAGGAATAAAGGCTTGCATAAAGTATATTCTAATATATTTCTATTAGAAAGATGCCCAAATCAGTCTCACAGACCTAAACTGTATCCCTGAAAACATAGCAAATCTTTCACTGATGGAACAGCAACCAAAATAACAGACTACGTGACAGCTGTACTCAGAGGAGACTTAATCTGATAGATTTGCACACTGAACTACTTTTTCCTTCTTGAATTGATCAAGGTTGAGTCAGAGTTCCACAAAACAGCTTTGTAAAACTTGTATTATTACACTTAGACAGAAGTGTAGCTAGCAGTATGCCAGAAAGATCCAGCTAAGCAAACATAGTAATCACAGTTGTTCCTTCCAGGGGACATATGCGGCTGCCCTTTCTTACGACTGTTTTTAATCAAGAAACCAAGTCTGTATTCCCAACTTCTATCAGATAATCACTTTGCAGCAATGACTAGGCCAGTTTTTCTCATTTATAGCCAGAAACCCACAGACTTCTAACATGAGGTCCCTGTCACTGTATTCGTGCTTTCCTATTTTGATGTCAGGTTACTACAATCTGTTCTGCATAGCAGTAAGTTTTAAACACGCTGAAATTGAAACCAGCACATATGTCATCAGTAAAACAGCATCACATACCAACAGTGAACGGTCCCGTCTCCTTGCCAGATCATGCTTTACGGTCTAATGGTGAATTCTTAAGATATTAATGAACTGTAAATCTTTGGGTGCCTTGTACACAACACACCTCAAAGGAAGCTTCTGTCCTCCTTTTGAGACAGTGCCTAAATTGTGATTTGAACACACAAACTGTATCCCTTTCAATCTTAGAGGAAGGTTTGAAACGGGACTTGACCTGTAAAAATCTAAAGTGATCTATAGAGCCTGGAACACAGGCTACATTTTTGCTACCTCTGGTGTAAAAGCAATGTTAAATGTAATCCTAATTCAATGACTTTATTTCGATGCCCAGAGGCACTAGATATACAATTCTTGGTAAAAAATTTAGTGTGCTTGCAAAACCAGAGGAGCCTAGTGAATTAGGAACAGTAAATAATCACCATTAGAAGGCTCTGCTGGATTTTTACATACCCTTCTTGGCCTGAGGGTCATCACAGCTCTCATAGGTGCATGGTCCCCAGGCTGACCATGCCGAGGTCTCACACTCTGTAGGACAGGGAATATGGCACAGCTGGGAGGTGCTGGGAAGAGGTCCTGTACAAAGTTTACGGTCTACTGGCCTTGAAGCTGTCAAAACAAAGTGAAAATATTTCTCATATGTCACCGGTCACGTTCCTCAGCTCTAAGCAGACAGAATTATCCTTCAGTTAGAAAGGCTGTTATCTCATCTTTTTAATCTGATGACATGATAGAAGAATGCCTGCCTTGAAAAAAATTACACAGAAGTCAGTTTACTCTCTGCATGAACAGAGACAAATCCCATTATCTGGAGACGGGAATGCTGTAGATATTGCAGCATGGCCTCGGACTCAGTCCTTTCATTTGAGGGGTAAATTATACTACTAAAATAATTGTTCACTTTGCACTCTGCAGAAATTGATGTCCTGCTATCTCATTACTTCTTCTCTTAACAAACTGAACAAAAAGCTGCATAAATCCCTTTGCACTTGTATATGTAAGCTATATGATACTATAACTTCAAAGGCCTGGTTAATTAATATTTAAAAGATTATTTTAAAGCTATAACCTGAAACACAGCTAAAATTATGAGAAAAAACTTTTTTCTTTTACTCTAAAGACCATCAAGTGCACACTCAGCGGTAAGATTTGTCCAGCAGCAACTTTAGTTCAAAAAGGCTTTGTTTCAGATATATATATGGTTTGCACTTACTATGTATATATATGTACATAAATATGATACATAATGTATATATGTAGTTGTAAAAACTGCGCAAGACATTTTTTTCTTTAAAGTTTTGTTAATCGATACAAACACATGTGATTCTTCTGTTCTTTAAGGATCAGTAAGCTGGGATAAAATTACCCTTCTCCTTCCATACTTTATTCTTTTGACTTTCCAGGTAGTAAAAGTAACAGGACAATTCTATAAGGTGTCAGAGTAAGGCACAGAACTCTAACTGAAAATGTACCATTTCATTGACAGCAAGATTTTAATTCTCTTTCATAATACAGGACAAAATATTACACTAAGAAGAGAACATCTTCAAGAAGGCAAAGTGAAGTCTGCCATATTATTTCACTTTGGTTGATTGAGGAAACATGCAATTCCATAACTTTAAACACTCTCATTCTACTCGGCATTTTTTTCCACCTCATTAATTTTTGCCATGACTTTTGATGGAAAGATTCTTGGATGAAATAAATACACTTATGACAAAACATCCTTCTGAAAGATGAGATCAATAACCTCTTATAGAATGTGAAAGTAAACACCAGGTTGTTAAAGTATGGTCAAGCTTGTAGACATGTATGTATATCTTTGCATTCAGATTTTCTAAGCAGATGACTTTTACAGTTACAGAAAAAGCTCCAATTCTCACTTTGTAAGGGGAAAATGGAGTGGAAAACCTTCACCCTATTCTGGTTTTCAAGGTTGTCTCCTTTGGCACAGTTTTACACTGTGTTGCTCCATGTAATGAAAGCATGGAGATGGCAGATAGTAATTTAATATTACTGCCTCTAGCTCACCAATCTCTTGAAACAAAATAATACAAAACCTAATATTCCAACATTTGCATAATGCTATGACAGAACATCGAATTTTACAGTATGTTTGACATGTACACCTAATATGCATGGTAATCAACATAATATGCATATTTGGTGTAGAAAATGGATATAAGTAAACATAATTTGCCTGTTGAATTTGCATTGAATAGTTTCTAATAAAAGAAGAAAAACAGTAAGTAATTGCTATCCATACATTTTTAACCTTGATTTAATTGGGGAATTGCCCAAGTGAGACAGATGAAATTAAGGGTCAATTACACCCCTGAGACACAATCTTGCTTCAGGGAATAGAGAAAGTGTTCTGAGGAACTCCATGCTTCATCTCTAGCCTTCATCATGATAAAGAACTTATCATCACACTACTTTATGGAATTTTACTCAGAAAAATAACAAAGATCTTTAATCAGGAAGCTTTAAATAGCAGCTTTTTCATATCTCAGGTATCAGTAAATTTCTAAATATGTCAAAATGTTTTTGAAATGCTGCTTTTAGACCCTAAGTGATGTATAAATGGTGCCTGTTATATATTGCTTTTACAAGAAAAGAATTCAACTGTAGGACAGAAAATTTATATTTCAGGTTATTAAAAATGTTTTCATCATGGAGCACTTAGGATGAATTTCATGCAGGATTACTCAGAATTCTTTCTTTGAGATGACAGTAAAATAAGAAAACAGCCTTCCCTGTGTATCTTATGACCATCTTGTTCCCATGAATTTAAATGAATTTCTTTCAGCATCAAAAATTTTAATTGAGCTTAGGTTTTGATGCTTACTGTTTAGCAAAGACACTGACAGAAGATGATGCTGGATGCAGATATTTACAGTTTAAAACCTTGCTTTATCTCTGTCCTTTCATATTCTCTTGTGTCAGCAATAAAGATAATTCTTTATTCCTTGGATGTGATGTTGAATGTTGATTAGACTGTGTGTAATACTACAAGATAGATGTGAAATTTGACCAAATTTTGGGCCAAATATAGAAAGAAAAGTTAATGCATTTTGATAATCTCTCTTTCTCCTTCAATCTAACTAATAAATTAGATTCAGTTTTCAAGGAATTTCAGGTTTGAGGGTAGTGACCTAAAAACTAAAAATTTAATTATCCATTCCTCAAATTGTCTTCTATATTAGGAAATTTTAGCTGAATATATTTTATATCCTTGGAAAACACTCCTCAAATTACTGCATTTTAAAAACAACTGAAAAGAAAAAGAACAGTTCTGCTTTTATGTAGCATTTGCTACATTTATCAAGACATCAAACTCTCCATCCTTCTCTAAAAACCCTCAAGAGAGTAGTGCCCAGTAATGACCAGGCTGGCAAAGAGAGTGAATTTGTATTGTGACTGCATCAGTATAAGCAGACACAAATTCATATTTCTCTTTCTGGTCATTTGTCACACTGGTTTCATAGCAAACAACACAAAGAAATTTCTCCAAGTACTCTTACTCAAAAAAATCAAGAAAAACCCAAGGCCAAAACACATTATGACCAGCAATGAAACAAAATATGTTCTTCTCATTTTCTATAATGCTGAATTCTCCCATCAAAAAACGTTAGATAATTCAGAATCTTATGCTCTAAGAAATGGCACAATTCCATGCATGTAAGCAGTTCCCCTGTGTTTAATAGGGCAACAAGTGTGTATTTGCAGATGTAGAATAAATTTATATTTATATAAAGGAACTTTTCTCCTATCTTTATTCTACATTGAGGGTTTTAAAGGTACTCGGAATAAGATGACACAGTCCACCTCATACACTTACAGTGAGAGAAACTTCATGACTAACCAGTTGAGTAGGTGAATACAGAGATGAAACAATTTAAGTCAGCAGCAAGTAAATGGCAGAATGACAGTGGCCTCCAGGAAACTTGATTGCCACTGCTTAACTGCTACAACCAAAGCTCTTTCTTCTTCCTACTGATCTGAATGGTGTGAGGGATTCCAGTTCAGCTAAATATTAGAAGTTCAAATTCTTACTGGAGACCTAATTTGGTGTTTTAACACTACAGAAGGCACTGGAAACCGCATCTATGATGAAAGCCGCAAAATAATTCCCATTGCTCAGAAGTGAGAGGAAAAGCAGTCACTAGCTAAAACTGTTCAGGAGTAGAGCAGGCAACTGTTCCAGTGCCCCAGCTGGCTCATGAACTTCATTAGTTGGAATTCTGGCCTCTCACTTTCAAACTGATCTGAAATTTCCTGAGAATACTCAAATTCATTTAACTATTTCAGAGCTACATAAACATGTTAATTACACACATATAGCAAACAAGGTCCCCCAAAAGGGACATTGCCTCCTTTGCATGCTCTTAATCAAAAGGCCAGGTTGCAGCCCTTAATTTACCTACCTGTTATTTCAAAAGTGATTGATAGCAGAGGTGCAACACTAGCCTTCGACTTGCTCTGTGACTGACTTTCTGAAATAACAGGGAAATGCCACCATGAGTATATGAGAATGGAGGTCTTCAAAGCAGCCTTACCAAGACAGCATTCACTACAACCAACAGCAAGCTACACTGAGTTGAAGACGTTTCCTCACAGCATAATCTGGTGGGTGTGTGCCCTGGCTTTTTCCAATCCTCAAATTACTCATAGTTTTCTATTCTATGAGGGGAGAAAGAGAGAGGATGAGTAGAGCAGCAGCTCTTCGGAAAATCTGTCCCCTAATGTGGAAACAGCCCAGAGCTCCTTTTTTAAACTAAGAACCACTTCACCCCCAGTTCGAGCTCTTGAAAAACTGTTCTCATGTTTATGCATCCAAAGACTAGTTACATTTTAATCAGCTTTCAGGAGCCTGCAGAGATTACCTCCTGATGGGCTCCATGTATTCCTGTCACAGTCTGATAAGGGTAAATTTCACACCCGCCTAATCTGGCAAGACTTCACAGCCTACCAAAATCCTAATCATCATTCTGAACAGTAAGCTTCCACTGGTTTTATTGTTGCCTCTCCTTAGCTAGGAGGTTTTCACTGTTCACACTACGGCAGAGGCATCTAAACTTTGTTCAGCAGAGGCGATTTACTAAAAGCCCTTGGGCGGAGCTGATTTGCATTAGACAAAGAGGCTTGAAAGCTTCTTCTTTAATAAATACAGACGTGGGGCTGCAGAGCTCACAAGTCACACCCTACTGATCTGAGCAGTCATGCTGAAATGGATGTTGGCATTAACATTCCCCACAAACTCTACCTCTACGGCAAGTTTGAGAGTACCTTTAAACCACAGCAGGAACCTCACTAGTCTGCTATTTGGGCAGCCCTGGATAAAATGCGGTATTACATAGGATTTGCATATTGATGTTGTTTTCCCTGAAGTATATGGCTGCTGTTTTTCCTGAAATATATGGCTGTATTTATTTGTTTCTTAATAATAATGTGTGTTTGTATGAAATAGGTAGAGGATAAAATTTAATTAAAAAGCTAAATGCATTTAGCTTAATTCACTGATTTCTGAATCGATAGTGTTGCATTACTATTCAGAAGTAAATGTAATGTAAACTACTCAAGTGTTATTCTAAAGCATGTAGATTACCAAATGAATTAAAGATTTTTGTCTTCTAAGCTATTCTCTCTTTTCTTAAGAAGCTGTACAGGCTTTAACAGTGACAAGGAATAATCTCTCTTTCAGTTAGGTAAATAAACACATGAAATTATATTGGCTTGAATTCCTTAAAGCTACTTAAAAACTTGACCAAATCAAGAAAAAAAAAAAAATCAATTCCCTCAGAATGAAATCTAATAATATTTTTACATATTTCTATATTGAGCTTACATGCCAGAATTGACATATTCCATCTGCATGGTAAACAGCACAAGTTTTTCATCCAGATGAAGGACACACAAGAAATTTTACAGTCGATGAAAAAGCAAATCTAGGACTTCTGACCCACCTTTTCATGTTCTTTCTTATGGGAAGATATCCTGCGCAGTGTTTTTCAGCAGACGCTAAGAAATAGGAATTTGTAGCTAGGAACCTATATTTGCAGCATAGAGAATGAAATCTCTGCTACAGCAATTAAGCATTTTCATCTGAATTACAAGTTAGTAGTAATTCACTAGGTAAGGAGGCACTCATGACAGAAGACAGTAGCTGTGAAAGAGCTCTGGAATGCTGACATGCTCTGATTTCACACTAATTTAATTGCAATTGAATCAAATTTACCTTCTTTATCCTTGAGGGTATTTAAGTAGGAGAGGAGATTTTCATTAGCTTGCACACAGTACACCTCCCTGGTTTGAATGCCACCTCCACACAGCGCTGTCTGATTTCCTCGCCTCTTGTCCTGTTGGCTAAGGAGAGGATCGACACGGCATTCTGTCCACTCGGTGGTCCGCCAGCCATACCTGCATCAAATTTGGTTAATTGGGTCTTTAGAAATCATGAAGTCATTTTACACAGTATTAAATTATACAAGCTAAAACACCTCAGTAACCTCATTAATTTCCTTAAAGGCCTGAGAACTTGCAATTTCTTGCATTAAATTTCATATTTTATGTGTGTGGAAACTTTTATTGTATTGTTTAATTTTTTAAATCATTACTCTTTAGGAAGACCTTTTCTGTTCAATTTCTGAAACATACCACACACATGAATATTTTATTTGAGAGAAGAAAAACTTGATACACAGAGACATACAGTCCACGTTCAGATAAGTTAACTTTCAAGAATATGACTCTCAGCATTTGTTTAGAGCTAGACAACTTATATAAAAAAAGCCAAAATACCAAAGAAATTTGGATGCTGAGAAATATAAGAGCAAATGAGGGAAGAACCTCACAAATCCACCACCCCCCCCCAAATAACCCAAAACCCTATTGTTATCTTTGGTAGGAGACACAAAAGTTTCTTCTGGATATCAAGGTGAAACTTTAATTGTATTTTTTATTATGACTACAGAAAAATTTTTGAATAAGTTCTTTCTTCCACAGTTAAGAGGAAGATTGTTCTGCAGTACTGAAGCCTCCCTGCTTGGTACTGATGAATGATGAGAATCTGGAAGCTTCCTAATCAGTGAATACAGCAAAGAAGACCTTTGACTCACAGTTAAAACCTCAGTTGGGATTAGGAACTGCAAGAAATGCCACAGAATTCCCTACCTAACAAGTATTTTAAGGCTAAATCAAGCAAAGTGCTTCCTAATGTAGCTGGAGATAGGAAAAGATGACATTTCAACTCTAAAATGAAAAATATATACCACAGTCAAAGATGCTTAGCATCAAGTGGCATTTCTCCAGACCCTCTTCTCAGTTTGATAAAGAAAAAGCACAGTTGCGACTTTAATATTAATCTTGATTAGATAAGGATTAAAGAAATCTCTTTAATTGTAAAGTGCTCGCTGTCATTTCTCCTAAACTTTGTTTGCTGCCACTGTCAGCCTCTCCCACTTCCCATTTGGGGCCCAGTACTGCCTTTGTTGTGCTGAACACAAGTCTCACTAAAATAGTCTGTTAGCTAACCAGATGTTTATCACCCCTTTCCTGTGTTCAACATTTGGTCTGCAACCAGACAAGAAATTCAGAAAACAATGATTCTAGTAGGGAAAAGATTGCTGACAAAACAATACAATTAATTTATTTTCATCTTGCCTGAACCTGCGTATGTGCAAATATTGTCTTTTAAAAATTGAAATGAATTAAAAGAAATTATACTTATTATTAATCCTGTATTTAGAGAAGGAACTGGTTACACTACAATGGGAGCTATTTGCAGACTTTGGGCTTTCAAGAACACTGAATAAAACAAGGATAAAGAAAAAAGGTAAAGTCCTACCTATTATTCTTTAGTAATAGTTTGGTTGCTATTCTATTACCAGCCCTGTATGCTTACTTGAAATTGTTCATTTTAGTAACGAAGAACTGAAATGAACCAGCTTACGTAATGCAGGGTGCTACGCCATCTCCTTGAGAAACACATTGCTCTGCTTCTTCTAATTGTGGGCATTCGCTTTCACTGCCGACAGGGAGCTGCTTAATGGTGCGTGATCTTGTACGATTCCCTTTAGGGGTTGTCATGTCAAAGCAGGTTTTGGAGCAGGGGGTCCATTCTGACCACTCTGACACCTGGCACTCCTTTGTGATCACACAGGACTGAAATGTGATGGGCAGCTTTTCCTGTTTGCAGAAGCTGTAATAAGAGAGCATTACAGTTTTTAGCACACATCTCCACAGACAGCCACAAACTCCTATAGCAAAAGCAGTGTCAATTGTAACGTGAAAGTCAGTACGTATTTTTAAAGCTGGTAATTTTCAGTCCACATGTATTTGATCCCAAAAAGTCAGCCAAGAGAGCTTTTGGCGAAAGTGACTCAAACCAGACAAATAAAATTTTCTAAAGTAAAAAATTACCAGTATTGCCATATCTGTGATCAAAATATTGCCATATCTGTGAATAAAATGAAAATATAAATCTTCACACATATATAGAAGTACAACAGAGGAAATACATACGTTTTTCACTTATCTTTTATTTTTAGGTATACTCTTTTTTTTCCTCTTGGAACTATGTTCCAAGTGAGGGAGGATCAAAAACCAAGATAACTAAAGGTGTTTTTGCAGAGAACAAAGTACTCAGTGTCATCTTCTAATTTCCAGACCACAAATGGTTTAAAAACACAATGGCAAACATATTGAATACTTGGTCACTAATTACTTACTTTGTTAATAGGTGGTAGGTATATTGCCACAGTGATGCCTCATGGTCTAAACAGGGAATGATCTCTGCCCTAAAGTGAGGTCTTCCCTGCTACCCATAGTATTAATTTCCTGTTCCTTATGAAGGCCATCATTTAATTTCCATTTTCCATATGATTCCTTCATTCACATATTACATAGGTTGTCAGCAAGATTTTCTCCCTCTAAATCACTCTTCATTATAATGTTATATTCTAAGTAAAAACTAACATTTCTATTTTAAAGTTTGATTCACAATAGAAAAATGAGAAACAGAGAAGGTAAACTACATTTAATTTGAACATAACTTTATTGCTTTAATTTTAATTACAACATAGATTTCTTTTTTTATCATGTCTGGTTTGGAATAAAGATCTGGCTTCTGAAGCAGTTAAACAGACAGGAAAAATATTTACTGGCACTGCAAGTAGCACAATGAAATGCTCTATTCAATACCAGTCCCATAAACTATACAGCAAAGGCTTCTTTTTTTCCTTTTAGAAGAACACAGAATAGTACAGAAAAATTAATATTTACAAGTATTTCATTGCTATACAAAATTTGGCCCTACCCATGTATCCAACATAATTTTGAAGCTTTATTTACAAAATTTTGAAATAGAACTAGGGGTACTTGATGAAACTGAGACTTTAAAAACATAGTAAATGAAAGCATTCTATACACAAGAAACAGACATTCTATATCTTGCTAGTAGAAGATCCTGGCTGTGAAGACAGACAATGTCAGCATGTCTAAAAAGAGGTTGACTAACCTGTGAGCTATATATGGATACTAAAATGACTAAGCAATGAGAGGGTAGCCATCATCCCTAAAAGATTTACTTTGGATATTGGAGAAATACGAAATGAATGGACTGCAAGAGACAGTCAGGTGTCATATTTTTGATCTTTAAATTGCATCTCCCTCTACCATTGCTGAAGACAATAAGGTGGAGACATTGCTGGGCTTGACAAACTCATAGGGGATTAATCACCAGGAGTTTTCTAATTATGTCATATTCTTATTATGTCAAAGGTAGTGGTGATTGGAAAACCATAACTCATGATAGTCAACTTTTATTTTGCTTTAGGACAGAAACTAAATCCTATTTGTGGTGAAAGGTACACAGAGTTTTTGAGAAAATTGTTTTTTAATAATGGACTTTTTCACCTACATGTAGCCCCATTTGGCATAGGACTATGGTACTGTCAAAATCCATAGATCAGTTTCTGTACCTCTGACAAAACGTATAGACCCATTTATCCCCCAGCAACAGGTTTTAATGACTGGAGAAAAGATACATTCCTTATAGTTTCTAACATGGGTAGTATTTGCAAATTGTTCTGTAGAACAGATGAAGTATCCAAGTTCCCATCCAAGTTCCCATCCAAGGCGACACCTCTGAGGGCAGAGTAAACCAACCTCTTCACATGCACTGTGGCTGGGGTTGAGTGTAATTGTAGACATATACTGCCAGGGAACATGCATGAAATTGCCACCACAAAATAGTTTTGGTGATGAGGGAAGAGATCATCTAATGATGCGTAACAGTCCGTGGGCTTTGCATCTGTTTCGAAGCTTATTTGGGAGAAGTGTTACACAAGAAAGGCTAATTATTTCCATATGTGGGAATAAAGAAGACCCAAACAGAATTGTACCACATTACTAACTCCATTGTTTATTATGATCCTTAACAGAAGAAGACCAATAAAGAATACCTCACTTCAAATACTTATAAAATAAATCAACTTAAAATTAAATATAAAACAAGTATGTTCTTATATCCAGAACGTAAATATTACTAGGGAGAAAAACAAGAGGCAAAGTGAGTTATCCATTTATTTCCTTACTTGCTTATTAAAATCATGCACCACTTGCAGTACCAAATAAACACCACCAAGTAACTGATACTGTAAGTCGCCACTACACAACCTCTTTACTGTTATGCATACTGTCATATTATTTTGTGAGAGGGCAGAGATAATTACAATTAGCAAAAGAAGAGCTGCACAAGAAAATTAGCTGCTGTTTCTTCTTTTAACACTTGGTTTTCTTTGAGCAAGTTAGAGAAACAGTGAGAGCTAACTGGAAATGGCCGCTACTAAGAGTTTTCCTTCATATTGCAGATAGCAGAAGAATACGTGTTGTACTCTAATCAAGTAAGGAAGGGAAAAATCACATATTTCAAACTTTATTTTACCAGAAGAAACAAATATTTCTCACACTTTTCGGTGCAAGTGGCTACATATAGAAAGACTAATAATTAAACTTAGTAATACTCTATGGTATAAAAATGCTAACTCTGAAACCTAGGCCTGCCTCCGTATATGCGATATTTTAGCTGAGAAGGTTAGTCACATTTCCTTTAAATGTCTTATCCAAGAATTTGGTTCTATATCAAAACCTGGGAATATGTTTGTTAAACAAAATAGTTCCTTCTGTGTTTGATACCGAATGCTACAGATTTGTTCTCCAAAAATAACTGAAAGCAAAGCTTACTTTCATGTAAAGCTCTCTGCACTTTTTGATGGATTTGTCGTGTTTAGTCATGCAAAGTTCAGGGGAATCTTCTCACAGGACAAAAGGCAAATGGGCAAGTAACACAACAGAAAATAAAAATAGACAATATTCATTTCATGATGCCACCCAACTCACTAGAAGTTCTGCATCAAACATCTCCATGCCCTGTGAAATTTGAGTAACGTCTAAGTACATATTGAATGCAAAGTTAACCCTTCAAGAAGCACAGGGATGGCACAAATAAGTCCTCACTATCAATCCATATAGTTGTGCCCAGATAACTGCTTGGAAAGCTCAAAGAAAAGCATGAGTTGTACAAAAATGCTGCTAAAAGTCAACAGAGCAGACTGGATACAAGAAGCAGCAGCATAGGGGTAACATGTAAAGTCTGCAGCTACTGGCTCTTAATCTAGTAAATATATTCAGAGGACAATGCCCTAAGTGTCTCTTTTTTAGCAGAGAAGAAGGAATTATACAAATTGAAGTAAGGCACTGGTTTGAGAAAGTACCGTTTCAGACAACAGATAGCTATAGCGGGGAAATGAAGCTTAAGGTATAGAAGCATTTAAATGACACGGTGGAAAAAGAAATCAATCCCAAACAAAACAAAACATCACATGGGATGAATGGTCCTTATTGCTATTAAGTCAACATTAAACCTATTCCTGACCTCAAAGACATAGATTAGACAAAAGAAGTAAAGAAAAAGGCAATGCGGGTTCAAAGGACAATCTACAGAACATAATTACTGCTCAACCTCTTCTGAAGATATGTGGTCAAGAATTTGTGTCTACTCACGTTCTGCAGCCTTGTTTTTTTGCTTCTACAGCAATAAATAAAAACTAAATATCACTTAAGAATTAAAGATAGGAAGGTTATGCCCAGGGATTTCCAAGTAATTTATGGGATAATTAAGGCTAAAGACATGGGGAGAACAAAGGTTGACACATCAGCCTGGAGCAAATTACGCTATAGTACCTGTGTACAAATGAGCAAGTTGTGCAGTTGAAAGAAATCTTTTCCATCAAAAATAAGCTTTAAAAGGTGTGAAAAAATTAGATTAGTCAAGAGATAAAAAATTCTTTCTGAGGTATCCTAAAGATTTATTAGAGAATAAAAAGTACTTTTACAATTTTAAAAAATCAGGAAACCCTGATTTTATATGCCAGTGACCTGTGTGAGAGTTTATCATCTCAGTCTCAAAAGTTGTCTTTTAAGCTGTGTAGAAAAGTCATGGAAGAGACCATTGGAATTTCCTCCTCTACAAATACAACTAGAAAAGAAATGGGGTTTTCTGATAAATTTTTGCAATAGATAAAGCTGTGCATACTGCGGGCATGAAGCCAAATCCATGGCAATGCATGACAGTAGGACTGCTCTCTAAATTCATGCAAGATGAATAGAAAAAAATAAATAGGTTTCAAACTAGGCAGTAGGACGCTCTGCTGCATGAACATACTCCATACATAACTTGTACAACTAAGAGATTTTCTGCTTTTGCTGGTGTTTCCTCCATATCGGATTGGACTGGTAATTAGAAAGAAGAGTTAATGGGAAAAAATGAAGAGCAGCATCAGAAAGGATGAGAGGTTCTAACTATTAATCCATGCAGTCAGAAACCTGCCTTGGCAGTTGCAAATAGAGGGCAAAAATGGAAAGACAGCAAGTACTCAGCCACACTGTCCCAAGATATGCTCTGGTTTTCCAGCAAACTATGGCTTACAGACTTTTGGAACACAAGCTGAATCTTTGCACTGAAGAATTTATAGTGTTCACCTCCATGAACTAATATAAATGCGTCCTAAAACCAGGTAAGATTCTGGTACATACATCATCTCAGAAACAATGTATTACACAACTTTTTTACTGACTGATAACTGCAGATAGCTATTTTTGCATTAAAAGTGCTCAGTTAATTTCATTTTCTGGCTTCAGACCTTCCATAACAGTATTCACTTTCTCTGTGGCATTTTTGAGCTTAGAGACTTCTAGAAGCTCTTTCCTTGACTGTCTATTTGTTAGCTCCAAGTGTCCTCTTTCACTTAGTCTTGTTTTATTTGAACACAGTTATATCCTAGAACTACAGATCCTTTCTACTCTATGTGCAACTTTGAGATGAAAACTGGTCTGGATTTGAGGGCTGTTCAAGATTCATGCTGAGGACACTCTTAAATACCTGTACATTACTATGTCGCGACAATCTATAAGTTAATGGAAATAGGAGTCAGATATACAAGGTATTAAGGCGACACCATTTTGAAGTTTGTGCTTTTCCTGGTACACTTCTTTTTGTGCTCAAATGTAATGGAGCAACAACGTGAGGTTTGTAATTTAAATCTAAAATTGAATGGTGAAGAACACGTCCTTTACAATAAATTCAATTAATTCACTCAGTACTGATATTTAATGAGAACTGCTACTTATTGTTTTTGACCATAACATAAAGTAATTGAGCCCAACTGACAAGGTTAATGCAAGCTAAATAATCTCTTCAATAACTTTTGTCTGCATTATTTTGCCTCTATTCCTTCACAGTTATCAACATTCAACTTGGTTTTCCCATTATCCACGTTCAGCTTTGATTTTCATTAATGAAATTTTCACAGTTACTATTCCTTACTTTCATTCACTATACTCATTCTCACAGAATTCTGATATATTTATTTTTTCTCTAGCTGATTTTCCATTTGATTACATACAGAGATTTCCATTATTCTGAAATGAATAACATGGCTGCGGTTCAGGAGATTGATGCCAACATAAACGCTTGGCACTCAGGAGGAACAAAAGACAGGGCTTTGACTCAAAAGGACTTAAATTAAGTTTTTCATTTTTTTAAAATTGAAAACTGTGAATTTTTAATCCTGGATGACTATTTGATGTGGTAGTGGATTATGTCCACAGGGTCTTGGCTCCTGTCCCTCTAGACCTCTTTGTAGGTATACCTATAGATCTGGCCAGCTGCTCCAGTCCTGGCACAACTGACCTACCCTCGCCACTGGTGCGGAAACCAGACATCCCCATATCAGAGAGCTCAGCATGGCCAGAGTTATGAACAGACACTCAACAGACATCTATATTGTCAGACTCCACACACAAAACCTAGGGAAAAATGGCTTTCTTCCTCCTCTTGACTCTCTCATACTAAATAGTGTCACAGTGATTAGAAACCACATACCCTTCAAGAACAGGAAGAGCTGTGGAGTCAGAATCTGTTCTATGTGCTGGGGATTTCAACCCCAGCACCTTTTGGGAAGGAACTTCATTATTCTTTTTGCAGTTCTACTTGCATTCTCCAAAGAAAAACAACATAATCCAAGTATGTTTTGAACAAACAAGACTGACTGACTGAATGAATTAAAAACTTTGGAGGAGTGAAGAAGATGCAACCAAAAACTGGGCTATCTGCCTGGAAAAAACACATACTGAAAATTGTAAGAGGAGGTTCAGCAGTTCAGCAGAAAAAGGGAGCTGCTTCTGAAGGTTTCAGATCAAAGGACAATCAGCATGCTAAGGAAATCCAAAATCCTTTAACAGGTTTGGAAAAAGCTTCATCTAAACACTAAGGAAGAAGTGCAAGGACTACCTGGCAGATAAAAAAAAAAAAAAAAGCCCACAGTGGGCTCCCTCAGAGCAGAATAATTTAACCATTTCCTAACCTCAAATTCCTGCACACCATCAGGCATCTCCCACAATAAGCTACATCATCACAAACCATGAGATTTTCTCTTGAATTCTTGCTGATCGCATGAGACATTACTTCATTGAATACCATCAGAAAAATGGTCTTCAACCTTTACCACCAGCCACAACATGAGACTATTGACATACAAGCTCATTTGACCAAACCAACTCGTGTGCAGGAAGACTTGGAACAATAACAAATTACTTGCAGAACACCAAAACTATATGTTAGTTTAGCACTTGAAAACCAAAATTACGCACATACACAAATACATGGAAGCAGGCTTGTAAAGACTGCCATTTTTGACTGAAGGAAAAAATAAAACTAGAGGAAGCTTTTGGAAAAGAATCAGAAAGTAAATTTGTGTTTGAAAATAGTGATTGTAAATCCCACTAAAACAAGCCACGAGGCTGGGCAGCATCCTTGCAAGACAACCTACAAGCATGCATGAACATTGGCCCAACTCCCAAAGAATCCTTAAGACAAAGAAAAATAATTTAAAGCGGGAGTTTAATACAAGCATATTTTACTTTTTCCAGTAGAAAGAGTATCAGCAGTTGGCTTAGAATTTTCTTAAGTCTCACTAAATTGTTACAAGGCTAGAGACTGTAAGGAGCAGTTTCCAAAGACCACATCTGCTTCTCATAACTGTAGCCTTACAGTGAAGGAAGGGGTAAAACCTGTACCACACCACTCATTAGCATCACATCCTAGAAAAGATCAGGCTTAAACTGCTGGGGAATCTGACGACCCATGGGCAGACCCACAGCCTAGATGCTCACACCCTTAACAGAACTACCTCACAGAAATAATCTGGTTCGGTCAGAAGGTCAAATCAACCTTTGAAATATAACACCCATGTGTGCAGTTTTCTACGGCAACTTTGAATGATCGTGGGCAGGAAGCCTGAGGAAACACAGCAGTATTCATGCTGAATACTAATCCTTTGTGTTATCTGGAGTTAAATCCAGATCTTAATATTGCATGAGGAGGGTCTTCTCCTTGCTTTATATTTGACCACCATGGAACCTTAAAAGATACTCAGTATGAGTAAGAGGGATTTTGGAGTTATAGGTACAAGAACCAAGCACAATGTTGTGATGTGTTGCAGCAAGCTATTTATTTTCCATGCAGTATTCTCCTCAGAGTTCATACAGCTTGTTGGATGCATTAACCTCTGAAGTAAAATAATCAAATTAACTCTATGCCATTCTTGGACCACAGGTATAGCTGGATTTTGAGAGAGACTGTGATAAAGTATTTGACCTAAATAAAAAAGGGGGGTTTTCTCATAAATAAAATCAAACTTAAAAAAATTTTATTTAATGTGCAGGTACATTAAATAGACAGCAGGAATAGTAGTTAAGTGATTTAAATCCAGAGCTTAGATAACCCCCATGATCTACTCTGAAGACATAAAATGCCATTTATAAAGTCTAGTAATCCTTGAGAGATCCAGTTTATGGGTGGTACACACTTGTTTCTTTAAGAAAGTCAGTGAAAATACAGTGCCTGTACTTTTCCCTAGTAGAAAATGACGTAGTCCTCATTCATTTTCCATACAGCTGCACTGTTTAGTATTGGTCATCTTGTACATTGTTCTGAGAAACTGTTAGTACCTCCTGGTATAATGGGCCATTATAATCACACAAACAATGAGGCCACTTCTATTCAATTACAATTTAAATACTGTCACCTAAGTGTTTTTCACAAGACTACTTTCCCATGATCCCTTCACAAGTTTAATTGATTCTGCCAAACAATTCTGAAATAAACAAAACCACTCAGGCTTTCTACACCACAGGAGAAGAAAGAGATTACCTAAACTACCATGTCAAGAGAAAATACATCAGCTAATACAGGCAAAGCAACAAGACATGCTACTGTACCCAAACAAGTGTCAACAACAACAGCTGCTGTGGGGCTGTTCCAGATACCATGAGTGTCTGAGTGCCTGAGGAGACAAGAAAGCATGAACCTTCAGTGAGAGTGCTATCTTTCACAGTCCAGTGATACAGTGACATGCACGCACATCTCATGCTACAGATAATTTTAAAATTGGCAGAGCAGATTATTTGGCAAGAATCTACAGGGATGACTTATTAAAGCTTTAGGGAGGAATTTCCCTTTGTCAGTGGGAATTTTCATTACATAGCATTAGTCAGCATTTACTTTGACTGAAATAACAGCTAGATTCACAGGGTTATCAGCAATGAAAAAATAAAATGCCAAACTTTGTGAACAAAAATATGCAATATTAATGTTAAGATATAAAGAAATATATTACTGAAAATTATATTGCTACTATTATTTGTGTTTCAGGCATTAGTTTAGATCTGTTCCCTGTACTGATGCTTAAATTTGGCAATATCACTGGCTTCATCGCAGTCTCCAGCATTTGGAACAAAGTGGTCAGTATTAGGAGGTGAGCCACAGTTTCAGTGAGACTGCTGAAAGTTAGCTCTGAAGTAGCCAGCCCTGCTGTTCTGGGGAGTTGTGACTTCCCATCCTGTGCATCTCCACCCTGAGGGACAAGATGTCCCAGGAGGATGCTCACTTCACATACTCCCATACCATAGCTTTATAAAGCTGATTGAGAAAACAAGGGCATACTCTAAATCCCAATATATGCTTAGCAGTTTTATAAAAAAACCAAACAAAACCAAACCACAAAATAAATCTAAAAAAGTAATACATTCTAGTTTGTTCCCTATGGGACTCTTTACAGATTATGATATAATACAATATAGGATTCCAAAATTTAGAAAAATACTGCTTGATTAATATTTATTTATTTTGTCATATTGAGGTCAATTAACATTATCTGACAATGAGGCAGAAAAGATGCATAAAAGTACAGTGTAGGAGAATCTTCATTAAAGATCTCAGTGGCTAATTCAATTTACCACTGTGCCACATAATCTCTTACTAGACTGAAGCTAAAAATTCAACACTGCATTCATTCACAGAATTCATTTATTCATTCATAGGATTTATGGCCACAAGAGATTATCAGAATATGGAGTACAATCCTCATTACATTATAGCCTATTACATTTTGCTAAGGAGGACAATACATGTATATGAATAAAAACTATACACTAGAAAGGCGTCCAATCTTGATGCTTTGCACAGAAATAGATGAATGTCATACATCTAGATGACAGAACAGCTGTTCACTGTATGAAAGGAGTTAAAATATGGTGTGGAAAAAGAAATTGTTCATTGCTATTTCAATTATTCAGCATGGTGTGCACGTTTCCATCTTAAATCTAGATTTGGGCATGGTGTGTCAAATGCGTAGCAATACTGACAAGACACTGTCAAAACAGCAGCCTCGGTAAGATGATGGAGCAGGTACTTAGAATAGAAAGGAACACCCATTGAATAATATTATGCATATCCACAGAAATTACTGTCTCCACCAAAATCACATTAAAAAACTACAGGGTGCTTCTACTTTCAAATTCGTGGAAATTCTAAAATTACAGTGGAAAATTACAGGAAAGGACTATGTTTGCATCCTGTTTCTCTAGTAATAGTTTACATTTTTATTATCCCAATGCACCTGAAAATTAACCCTGTAGTTTTTAGTTATAAAGAGGTTTTTCATCCAAGATTACTTTCTTCTTCTCTGTTCTCCATTTGTTAACAGAATGTGCTCTAAATAATTCCAAATTAATGAATCAAGATTACTGCATATAGCTCATTATCCAAATTTGTGATATTTACAGGTGCTCTGTAAGTGAACCACTTATGGCTTCTAAATCCTCATAGCATGGTGAGCTTGGAGGCTTCCCCTAAAACACAGCAGTAGAGCTGCCTTTGCAGTAACATAGAAAGCAGGTGCAGACATGCATGCTTTCATTTGGTCCTCAGGTTGCTTATGCTCCTTCGTCTCCACAACCCATCCTCTCTGCATTGCTATTCCCTCACCTTTCTGCAGCCCATCTCCTTGAAGTTACTGCACCTTAACCACTGCCACCTTCACGCACACCCCCCTTTCTTCCTGTTGCCTCATGGAGGGGCTCAGAGAAGTACAGACAATCTCTTAAGATTTTTTCTAAGCAGGGGATACATTACAGGGTCCAACAAACTGGACTGCTATATTGTATGTCTGAATCTTTTTTCTGTTTGCTGTCTGACAGCATATACCTCTGGGTGACTTGTCTGCTTTCCAAATTAGTGGCATAAATAAAGCAAGAGGCTTATGCTGGTTTGGCTTGTTTTTTTTTAATTTTTCCTCCTTCACACAGTTTATAATTTATAAGAGTGAAAGTCCATAAAGTGAATGCAGACATTTGTTTTATGATTTGGAAGGGGAGCATTGGGTTAAGAGGTTTCAGGACCTGGAAAGGAAAACAAAGCTAAAATGCCATTCTAGAGGAAGAGATTCTCTCTCCTTGTTTTTCCTGCCAATATCTTGAGTATTACTCACTCATCAGTCTAAATACTCAATTGGCCATTCCCAATTTCCTTAGTTTCTGGCTATTCAGCTTAATACCTGTGGCCAGTAGTGAATATTGTGACTCTGCTTTAAGCAGATACAGGTCTTTGTAAAGAAAGATGAAAAATGAAGCATTACATATGCCCAAGATGAGCAAGACAATTCAGTAATTTTGGTCTTACCGTCATCTCTCATGTCTCAGTTATAGTATTGGAATAAATAAAAGCTCAGACTCTCCAAAACTTGAAATTTTCAATGAGATCATTATGAAAACTTCCAAAAGAGTTACATTTGTTACAAGATGTGGATATAGTTTTCTAGATATTTAATGAATGCGCAGAATCAGTGAGGAAGATTAAAATAATTAAAAATAATTACTTTCTCAGATGAACAGAGGTGAAACAAATCAAAGATGACCACATAGCCTCAAATGCATTGAGGCTAAGAGAATCTGCTAAATAATTGTTTGGCATGTCTTAAATTTTGGATTATTTTCTGCCCCATCATTTTGTTCCACAATTGTAATTGCATATAGTTATATTCCAACAAAGAAATAAAAGCTCTGAACATTTATGAAATTTTACTATTTTTTCTTGAATTCCCACTTCAGGTCATTTAGGTCACCAATCATGTTCAGCTTCACATACAGGTCTCTTCCACAGTGGTGCTGCCAAGAGAA
Organism: Corvus kubaryi; assembly: GCF_017639235.1. NCBI lineage: Eukaryota > Metazoa > Chordata > Aves > Passeriformes > Corvidae > Corvus > Corvus kubaryi. Next base: position 31,812,903 of record NW_024581137.1, on the reverse strand, counting down.
TATTAACCAGTTATGGGGACTGCAACAGAGCTGTTGGGGATTCTTTCCTAGTGGTCCCCTCCATTTTTCCCCCCATTCAGAAGTGTTTTGGTCCCAGACTAAGCAAGATAACAAGCCATATCCAAATGATGTAGAAAAAGAAAGGAAATAGTGAAGAAATTCCTGGGATTTCTTTTTTAAGAGGCAGTTATATCCTTGAAGAACTGCTTTAACTACAGCCCCCTTTCCAGTCATTTGAGCTAAGTGACTCTTAGCAGTGACAGGCTGTCCCCACACTTATGGACCAGCGGCTTCAGGGGAACATGATGTGCTTTGTCACTGGATTTCAAAATCTTTGTTGAAGTGCAGAAATATACAGGTCAAGAAGATACTCTAGTTCTGTTCCGTGTTCTTACAGTTATAAATGTCTGTACTCAAGTCCTTCCAAATTTCCCAGTCTACTGGGTTCCCAAGAAAGCATTTCAGTGAAAAGGTTGTATGAATTAAAAACAGTCTAAAAAAAATAATAAAAATAATTTAAAAAAAGCTTTTCTTAGACTTGTACAAACCAGCCAAACATTTTTACTAAACTTTCCCACAAAAGTCTGCTCAGGAAGAAAATTATGACAAAATGTTTGCGACACAACAGTCACAGAGTCTATATTACAACAGAAAATTATAGGCTTAACATAAGGCATAATCATCACAACCTGTAGTAGGAAAAACAGATTTGCAACTCAAAATGAACTTTTACATACATTTTATGTTTCTCTACATTACCAGTTTGTTGTCTAACAGCTCTCTTTGGCAAACCCCAATCTCACCCAAGAGGAAGTATTTCAGAGGATCAGTATTGTCCTCTCCACTAACAGCAGCACTGTCCAGATTTTGTTAGCTATCCAGAGAAGTAATTTTATAAGTCATTTTTAATTACTGAAATTGTTTTTTTCTTCAACATTCCTAATATTTTCAGTGCACCAGAATTTCAGACTAAGGGGAACATAAAGCAAACACAGGCCATGTAACACATACATTATTGCAGAATGAGCAATACAAAATCCAATATTTCATCCTTCACGGGAGACTATCTATTGTTCACTCAGCAATAAAGTGTATAAATTAAACTTTGATTTTCTTGTTTCACTTCTCTTTACCATGCCCGGTGTGTTGATGTGTCAAGAGAATTTTACCTTTTTGAAATTTTGCTGACAGTGTTACAGAACCATTTTCTCTGGAGCACCCTTCTGAAAGTAGTTCTTTTTTAAAACCCTTTTTATAATATATCAATTTTGCTATCTCTGCAAAAAATATTACTCGCCTGAGGGTTTCTATACTTCTTTCAGTCATGCTGCCAGGGGGCTGATTGTTTCTGATTGCTAAAGTCAAAATTCACTGAAAATGGACTATTTAAGCTGAAGAGCATTTCACATGAGAACGGCAGGTTTTCCAGTCACCTTACTTGTCTATATTATTTAGCAACACAGTTACTATGTGATAGAGATTATAAAATCATTTGAGCTGGCTGCATTGACACCCTGGGCAGAAAAATAATTCTATTGTTTCAGATTCTGGAATGGCAGTCATAGAATAAAGCATTTGATTGCTTAGTGAAGGGTGCAGCATAAATGATACAAATGGATATACAGGTGACATTACATATGTCTCTGAAAGCTAAGTTATCAACACCAGGATGTCTCATATGAGTCATTTCACCAAATTTTATTGTTTATACTATGCAACCGGAAAAAAAAAATTCTATATTAAAATTGTTGTGAAGACTACTAGGAATCCTTTGTGCAATTAAAACATAAAGTCATCCATTAGACATAAAAATGCCCATGAATCATTTGTATAACTTTCTCCTCTCTGAAGAATTGATCCTACATCGTATTATCTATTGTTTCACTGCCTCAGGCAAGAGGGTTTCATTCATTTCTCTGCACCAGTCTGAAATGTGCACAATACACTGAGGTATCTGGACTTAAGACAGCGTCGGTGATCTAAGTGAATTCGAGAGTGAGTGTAAACATGATGAGTAAAGTGTGCCACTCACTTCCAACTACACTTTTACTTTCTTTTACCATTTATCAGAGCTTTGGCACAACTGTGTCATTCCTCCCCTTTTTTTTTTTTCTCAATAATTTTCTTAACCTTTCAAAAACTTAGGGACTTTTGAAAAGAGTGGCTGGCTGCTATATGATAGCAACTGATGTATAATAAATTATTCCTTGTATTTAAAGTGTAATGATGTTCCTGGGCTAGGCATAGTGTGTGCTGTATGATGTGAGGCTGGAAAAGGAAGGAGTAAAGGCAATTTGTTCTGTACCAAAAATGAGATTGTGCTGCAGCCAACACCTGGGACTTCCCGTGCATGCTGATTTTGAGATTTCTCGTGCAGACATTCATCCAAGTGTGGATCAAAATCTTAAAGAACTGAAGAAAACCAGACCTAGAAGAGACTGCAAAAAGACTATGCAGTCAGCCCTTCTTCCCTAACCAAGAGCTGCTCCAGGTGCACCACTGACACATGCATTTTTCTAGCCTTTTCTTATTAACATTCGAAGATGGAGGTGCCACACATGGCCCACACAATTTTTTCCAGAGTCTCACTATTCCCAGTATTGAGAAGCCTAGTATTGAGAAGCCTAGCCTCATTCAGCACTGTTGTGATTTGCCCATTACTGCTTTTCCAATACATCCATAATTTAGAGAGAGAATAGATTGTTCCATTCTTCCTTGTGGATGGGTTGTTACATATTCATAGGTACTTCACATCTTCACCCATATGTACCTCCTTCAACCAAACAACCCAAACCTTTCAGTTCTTCCCTTAAGCCAGGGAACTTACCATTTTCCTGTTTTACTGCTGGATCATCTCTTGAAAGGAATTATACTCAAAAAATATTTTCTACACTTGAAAAAACTATATTATCTGGTTTCTGATGGAAAAGGTGGAAGCAATTACATGTTCTGTGATAGAATGCTTAACTGGCATAACAAAAACTCTAAAGTAAAATACCTTGAGAAAAGTTTCTATACACTAACATAGCAGCATGGTTGTCAGCCTCATTCAGCAAGATATCTTAGTCATTTCACAGTTGAAGTAAAACTGATTAATCAGGCATTGAACTAGAGGGAAGGAAATAGAATCACATCAAAGACAGGCAGACTAGACCGAAAGATTTTTTAGTTGAATAAAAACATTCTGGGGGGTAGGAAAGAAACACATGAACTAGCAAGAGAATGCCGGATAAAACAAACCAAAGATAACATGGTTTTAGAAATGCATCCAGAAGCCTGTAGAAAGAATTATCATAACATCCGTGACTGACAGAACTTTTGAAAAGTAAAATAATAAATAAAGAAATAAAAATAAATATCAGAAAAAAAACCCTTGGCAAACAGCATAAAGGTGCAGATGAGAAAGAAACAGAGACGGTACATGGAATAAACAAAGAGGCTTTACATTTTCCCCGTCAGAAATTTTGCCACAGTAATCAAGAAGGACAAACTATATTTCATGCTCATCTATTTCAAATACCCTGGAATGAATAGATGCTGCCTTCCCATGCAGCATCTTTCTCTCTTGTTTTATACTTTTACTATAAGTCTGACCCAGTCCAGTTTCCTGTTAGTCTTTGTGTCCAGAGCCTTAAAAGCAGTAACATCACATCTTTCAAAAATGCATAACTTGCTAGAGAGGAAACGCCTGCTTGAACCCACATAAAAGGAGCAGGCATTTGACAAATATCTTTAAGCTTTTGGGGGAAATCTATTTAAACAAACAGAGGCTAAGGATTAACACAGTTTAACAGTGCACATTTATGTATGATCACTAGCCCAGTTTGCATGTTTCATGTCACGGAAAACACTTGATCTTTATGATGGATGTTCAAGTGGAAATAGCGTGAGCCCCATTTTGAGATTTGGGCTTGTGTAAAAGAATCCATTTATGCATGTTTTACTTTAAGCAGACAAAAATTAAAATACGCAAATTCATAAATAGTGATTACCTCAGAGCAGCAGTTTTCCCATTTCTGTGAGTACATGTGACCTGCCTTGTTTGATAGCCGATTTGTATGTCCCAATATTTGTTCTCCTGTCTATTCTGTCTGTTACGGTTCCTCTTCTTCTTAATTAACTCGCGAGCCTCAGGATCTTGAACTGCCTTTTCTCTGTCCTTTTCCTTGTCTTTGTTCTTCCCTCGTTTCCTTGCTTGCCTTATTTGTCTTGAATGGGGCACCGAGCATGCGCTCCATGGTCCCACGTTTAGGCTGTACAGGCTTTCTTCAACAGTGCATGGGCTGGACTGGCAGATCTGGAACTCAGTGAGGTTGGGGCAAGCTGACCCACCGAACTGCGGCGGAGCCACCACGTGCCGAGTTCGATGCTGAAGTCCATTGCCACAGGTCTTTGAGCACTCAGACCAGGGCGAGAATTCGGCCACGATGCAGTCCTGTCGGCATGGGATGAGGCATCCCTGCTCCTGCCGTGGCTTTGGCTCAAAGTACTCACAGATGACATCCTCAGCTGGAACCCCATTGGACTTCTGTATACAGATGATGTCCCTTGTCTGGATCCCTTCCTCCCCTCTGAGGCACTCCAGGGGCTTCTCGTGGCTGCGGGAGAGGACAGGCCGGCACTGGTTCCAGCTGCCGATCTGCCAGTCATACAGCTCCTTGTGCCAGTCGCAGACCCGGAAACAGCTCTGCTGGTTGTCCGGCCGCTCTGGCTGCCTGCAGTTCGTGGGCAGCGTGGTCCAACCCTCCACGTGGGCACACCACACCGCTCGCGTCTGGATGCCTCCTGGACCGCATTCATCTCCCATGCATCTCCCCCATGGACCTGGAAAACAAGAGAAGATGCTAATATTGCACACTTAATTTATTTCTCTGCCATATTGCAAAAGCAAGCTCACAGCATTTCCTGTATGTCTAAGAATTTCATCCTTGGAGAAAGTTAAACTTAGAAAATGCAAGTATGGGATTACTCTTCATCTACTTTTTTTATGATTAGAGATACACTTCACTTTTTGTCCCAGACAAACTGAAAATTTAATATTGATTAATTATTAATATTGAATAACTCCCGAACATACACATGAATTAATCACATTAGAGAACTGTGAACTAAGCAATCACATTCACAACTTATTTTTTGCTGTCAATGTAGGAGCCAAAGCTCTTCCCTTGAAGGCATGAAGTTGATCTCTCTCATCCACTTGAATAACCTCTCCTGGACTGTTTAATTTTTTTCTTCACATTTCTACTGCCCTACAGTTTGTACCTTGATACCAATTAATATTATGTTCTCTTACATCCGTATTGCATACAAAAATGAGAACAAATAAACAATACATTTTGAAAAATAGTGGTGATTTCAAGTAGGCCAATTCTAGTCTTTCCTTTATTATAACTAAAATAAAAATTAAAATCCAGTTTAAAAATGGTTGTTCCACACAATATTAAAGCTCTTGAAGACAGAGACATACCAGCTGGTAACTCTCCAAAGAACAGAAGCTATTGAATCAGAGAATCATAGAATACTGGGTTAGAAGGGACCTCAAGGATCATCTGATCCAAACTTTCCTGGCAAAAGCACAGTCTAGACAAGATGGCTCAGCAGCCTGTCCAACTGGATCTTAACAGTGTCCAATGTTGAAGAATCTATTACTTCCCTGGGGAAATTATTCCAATTTCTGATTATTCTCATTGTAAAAGTTTCCTCTTGTGTCCAATCAGAACGTCCCCAGGAGTAACTAACACCTAAGAGTAACTTGCTCCTACCATTGTCTTAAATATCCAAGGTCTATGGTAAATATTTGACATGCAACATGTTGTTATAATAAATGTCAACAAAAATAAATAAAAGTCTATATCTTTGAAAGATGATGTAGTTGCTTTTTCCATTATTAAAAACTGTAACATTCACCCAATTCAACTTATGAAATCCACAAATCAGAGGTTAAAAAATCCTATATTTGTCAGGTTTTTTAAGCTCTCCCCTCATACACACTGTGAATTGACTTACTACATAAGAGCAAAAGAACAATTCAGAAGAAAACCCTGAAAACCCTAGAACTATTTATCAAGGAAAATCTGTCTATTTGCAGACACTTGATGACACAGAAGAGATTTTCTCCGACTAAGGAGTGCTCTGTCCTATGAAGAAATTGGGGCCATGTAATCCTCATTCACCTGAATGACCCCCGTACAAGACTATTTGTGTGAGTAAAGCTGTTGAAGAAGCCAGGTTGAGCCTTTGCTATTTTCAAAGCCAGTTAACAGCATAATTTTGGTACCGCACAGGAATAAGTGAAATGAAGTATGGCAGCTACAAATTATTTACAACATCTTCTTATTGAATGATTGGAAGGAATATGTGGCCACATCTTATTACTGATTCTCACAAGCTTTAAAACTCTCACTGGCTTCAACACAATTTTCATCTGTTCATCCAACATTAACTTCAGTACCAGTTTGGGAATGGGCTGCTGATAGGCTATACATTTAGCCTCTGCTCCTTATTGTCTCTTTTCTAAGTGAACACTGTGGCTGAACAGTTCAGTCGTAGTTCTAAAACCCTGAGAATGAATGCTAAATAGGAATACCAGCTGGCAGATTCAGCCCATGGAAACTCCCTCATATTTTTTTGCAAATAAATTTTGAATTATAGTTTCCCATATCTATCTAGCTATCTAGAAAAATGAATGTATATTATATAATATAAATACATTTCAATTTCCATTTCAGCAAGACTGCACTACTTTATCTCTAACCAGCCTTCACAAGTGACCTAATCACGGTTGTATTTAATTTGGGTGTATTTACACTGAATTGAGAGATACCATTTGCTCAAAATACCACTTTGAACACCTGCCATTTTTTAAAAATAAAGACTACAGAAAATCTCTAACTAGAGCAGAGATACAAAAAACAATCGTGATTGAAATAAAGCTAAATTTTTCATCCTGCAAACTACAAATTTCTACCTTACCATGTCACTACACCTTGTGTATCATTTATGTGTTCAGTGAAGAAATCTCTCTTTTTAACGATCAAGTCTTTTCTGTACCCCAGATAAAAATTTTGTCCACTTGGGATTCTATCACATCTCCATTCATCAATAATCAAAAAATGACATTATACCTAAAAATCGTGCTTGTCACCAAAGGATCTTCAATCCCATTCTAAAGCAGTTTTACAGTATTGAAAATGCTAAAAATCTCAGCCTTGACACAATAAATACTGCCTTTGAAAATGTAAATATGAACAAAAACTCTGTTATGTGACTGTGGTAACTGGGCAAAAATTAACTTTTCCATTACATTACAAATATGTTATTTTTAGAACTGAATACAAAACAGTGATGAGATGCACAGATAGACTCATGTAGTAAATTGCATTATTTTGCTTGTCCTGTGAAGTACTAAGACATTTTATAAAATCATTACAGGTGAGTACCAACAAACCGTGCTTACATGACCCTTTGAGCAGACTACTGCTCCATAATTCTATGTTCATGTGCATGTTGGCGTAGAGGTCTTAGTGATGTATCTGACCCTCCCTTTTAGCTACATTAGGCTGATTTTTAAGTTTAAAGACAAAATAACCCACTTAGAGAGCAAGTACACTAAAAGCTTAAATTTTCATTCTACTGCACACTTCTTTATATGACTATAACAGGGTCTAAAAGGGAACCACAGCTTTGGGGCAAGGACTTGTTTAGGCTTTGTCCTAAGTGATCTTCTTCAAAAAACTAAAGTGCTTCCGCATTCGACTAAACCAAATCTGCCTCTCACAGAAAGTCAAAATTTGTGGAAGGGGGCAGGTGTTAAAAAAAAAATGTGAAAGTAAAAGCAGAAAACAAAGCAAATAATAATTTGCATAATTCTTCCCTGCCCTCTAAGCCTCTAAGCATCCCTATAATACAGTGACTTTAAATGGCAGAAAATTGTCATGTGCTTTCCAGCCTCCAGAAATCCCTCTGTCCCTGCAGTCCTGGCCACTTACTCCCTGACCCCCCCTCCTCTCACTCAGATGTTTTCTCTTTTCTATGCTCAGGATCACAGAATATTCTTAGTTGGAAGGGACCCAGAAGGATTGTCAAGTCCAACTCTTCAGTGAATGGTCTGTCTGGGGATCAAGACCCCAACCTTGCTGTTATCAGCACCATGCTCTAACCAAGCAATGTTTGCTTGTTTGTGTTGCTTTTAACCTGGAAAGCCTTAATCACAAACCAAAAGAATTTTTTTTTATGTGTGTGTGATAGAATCAGGGATGAATGTTTGTTTTTTAATGCATGTTTTAATACGTACAGGAACGAAAAACCAAACTGGTACCATTCTTCACAACTAGCTACATTTCCCTTTGGGGTTATGGAATATATAGAAAAATAAAAACATAAAGGAAAAAGACCCCAACCCTAACACTTCCATACTCGGTGTTCATTAGAACAAGAGTATCAAGCAAATTCCCAATGAATTAACTTCAAAACACCTATGAATATTTGAGCAATTTCAAGAGCTTAATTAATTCATCTTTTTTAAGGTGAAGAAGATGAATTGACATTTTGTTCCTTTCTTTAGTTTTTAAAGAATAAAATAATATATAATTTTATGTATTTCTAGCTGTATTAACAGAAACTTGCTTTGACCAAGATTATTCCAAGAAATACCAATTTTTTTAAATTTTGAAAACAATATCTGCCATCCACATTAACCAATATTCCTGTTATTTTTCACTTGCTCACTTTGAAATCTTCACTTATGTTACCCACATTTCCCTGTACCCCCGAGTCACTGTAGTTAGCCTCAAGCTGAGGAAGGTTGTTGCTAACTGTTTGTATGGGTATGTCACAAAAGAGAGAGAGATGTTCTCTCTGATTTTCCTTACAACCACCTGTCTCTCTCTCCCAGTTATCAAGAGCCTACAATAACTCACTTCTAACTTAAGTGGCCCCAATCACATTGCAAGCTTCAAGGTGAGACATGGTTGTCTTTTGAAATTAATCACAGGAAAACAGGAAAATAAATGTCTCTGAACTGAGTAAAAGGGCTTTGTGACTTTTTCCAAAAAAGCAAAGAAATGAATCCTAAAGTATTGCTAATCCACTGTAAAGTTTTGAATGATCCTCAGAAGTATGAGAAAATCACATACAGGTTACTTGCAACATGTTTTTTATATTATATCATTATTAGGGGTACTACATTTACCACTGTATTTGTAAATACGACATTTTGAGATAAAATTAACTTCACAGAAACTAATGTAGCATACATATGCAACTCAGAATGAAAGAGATCAGCAGAACACAGTGTAGGGTTTCATCCACCATCACTTAAAGGCTGCAGGAGGTGGGAGGTGGCTGCCCTTTCACAAATCTTCAGCTGATAAACACTAGTAACAACAAGAATGTCTTAGGAAACCTGTCAAGCCTAATCAAGGCTTTATATGATATTTTAATTTGGTCTTTATGAATATTCTTTAGGTTCTCTCTTTCCCGCTGGAGCAGTCTTCACACAGACATCCTGCAGTCCCTGCTGTGTGCTGATCCAGACACGCCTTGCCAATGGGATGTATGTGCACTCAAACCATTTCACACGGGAAAAAAGGCTACTGCTGTGAATGCAAAATAGCTTTTCTTTGGATTTGTTCTAAACATACTTAGATGAACAAATCATAGTTTGCCTGTAGAGTGCTGAACTTGTTTCATGAAAATACTATCGTTTATCCACTCTTTATTTAATCAGTGTTTTACAAATGGCAGCTACAGAAATAAATAGGAAGTTTGCTTCTTTTTGTTCTGGGAGTTGTCACTGAAGTCTTAGTGAGTATAAAATGTCATTTGTAATTCTTTGTGTTCTAAAGAGATTACTTTAAAATACAATATTAAGATTCCCTCTAAGCTTCTGAAGGATTAACATTTATTTTTTTACAGAGCAGGACCGTAAGTGAATTAACCATTCCTGCAAGTTTATTCTGCAATTTCAGGGACTGATCACAATGGAGTCAAAAACTGAAAACTAAACCTCCACTAAAGCACTGACAGTTTTGCAGCTGAGAACAAGGTAAGCTATAATTGTATTTAATATAGTATATTTAATATACTATATTTTAATATTGTTTCAGGTATTAAAATTATCTCTCTTTGAAAAAGAACTTACTTTGAACTTTGATCCAGGACAAATCAGGCTATGTGAAAATCCCTTGAGCTTTTCTCCTCATACACAAAGAAAGACAAAATAATCCCCCAACTATCCTCAAGCATAAAACTCCAAACACAACTTAAAGCATTGAGCAGACATTACTCATATTTTTAACAAATGCACCACTGATTTCAACTGAATTTTGCCATAATTTCTGTGAGAATTGGTTTTGACCCATTTTGTGTTACTTGTTTGGTGCCTGTAAGTAGCATTAACAGTTTAATTCCAGGGAGAGAGATTCAGACTGCATGAGAAAATGAGCAGCTTAGTTTTCAGTATTTTGAGAGGATTGTATTTAATGGGACTATTGAGAGACTGATTAGCAAAAATCTACTTTTTCTAAGTTCAGAAACAAGCTAACCTTACCTAATATTGGAGACCTCAAATTTCTTTGTACCACGAAAAGGTTGTAAAGAGGGCAAAGAAGGTTAGCTGGGTGATACAGGGCTGAGTCAGAAGGACATAAGTATTACAAGATAGAGTTCAAGCCTAAGCAGTAAATCTCAAGAGAGGTCAAAAAGACACAGATCAAGAAGTATTTGAAGGACTCAGAAAATGACATTGAGTGCAAACTGCAGCTCCTGATAGTGGAGCTGGTCAAGGAGCTGGGTGAACAGCAGGTCACTAAGAATACTGCAGTCTCAGAGCTTTGGCAAAATCACTTGCAGATCCTCTTGGCTAAATTAAAATATTATAAGCATGTCTGTAACTTGGTACAGTATACCTGTATTATCTATATTTGCTTTACACAATTACAGTGACAAAGGAAAAACAACCACTGCTGCAGCAAAGTATTTTTATCACAGGCAGTAGCTAATTGTAGAAGTCTAAACAGGGAACAGAGTCTCTCTGATACAGACACATTGCCTTTTACACTGGCAAAAAGTAATACAGCAAAATGCTGTAATTCTAGGTCAATTACTGATAACTTCTTTTTTTTTTTTTTTTTTTAGATGCAGAGTCTGATATGCTGCCAACACCACATGCTGGCCACATTTGGACAGACAAATTCTATAATTTATACTATTGGGAGTGCCAAGACATTAGAAGAGCACTGATAGACAAAACCTTTATTTTATTTTCGCGTCTTTCCCACCCGTGGCAGGACTCCCTGGGTGCTGTATGACTTGCTGCCTGCTCTGCTTGCCAGCAAATTCTCCCCTCCAGGAGTGCTATGGATCACCTTGACTGTCGTTTCTATTTAATGCTTTTGTCTTTCTTGGCTCCTCTTTCAGAGGTTGAAAAGAACATGCAAGGCAGTGTCTGTATCAAACAAAATGGACTCAGGATATAGAAGAGAGATAAAAATGGAAAGGATTCTCAACATAATAAAACACAGTACCTGTGATTCAGAGGAATATAATGAAGTATCAAATATGTCTACACATTATTTGACTCTTAGATCAAATTTTTATTTTCTAATGGCAAAAGGGAGAGTGTAAGTCACAGTGCAATTCAAAGAATTACAGAATCTGAAGAACAAGTTGTTGAAATTTCTCAAATTAACAATGAAATAGATTAAAAAAAAATTAAAAGTAATGTAAATTAAACTAATTTATAAATGACACATTGTTTTCTCAGCTTTCCAGAGCATTTCAAACAGCAGAATAAAGAAAATCAAAGTATATAAAAATCAGCCTCTTAGTTATCTTTCTAGGTGTGCACATAATTATTAAGGCACTTAATAAAATGTTGACCCTTTAATTCTTTTCCTCTATAAATATCCATTGGGAAATACATTCACACATATTCCTAATACTATTCATGGTATTGTAATTAACATCATCCATCTGTTTTCAAATTTCTCGAAAAATCATGAATGTAACACACATAGTACAAACCTAGGAGTAACCAAATCATTATAAATTCTGACATCAATATCAAAAAAAGCAGAAAATTTATTCAGAGTTCCCCTAACAGCATTGTCATATTACAACCTCACAATTACTAGAACCAAATATTTATTTTCCTCCAGCAAAGACGAAAGTAAATTTTATATATTAGAAAACTGGTGAGTCCAAGGCAAGGCTGTGTATTCCATAACAAAAGTGCTGAATGTAACATCCTTTCCCAATGTTGATGTGGTTTCTTGTGCTGTAATACATGGCAGTTTTAACACCACATTTCACTTGGTAGAGAGGTTATTTTGCCGCTCTGTGCTTTTTTCTGTGCCTTAACATTGTGACAACTATAATAGATATTGACTTTTTTTCCATTTTTTATAAACATAAGCAGGGTAAAAAGTATCTATTTCTACAATACAAAAAAAAAAAAAAAAAGAAATGGAAAGGAAAGGAAAAAAAAACATAAAGAAATCAAATGGTCTCAAGATTTTTCTCCTCTTTTTAATATAATGCTAGTTCTTCATCTGCCCTAGACAGCCAGGCTTGAGAACTGAATTCAATACTTAGATTAAAAAACCCTCAACCACCTTCTTATGTTTGTCACTGTTTAATATTTATTTTGTTGCTATGGCTGTATGCATTCAATTTTTTAAATAAACTGCATCAGGATCCACACTTTTCATAACACATTTCTGCCCAAAGTAATTTGACTGTACAGTGGCGTAACACCCTGAAAATTGCTATCTGCACCAAAGCTATCAAGAGCCTTCAGCTTGCACTTAGTAGTGCAACATGTTTATCTGAAGCATATGCTGGCACATACACAAACATGAAAGGCTGACATCTCACAGTGCAGAACTGTCTGGCTTTGTGTTGTTGTTATCACCTGGAAAGAAATCCTTTCCTTTACGCTTATTATAAACTTAAGCTAATTCCCAAAACATTATTCAGTTTTAAAACAGTTCTTCCTCCAAAATTTTTTTAGCATAAATTCCTCTCACTGTTCATTTTCCCTTTACATAGTATAGCAGTAGCAGACAAAATGAATATTAAATGAATACGCAAAAGGAATATTTAATTGAAGCAGCATGCTTTAAAGGGAAATAAAGCTTCTCTGTTCTACAAAGCAATTACATTGCTTTGAGCTTCTAGTCATGTTGGAATAAATGCTTCTGATATTGCATACAGTTTCTTCTAGCCAACAGTCCGTTTACATATAAAGCTGGTTCATGAATGTTTCTTAGTTTTATTAGAGGTGGTGTTAAACCATCCTAACATATTCCTCACACTGCTCTCCTTATGTTGCCTCTCTAGTCACACTGCTGGCTGAAAAGCCAGATAACGCTCTTCTGACAAAATGATGATTCTCATACACAGCAAACACTTTTGCAGGCTTTGTAAGTTGGATGAAAGGTTTTATTAACCTTTGCTTGTATCTCTGCCACGTGCCTGTTTTGGTTTTCTTCTGATTACCCACAGCTGAAAGCTGCTCTGCCTCTCCCCTGTGAGACAGCTACAGTGAGTCAGGCCAAAGACATACTTACCCCAGCAACAAAGAGCAGGAGCTTGAAGAAGGTATAGAAATATGGTGAGCATATATGATGTCCTCCTGGTACCCCCTCAGCTTCCCACAAGCTCCAGTTCCCACACCACAGCAGACATCTTGGTACAAACTTTCTCATATAAATGATACTTATACATGGACATCAGATAAAGAAAATCCATGTGTTCTTCAACCACCTTCTGAGTAAGATGAGTTTTAGAACTCTTATGAGAAACTCCTAAATTTTCAGTTCTTTTTTCCATGCTACCAGAATGTAATGATAGAAATGTATAGAAATACCAGAAATGTCATGATAGAAAACACGTGGCATGAACCTATTTTTAATTATACAGTGGGAAAAGAAAAACAAAACAAAAACCAATCCCATGAACAGCAGAGCCAATTACAAGTAAATCCGTGAAATCAGCAGTTACTCCCAATTATTATTCAGCCTGTAATCATGAGTAAATAGTATCATTTTACAATGAAAGCTTTATAATAATACGTGTTACAAAAAACATCACCATGAATTATTCTTATCTGTGTCCCTGTAGCCTTTTACAGCTTTGCCAGAATCTGATTTTAAGAGATAAATCAATTCAGAATCCAATGCCTGTTAAAGAGGAGGATTTGATTTGTATAGATTAAGATGAAGTTTTCTCCTTGGTTTTGAATGAAGATTCACTGTTTTCTTCCTATTGGCATTTTATATTCAATTTACCCACAAATATCAAAGGAAATTTTAACCAAAACACTGCCGAGATAACATCTCACATAACCTGAAAATCTCACTCACATTAAGTGTTCTCACAGACCATACGTGGAAATGTAGATTTTTGCACTAATTTAACCAACAGCAGCTTGCCTCCACTTTTCATCACAGTGAATCCCAACAAGATCTATTGAAAAAACACTACTAGTCCTTGTCATGACACTTGGGCATCAATACATGTTACAGCACCAATTTCTTGGTAATGTTAGGAGAGTTTATTTCTGTGCAGTCTCATGTAATCTAATGGTAATTAGTCATATTGAACAGGTAACAGAGACTTTAAAACAGATTTAATTTCTATCACAAATAATTTTGCAATTCAGTTTATTAAATGTGGTTTTCTTTAGTACACACAGACTGATGCCTTAAAAAAAAAAAAAGAACGTTTCTGTTTCAGTTTTCATCAAGACCAAGTGAATGATTTTAATTTTCTGCCTCTGTTTCATTTTCTGCCCTTTGATTTCCTTCCCTTGTTCATCATAGCCTCCTGCTGTGGTGCTGATGGCCAGAAGTGCTAGTTATGAGGCTGCTGAAACCACAGGGTACGTCCATCAGCACAGGCCATCACACTTGTGCCAGCCCAGTGGTTTGTAATCCCAGGCTCTGCTTACATTAGCCAAGGGCAAACAAGTCAAAAACCTCCTTCCCTGAGAAATGAAGAAATTCACTTCTACAGCTTTTCAGAAACTGGCTACAGCTTTTAAACTAGGCTACTAGAACCAGAAATCAGAAATTAAATGTAGCATCTTTCCACAGTGACTTGTTTAAAAGGTAAGATTCCTTCAAGGTATGATGTCAGACAAGGTAGCTGGAAGCTGGTAATAAGAAAACACTACAGTTCAGTTGCATGAAGTCAGAAAGGGATTTGGGTTGTACTCAGCCCCACTGCTAGCCTGCAGGATGATCTATGTACACCACTTCTGTCACCTTGCACTTCAGCTTCTTCAGTGTAAGGCAAGGATAACAAAATTAATTTTTAAAGCCCATTAGAGGTATTAACGAATAACGGTGTGCAATAAGTAAAGAGCAGTAAGAATTCATGTTATGTCATTTTCTCTCTGGAAGCACACAGTTTACTCAATATCTTTCCCCTGAGTTTTGCTCTAAATCCCAGTTGTGTTGAATGGTGTGTTTTAATAAAAAAGCAAGAAGCCCAGGTAATAAACTGACACTTTTTCTTACTCTTGACAGAAATTTTATTCATAGAGCACAGCATGCACACTTCTCATCTGTGTCTTCCCTCTGACTCCTTGGCCACAAGAGAGCTAATACAGATTTTCAAAGATCAAATAAGAAGGTTTCTCGTATCTCTGGATTCTTTATAGTATTCTTTGCTGCTAATGGAATGAAATAAAATAGCAGATCTGAACATAATGAATATCACTTAAATAATGTAATGGATCTGTCATCCTTTTGGCTTTCTTCTAATTCATTGGAGCAAAGAAAGTTTAATGAAATTGCATCTACAGAACATTATGCAAAGGGTCAAATGTATATAATTATCTTTATTTACCTTTAAATATTTCATTATTTAAATCGCCTCAGTGTTGAGCTGAAATAACAATCCAGTCATAACTCTTTTGAAGTGCATTAAGACTTTATGTCTTGCTGAGATACATTCTCCCAAGCATATCCTCTGTTCATTTATTATTCGTTATCATCTGCATTTTGCCAAATTCCTTTGAAACCCATGTCCCATTTTAAATGGCAACTTTTCCCTAAAACTGTGGTGCATTCATTATAGAGACATCGTACTTAAAAGTCTGTGAAGGCAAGGCAACTAAGTCTTGTGGATATGCTCAAAATACAGGTGCCACTGTGCATCCGGCAAGAATAGATATGTATTAGCTTTGAAGAAATCTTATCAGGACCATATGATATCTGTCACTGCAATGTATGCAAAATAAGCAATGTCTTCATCTGAGTGCCCTGTAATCAATCATTTTCATTCAGACACAAGAGGGAGAAATAATTAGTTCAAGAAAGTGACTTGTTACTTAGTCACTTACTTCCATCTGGCAAACGTGTTGCAAAATTGTATTAAATAAGAGGTTTTGCCTATTTTTGTGATGCTGGAAATACATCTAAAAAACCCTTTTGTGTAAGTACTTTTCTCAATTTTCTTTTAAAAAAAATTACTATGAAATATTAGCGTAGGCAGTCATTTCAGTATCTTAGACTATATCATAACACTGGCTTTTAAACAGAACTTCCCATTAATCACGGCAGGGACTGCTGCTTAAAAATACATGAACTTGAGCTGATATTATCACACTGACCTATCACAAGAACCGAAGATGTCCTATTTAAAATGCAATGAATCACTATTACAGAAAAATTAAATGTGCCCAAGTATTTTAAGGACTGCATCAGAAGAATACTCTCAGAAATATCTAAAAGATATCTTAAAATTCCTCTCACCCGTCAAAGAAACAGAGACAGAAACACAGTCATCAACCTTTGCTTTAGTCTTCTCTCCTAGCACAAAACCCACTTACCCTTCCACTGATAGTACTACCTTTGTTATTCACAGAGGTTATTTTATAAGTAAAAGCAGAATCTTTTAGCAGATGCTAAAAGATATTTTGCTCTTTCTCTTGACAGGTAACTTTTTTTCTTTAGCATCACCTTAAACCTTCTGTAGACTTGGAAGGATTTATTTGATTACTATATTGGGAAACCTCCAATTTAGTAATTATTAAATTTACCAATTTAATAATCCAAGTTAAGAGAAGGTGAGAGGCAAAGAATGTATTAGGAGACTTCACACATGCGAAGCTACACAGTATCAGGGCAAACTGCATCTTTGTCTCCAGAAAGGCAAAACCAAGAAATTAATTCTGTATTAGAATTATGAATTCTAATAATCTGCTGCTTCCAATGTGCTAAAGCATGAAATTTTAGCAGTGAGTAATTTCACAGATAAATTCTCCAGTACCACTTTTTGTCACTACTATTCTCCTGTTATCAAGATTCTCATTCAGCCTTCAAGAAACCTGCAAACCTTAGATTTTCATCAGACGCTGTTAAAGTCTCTAGAAAGTAAAATCTGACAGAATACATACCATGTGGCAGTAATCAGATATTTATGAAGGCAATTCTTTCAGGTTTAATTTTTGAAAGAAAAAAAAAGAAATTTTATTTAAAAATTCTGACAACATGGAGGTCTGGCAGAATTCTTGTGGAGATTAAAAAAATAACAACATCTACAGGAAAGAGGAATTCTTCCAGAGAATTTAGCATAAAGTAAAACATAGTAGGCAGGTGGCAATTATAACTGCTATTAAAATAAGTAGAGAGAGGGAGGAAGGAAATAATCCTTTGGCTTCTGCTCTTCCAGAAAGCCAGCCACAATTCTAAAAGCTCATCCAGTAAAGATGATAAACCACACAGTATTTCCTCTATCAAGTATACCTCTGTGAAAGGCATGCAAATGTAAAGCAAGTAAAATTCACATTACTGCAGGATTTTTAAAGGTACCCATTATACTTAAAAAAGAATGTTTTAAATCTGATCTTGACTGTTGGCTGATTCTCACAGTCAGCAGAAACTTAGGGAACATTTCATGCACTGCTGAGATAACACTTGGCAATATTTGATGTTCTACAAAATATGAAGACCTAAAGGAAAGTTGTAAAGAGGATGGAGCCAGGCTCTTTTCAGTGTGCCCAGTGACGGGACCAGAGGCAACAGGTAGCACCTGAAACATGGGAGGTTCCCCCTGAACAGTAGAAGGCAGGTTTTGGCTGGAATAGAGTTAATTTCCTTCATTGTTCATAGTAGTTCACATGGGGTTATGTTTTGGATTTGTGCTGAAAATAGTGTTGATAATCCAGAGATGTTTTCATTACTACTGAACATTGTTTACACAGAGTCAAAGCCTTTTCTGCTCATTACACCACCCTACCAGCAAAGAGACTGGAAGCACACAAGTTGTTGAGTGGGAAGACAGCTGGGACATCTGAACCCAACAGATCCAAGGGGCATTCCAAATCATACGGCATCATGCTCAGCATTAGGAGTTGGACTTTGATGATCCCAGTGGATTATTCTCAATATATTCTATGATTCTGTGATATATAGCTGGGGAAGAAGGAAGGGTGGAATGTTCAGAATTACGGCATTTGTCTTCCCAAGTAACCCTCATATATGATAGAGCCCTGCTTTCCTAGAGATGGCTGAACAACTTCCCACCCATGGGAAGAGGTGAATGAATGAATTCCTTGTTTTGCTCTGCTTGTGCATGTGACTTTTGCTTTACTTATTGATCTGTCTTTATCTCAACCCATAAGTTTTCTCACTTTTCTCCTTCCAACTCTCTCCTCATCTCAACAGGGAAAGTGAGTGAACTGCTGTGTGGGGCTTAGCTGCCAGCTGGGGTTAACGCATGACACTCAAGAAACTCTTTTTTGTGGGGGTGCCTGAGCATTAGAACAGGTTGTCCAGAGATGACAGAGAGTCTCCATCCTTAGAGGTATTCAAAAGCTGTCCTGGGCAACTGACTCTAGGTAGCCCTGCTTGAGCAGGATATTTGGACAAGGTGACCTCCACTGCTCCCTTACAACTTCGTACGTTCTGTGATTCTGTGAAATACATACATCAATTTGAAACTCAAAAGTCACAAAGTCAGTATTTGGTCATGTATTTTCTAGAATCTCCTAAATTTTCTAACTTCACTATGCTAAAGTTTCAAGCACTATATGAAGACTTATAGACATTATGCATTTATGAGTAGATGCAGCCAGAAAGTAGACAGCAAGAAAATGCTCTCTGTTAAGGTTTGGAATCCACGAATCATAGAACTTCTTATAAAGTCTGTACCTTTCTAGAAATGGCTATTTAATTCCATGCCACAGATTCTGTAACAGAAAACTGACAGGAAGAACAATTTATTATGAAAACCATCTATAGAATTTAAAAATTTAACTAATAGATGATTACCAAAAACTTAAATGTGTAACATGAATTCACACTTCATTAAATATTAACTACGTTAGAAATGAATTCCTAAATATTTTTATAATTATTACATCCAGTTCAGTAGAGAAAGAAATGTGACAGATATAAAATGGCAGAAAAGATTTAAAATTATACGTTGAGAAATTTTACAATGCACTTTTTATGAATTACCACAAGTGCTAAATCTCATTGTTTAAGCTTCATTGAACAATGTATATTTATATTCATTCTTAAATCTCTTCCTCCCAGTACTTCAAAGTATTAGACAAATATAAATTAATTTTCTAAATGGTGAAGTAACAGTCCTTTTGCAAGTTTTGATTTAAGGGAGAAAATTATTGAGATAATAATTTTCCACAGAATCCAGGTCATCAAAACTGCTGAAATGATGCTATCCCATGAGGTTGATCAAATTTCTAGGTAGCTAAATAGTTTACTTCACATTCTTCAATTTTGCTAATGACTGATTATACTTGAATTCCTTGTGTAACTTAAAACAGAACTTCAAGAAAGAGAGAAAGTCCAAGAGTGTCTTTTTATGATATAATAATATTCAATTAAAGGCCATTCCAGAAGGCAACAGTACTTTAGTGAGAAGCTATTGTTGCACACCCCAAGAAGTCTCACTAAGCTAAATAACAAATCTTATCCTTTTAAAATACTGAGATAACATTATACCACTTTAGCACAGCTGCTTTGGCTACATCACTTAGGAAATTAGAAATGTCATTCTCTATTTTAATTCACCTTCAGGAAAGAAGGTTAACTCATTGGCAAAGAAATTTTAACAGGTCAGATCTTTCAAAATCAATAATGAACTGCACGGGAGATATCTTTCCAAAGGGATAACTTCAATTAAAACAGCCCTCACCAGAGATAATGAGTAGAGAAGGAAGGTTGGTGTTGGACAAAGAAACACTGGTCCCCTTGCCAAGTATGTGATGCAAAGATACTTATCAGTCTGAATTATGCTGAAAAATCTTCAAAAGACTCTGAAAAACAGAAAGGTCATTTTGTCTCAAGGAGACTCTCTACAAAGGGGTAAGAGTGACTAAGAATCTTTCCTAATAATTTTTTAAAACTCATCAACATCTAAATGTTCACTGGGCTAAGAAACAAAGAAAAAAACCTGTTATGGGAATTTCAATATCACAAAGAACATTGACAGTAATCATATGGTCACTGTTTATTTTTCTGGAGGATGTACAATAGGTAATTATCCACCCAGGCTACATTAGCAGCCATAAAATCTCTCTCACCTTCTTTACATGCGCTAAGGGAGAAGCAATGTGTCCAAGCAGGGATTGCCTAAGTCTTCATCATAATGTAAAATTTGACTCAATTCCAATTTTACAGGAGAATTGAAGAAGCTCTTGCCTCCTTTTAAAATATAAAATTTATGACTGGATAACAACAATTGCCTCATGGGGAAGTATAATAAAATAATTATAAATCAAATGCAGGAGCCTAAATTTGTCTACCTTGACCTCGTTACTGAATTGTCAATCCCAATGCCTTTTTGTCCCTCTTCTTACCTTATAATAGTACTATTTAGAATGCTTATTTTCCTTGCAGTGAAAAATAATCATCTAGAGAATGGTCACACTTTAAGAAGGGCACATTTATTTGTTCAACAGCAGGTTAATGTAAACAAAGGAAAGCTCAAGCCAGTATGGCACCACTGAAAGAAACAAAAGTCAGCTGGGTAGCAAACAGAATAAAATATACTCCCAACAACATGCATCTCCTTATTATATGCAAATCGCAGCACTCTGTTTAATTAGTAAGCTCTGTATTTCCTTCCAGTTTAGACTTTTAAAGGCAATAAAGATATTCCAGAGTAGGAGTTTATAGCAATAAGAAACTTGACTTCAGGTTTCAGGTACAGCATGGGACTGTGTATATCTATCTTATCAGGCAGGGTATTGTAAAATAGAAAAGGAACTCAAATCAGAAAGGAGACTTCTTTCTTTCAACCTGTTGCGTTAGGATTTTAGCTTTTATATTTTTCATATCCTGTAATTCTTTAGTGTATAATTCTAAACTCCACATAGACTGTTAGTTACTGTTCTCCCATTCTGGTCAGACAAAATTCCTCTCTAGGCGCAGAATTCAAGGACACCTTACTGTCTCAGGCCCCAAGAAATGTAAACAGAAGTGGGTTAGGGAGGAGTAAACTTGGGGTAAGTGACTTCATTACCTGAAGGTGTAACTGGAGGATTAACGCCCGATATGCAAATGGACCAGACTTATAATAATATGAAAACCTGTGACTCTGCTGTCCATTTTGGGTGTAGCCCCTGGGGGCTTTGACTGCCCTAATGTACCTTGAAGGCCCTTAAATAAATATAACATATTTATTCTCTTAATTTTGTCTAGCCTCTGTTTTTAGGTAGCCCCATCAAGGCATCAAACCATTCAAAAAAATTACCAGGAAGACAGAATTCTTTCCCTAGAAATCTTGAGATTGAAACTAGATGCTTTTCTGGAAGATGCACTCAATTACTTATATTCATTTTATTGTTCTAAGATCCAAACACACCTGACCTTACTGTGCCAGACACTGCGACTTCAGAGACCTTGAGTGCCCAGGTACTGCTCTACAGAGCTCACAAGCTGGGTTGGACTCAAGGGAGGTATGTACAATGCACACACAGAATAAACAACTTGATGACTGTAAGCATTTTAGTTGGACTAATGTTTTTCTTTGATTGCTTGGTTTTCTGGGTTTTCCTGGGAATGTTTATGTCAAATAGAAAAAGGGAAAACTGTAGAGAAGAGCCAATAAGTATGAGTGGAACTTAAGTACTGCAACAATGAGGAAGGCAAGAAGAAAGGTCTCGACAGTCAACCAGAAGAGGACAAGAGCTAAAACCAGTGGATTTCACAAACAAAAACCCCCTAATTTAGCTGTTTCTGAAGCTGCTACTGCCGGTAGCAGGTCTTCAACTGTCTCAAAACCTACTTGCTTCAGTTAGGCAGGAATTTTTAATCATTTCCAAAACAGATAGTAATTGTGCAATCCACAAATTAGTGCAATGTTTTGTTTCAGAACACTTAAAGACATTCACACAAGTAATTGCTCACTTACACCTGACACCCTGCTTGCAGACACCCCACCCCGAGAGTGCTGGCAGAGCAGGCAGACTGCCCACACCCTGCCTGGCAGCAGCAGCGTGGGTGGAATGCTGCTCACACTACTGACGTGAGATCGGATTTCCCCCAATCACACTGGCATTGCTAGAGCCAAGGAGCATCCCGACCCTGACCCACAAGCAAAAGGCATTTGCAGAAGTGGCTGTTGCTGCCAGAAGACCCATACTCCAAGCATCCCTGGCAGTTTGCCGTGGCCATGGCATCACGTATGACCCTGTGTTAGCTATCGGTGATTAAGTGAGTGGCCATATGGGTGTCATGCTGCTCATCTTTCCTACTGTCTCCTTAAAGCTGTGATTCATAAGGTCTTGTCAGATCCCATTACTGTTTGGACCACAGCACCTGACCACGCATTAAAATTAAGACACCTGTTGCAAATCCAGAACTAAATTTAAGTTAGATATTAACACAAAGTAAAAATACCATTAATGGACCAGGGAGCATTTTTCCAGCATAAATTCATTTGAAGCACTCTATTAATATTACCCAAACAGTCTGTTATGATTCTATGTTAACAGAGTAAAATATGACATAGAAATCTGTTTGAAACACACTAGTGGGTAAATTTGCTTTCTTGCCTTTTAAGGGAAGGTAAAATACAACATATGCTGTCTACAAATCATTATCAATTTAAAGCTGCAGAGAGCACCATTTTATGATGTAACTGAATATAGTTATACTGATTCATAAATCTGAATTAAATTTATTTAAAGCAGTAGCTTTTATTGAATGTATGTTTTGGTTTTTAAATAAGGAGATACACATTACAGTGAGAGATTTGAAAAAAACCCAGCTATTTTAGTGCTTTGCTCTTTCAATAATTCAAACACTAATAGCTAAAATCCAACAATAGGAGTTCAGACAGTGATTCTACTACTCCCTTGGAGGCCTTTAAGACCTTGGTTTCAGTCACTAAGCAAGATACTAACAGACCTTTCTCTATTATTAGGAGCGATATCAGCTTTCATAATTTCTCTGTAAGAAATGGAACACTTATCCAAGCAAATGTAGTATTAATTGCATGTTTCACTTCAAACACTCTTTACAGCCAACAGGATTTTCACTATCAACATCTAAACAGGTCAGCTGTATTACACAACCTCAGACCAGAAATAAGAAGAAATCTCAAAGGCAATGCAAGAGCTTTCTATAAAATTACCCTACATTTTCTTTAGATAATACAAATTATCTGGAATGACTTGTAATAAAATGATGTCTTCTAGTTATTCTTCAGCTTATTTTTTTGTTTCTCTGAAACTTTCCAAACATAAGGGTCTGAAAACAGAAGAATAATTAAAGCTGTTTCTCTAAAAGAGAATGTCCATATTTCTGTTGTGCTGCAAAAACCATCAGGCTCATGTCTTGATTCTGGTTTGCAAGAAATATTTGCAAAGCATACAACACTAGAAAAGCATAGAAAGATGGACCCATTGCCATCACATAAAACCCTAGAAGTTTCAAGAACCAAATTAAGGACATTTCCCTTCCCACCCCGTTATTCAGGTATATGCTCTTTTATCAGATGGCACAAAGCATTCCCAATAAATGTACTGCATGATTTAAAAGAAATCTACAAAGAATAACTCAGTCCTGAGGCCTTACATCAACATTTCAACATAAATAACATATATATCCCCTCTTTTGGACATTAAAGGGTTCATTTCTATCATATATATAACAGTAGCAAGGGAGGAAGGCTATTTCTGTTACTTTGTGGTACCCATCTGTTCAATACATGCAGTCTACTTCTATCCAATGATACTTATTCCTGGTATTGCTCTAGCCTTTAATGAGGTTTTAATACATATGGACCTCCTAAGGTTTTAACTGAAAACATGGTGAACGCTACAGGGAATTATTTAAAAAATGGGAATTAAAGTGGTTTGGGACTACAGTGTTTGAAAACACTAAGACTGCAGCTTGGCAATCTTGGTGGGGAGCAAAGAAAATGACTTGCCCAGAGACAACTATGTAGTCCTGAAGAACACAAAAGTATTTTTTCCTTACTCTCACCAACATCAACTAGAAGCAAAGTAAAAAGGTACAATTGTACATTAAAAAATCTATATTCTGCAACAATACTGTAAACTAAGAATTTATTACTTCTAACAGCACAGCACAGAGCTGGATACTGAAAATTTTCTTCGAAACAGAGAATTCAAAAAATCAGTGACAAAAACCAAGGGCTTTCACATTACAGTTCAGTGCATTTTTGGTTCATGGGAAATACATAATGCATTTGTTTGACACTGCATATGTGTCAGAACTACTTTCAAAACGGAGATAATACAACAAAAGTTTCCATGATACATACATATTGAGAATAAACATTTCAAAAACATGTTTCATTTTCATTGATGGCATTTTCAATTGGTTAAAAAGATAATTTTATCAATCAAAGAGAATTCTGTTAATATATTTCAGAAGAGGCACAAGACCACAGCTACAAACCTTTGGTTGCAAGCATCAAAGCCTCACAGGAGCACACACATATATATGTGTGTTTGTACGTATATATATATACGTATATATATAACAATTTTACAGTCTAGTTTTCTTTTGTCTGTATATTTCAAGAGGTCCAAGATGCTGCATGATTAATACCCACACAGGGAATGTTTTCTTGATCTGAAATCACATGGTTGCAGAGTCATGGAAACCAGCTACAAAATGCATTTTATTTTCCAGTAGTTCATGGAAGAGGTGGACAAAATAGATAGGCCAATCATGTTCTCAGAAGTTAATCCCAAGCCAGTAAGTACACCCTTATCTTAAATACACAACTGCATTCACAGTGTGACCAAAATGGAATCTTTTGAGATTGTCCAAGATGAAAAATGATCCAACAAGCCTTTGCCTCCTCTATACACATTTCTATACCACCTCATGCTATCAAAAGACCAGGGGCTTCAGTGTTCACATAGTTTTCCTACTGAGGCATCTTATGACAGACTAACATTCATAAAATACATGGCAAGAGAGGAACTGGAGGCTTTGCAGAGAGAGGTTTTGAGTTTAGCTTTAGAGACATTATGCTAGAGACAGCAAACACAAGTCAGTGTGAGCTACTCTCTGGTGACTGAAAATTTCATACCTGTACAAGCTCTGGGCCCCTGATTTACAACAGGCTGTTAAGGGCACTGAGCCACATCTCAAAGATGCACACGCTCCCTCAAATCCCTACCCAGAAAACATGGTTCTAAACAAACATCTCAGAGAAAACAGCCCATGCTGTTCTCATGCATATGGAACCACGACAATTTTCTTTTCCTTCATTCTTTAACTTACCAAACAAACCCCTTTTCAGTAGTCAGCATTTCATTGCAGATCTTGGATTGAATGAAAAAGCTTCCTTCAACCCCCAGTAAAGAGCAAAGGAAGTAGGTGAGCTGAATGTACACATCCCAGGCTTTCCCTTCACTCTTCTGATCCCTTACGGGTCACTGTTACGTCACCATTTAAAAGTTTGCCTCAAAACAGGCAGATCTCCAGCACCCATGAACTAAGGAAATTAGCACTTGGGGAGCTCATCACCCAAACTTGCCTTATCACACTAGTGGTGATACCAGCTTTTGAACTGCTATCAGAAAATGTCCCAGATGAAGTCCAAATTTGCAATCCAGAGAAACTGAGCCCCAAAAGGCAGTAGCAGGTGGCTGGACAGAGACAAACCATGGCTAAGCAGCAACTCCTGGTAGAGGCTTCCCTGTATATTCTGCTGATGTCCTCCTTCAGAGACACTAGAAGAGTTGCATGCTCCTCTACCCTTGTTATTTTAGAAATGCTCTGATGATCATGCCAAGGTCAGAATTTTGACCTAGGGAAATCCCCCAATATCAGTCCAACAAGCACAGTAGGAGCACAGCTAGTAAATCAATCTGTTTCACAACTGTAAATTGTATCAATGCCCTGGAAGCTGTGAGCTAAATAAATACACTAAAACTGTGGGAAAAAAAAACCAAACAAAAAACCACAAGACCAAAACCATAACAAACTAAACCAAACAAAAAAGAAAACAAGAGTAAAAAACCAAAACAACTTTGGGAACAAGAGATGATGTGCATGCTCAAACTGTCCCTGTCAGGGTGCTGTGATGTTCCTGAGGTCTATTTGCAGTGCAAGGTAGGATTACTAGCTGGGTTATCACCATCTGGGCTTTAACTTTTGGTCAGCCCTAAAGTGGTCAGGCAGTTAGAATAGATGATCTTTGTAAGTCCTTTACAACAGAATGCTTCTATTCTATTCTATATGACCATATTTTACCCATGATTCATCTCCTTAATACCTATTTATATAGGTATACATATTTATATATAAACACCTATTTCTGTGAAATCTACTAGAGCTTTTCACCTCAACAACTTTATCTTTCTCTAACTATCTGCTATTTCAGAAGAGTTAATAATGCCTAAAGAAAGGAACTTTAAAAGCATTTATTTATTTTACAGGTTTCATAATTACACAACATTCCTGTGAAAAACTGCATAGATCTGAGGTGTTGGAAAGCCACACTGGGATTATCATTTCCACTTCTGCATACCAATAAGGTGGTGGGGGTCTGTGATGCTAAGATTTGGAGCAGCCTTGTTTTTCATGAACTGATTATTTACAACATTTTCTAATAAATGAAGGAGGGTTTTCAAACATAAGTAGGACAAAATTTCAATTAAAATCAAAACAAAACAGGATGTTTTTCACAAAACATGTAAAAACATCTTGGAAACTTCTTGTTGTAGGTGGTTGTGTGCAAAGAGCAGCAGGACACAGCTACAGAGGAAAAAATTCACAGTAGTTATTACACAGAAAGGGATCACCATTGGTTTAGAAAGACACAATTTGCTGGAGGCAAGGATAGTATTAAGACATGGTATCTGTACATAATTGTCCTCGTTTCATACTCTGACCTCAGAAACAGGCAGGGTCACAGAAAAGACAATCTGTTAAATTCACCTTTGTTTTGATTTGATATGAATGCTCTCTTTCTTAATCAACATGAAGAAACATCCACGCTGATAGAATTCTTCCTCCTATCCCCAAATTATCGTGTATGCTTTCATCAAATCCAGAAAAGTCCATGCTGTCCTGTGTGTCCCAAAGATCGCCACAACACTGGGAACTCCACAAAAAACATATTCTTACCGAATTGTGAGGTGTAAGAGATACATCTTATGAAGAAAGTATTGCTTTAGAGGAAAAACAGATGCATACAGAAACTCTAAAAAAAGCCTAAAAGAAAAAGGGAAACTTCCTAAAAGATATTTGTTCAAAGGGAAAACAGCCAGAGCTACTCGAGGCTTTCTTCTCCTGTAGTTCTGGATATTTCAGTAAATCATAAGCAAGATAAATACTTGTAGAACAGTTTTCCTCATTATTAGGCAGAATTAGATTAAAGGTCTTTCTATGATGTAGAAACAGGTGACATTTCCAGGGTTGCTGCTTCCTTTTTATTTGAATACATTTGCAGCTGTGTGTCTGTGTGTATATGCACCTATCAAGTAATTATGTGATCAACTGGGAAAACATGCATATGCTATCAAGTTTTGATAAAAATTTGTTTACCTTTAGTATTGCATACACAAAACACTGAGTGGTTTTATACACCCTATTAATTAAGGGAGGGGGAGGCAAAAGAATGAAAATTATGTAGGAGGAAGGCAAAAATTCCCTCAGACCTAAATATTGGAATAGTTTACTATTACTTACCACTCCAATGAAGAAATATGAAAATAAACCACATATAGATCTATCTAGAATCAGAATCTTAAGGCTTTATAACCTGACAATATTTTGCCTAATTACTCCCTACTCAGAAAATATAAAGCAGCTCTCAAGAAGAAAATCTTTAAGGAGCCAGAGTATTTTTCTGTTTGAAGAAAAAAAACCTCTCATCCTCTGACAGCAAGACCCCATTACAGAATGTGCTAATTGGCTGCACCCTTTGGGAGCTCAGCACACTCCACCTTTCATTTCAAGGCTGACACTGCACCTTAATGGGAGGTTATCACATTAGTCAGTCCCTGTTGTGAAACACCATGTGTGAAACTAGAATGTAAGTGCAAAATGACCGAGATTCACTCTGACTTCAGTGTCAGCACAAGGTTCCTGTCATATGCCACTGAGTGCATGTGATGTGTCTTTGCCCACCTTACTTACATAAGTATCATCAAAACTTTTCAGTTCGGATGCTGCTGTCACTTTATGAATGCCTGTTGTTACTTCTTTCTTGTTAAAAGGTGACTCAGCACAAAGCAAGTTATCATCTGTTTGTATTAGAATTTTCTTTATCAGCTTTAGGAAGGCAAAAACCCCTGCAACAGATCATAATTTTCACACAGCCTGCATATTTAAATGTAGCGATTGAGGCACGGACCCAGACCGGTAGGGAATCTGAATCGTTTATTCAAGGAAATGAGCTGGTTTTATACACTTTTCCAAGGCACAGTATTTCCTTATGTGGCAATTCTCACTACATGACCTATCCCGTGCTGCCACATCAGCAACACACTTCCTAAGTGTCCTTCTATGGGGTGGTCACTCACTGTTCACTCGTCCGGCAGCTCCCGGCAGGCTCCTCTCCATAGGGCTCTGCCGTGTGACACCTCCTCCCCCCAGGGTCCAGTGGAGACAAACCTGTGTGCCACCATGTGCTCCTTTGTGCTGCCATGTGCCTCTGCAGGCACGTCTCCTAGCCTACAGCTCACCTCTATCTTATCACTTCCCACATTTAAGTACAGTGAATAACATGGAGTGCATTTGAAAGGTATTCCTGTGCTAACAGAGGCTGCACAAGCTGTCATTTTGAAAGATGCGAAAAAAGATGGTTGGAGAAAATCAGGAAGGCCACAATTTTGTTGTCCATCTACAAACTATTGTAGAATGACTAGAGTAAACAATAATAAACCTTGAGATTCTTCACTGTAACTGCTAAATTAGAAAGAACTAAATTATACACACACATCCAAAAACCCCTAAAAGAATGAAAAACCACTGTTCCTACTCCCTCAACATATGAAATGCTAGCCAACTCTGTGTGTGAAGCCTGAGCATAAGCTGAACAGCATGAGTTCTACATGCACTGAACCACCCAGCTTGTACAATGAGATGTCTGATTCTTGATTCACAATACTATTTCAGAAATCACAAGCACATGAATTAATTATATACAGCCTTTCTGAAAAACATCTAATAGATTTTTTTTATCAAATACTGAAGCATTCTTTCTTTCTTTAGCTACATAGTCTGACATGTGCACACACATTCCCATTTCATCAAACAAACAAAAATAGTCAGGGCAAAGTAATGTTTTTTAATACCTAGGCAATCTACCTAATAATATAAAAGCTATACACATAGAAAGAAACCAAACCCCTAAAATGTGAATTTGCATCTCGCATTCTCTCTTAGTCAGTTCTGCTATCGTATTACAAGCCCCAAATATTTCTGTTGCTTCTTTTCAATTCAGGACACTGAAAAAAACCCCAATCTACATAATCAATTTTAGAAGCCAGACTAAATGCACACTCATTGTTCCCTCTTCCACAGGCGTCTGAAATTCCAAAATGTTGAAATCTGGCACAGAAGTAAACTTTTGCTATGAATCATATGAAGTAAAATCACATAGTTAAAATAATGGAAAAAATTACTATTGACAAAATCTTTTATGACATCTTCTGACTTATTAAGAATTGATTAGTGAAAATTGTGAGTGAAAATATGGCTACCTCTAATGAACACCTTGTCCAACACTTGCACAATGCCACTGCATGGGTGGCATTTATGAAAAACCCCAGATATCAATCAGAGCATTGACATCAGAAATAAATGCAGCCTGTAGTGGTTTTGGTTCAAAATATTCATTACTTACTTATTTTCCTTCTGTGAGATAAGAATTAGGAGAAAGCAAAGCAGGCACAAACCTTAAACAGTTGCAGTACAATGAAAGAGTTTTGTTACTAAGAGAATTAAAAGTAAAGAGAAATAACAAGAAATTAAAGCAAATCCCCCCCCCCCGCCCCCTTCCAGCACTTCTCTCCTTTTACCCAACTCGCACAAAGGATAACAGAACATGGGATTTTAGTCAGTGTTGCAGTTCTTGAAAAGTCTCTCTCTTATGCTTAAGGGAAAAAGGTTTTTCTTCAGCTGCACATGGTTCCCAACCTGCCACCAACAGCAGACCCGCCCGGAAACAATCAATCTGCTGTGGTGTAAAACATCTCTCCCATGAAAAATCTCACAGTTCCTTCACACTGCAAAACATGGGCCATCACATGGGGTTATTAATCTTTTTAAGGATAAGTTATTTTGGCCTGCACACAAAGGCTTTCTTTGCCACAAGTCTCTAAAAGCGTCTCACTGCTTCTGTATAGCCTGGCATAGGCATTCTTCACAATCTTCACAGGCCACACGTGGATTCTCCATCTCCCCATGTACTTCAAATGGATTAAAGAGACAAACAGTTTGTGGTATTACAGTTTCTTACCACGGCATGCAAGAAGTTTTTTAAGCTACACGTGAGAATCGCGGCACCGCCCTCTTTTCTCCCGTCTCCATTTCCAGCTCTGTCCCACGTGACTCACTTTCCCTTTCTCTCTGACTCTGAAGCTGCCATGTTGAAGGGTGTCCTTGTTCAGGCTTTACGCTGGAGAAAGCCTCGCTCCCTTTGTGCTGCTGGCTGCATGGTGTCCTCTTCAGTTCAGCACGAAGTGTGCTGGCTGCAGACAGGAGGCTCTGCCAGCTCCTGTTGGCTCCGCCGGCTCTGCATGGAGGGGAGAAGGACCCGCCAGTCCCAGGAAGCCGCACCAGATGGGTTTAGCTGTGAGCAGTCCATGGCTGGTTTGAGCTGTGAGCAGTCCATGGCTGGGTTTAGCTGTGGCAGTCCATGGCTGGTTTGAGCTGCCTGCGGCTCTGGGACAGTCCCCCCAGCGACCCAGGGTCCGTGCCGCGGCGTTGGGAAAGGCCCAGCCCGGCGGGGCCTGGAGGCTCGGACTCCCCCCACCTTCCAGCAGGCGAGCTCGGACAAAAAAGGGAAATCCTGCCTTTCCGTGCGGTTTAAATATGTAAATTGTGAGAAGCGTCATTAGTCTAAAAGACTGTTCATCAACTCAGGTTCAACCCACTACACAGCCATAGAAATATTTTAGATTTTTATTTTTTCAAACTACCATTTCATTCCATAAGGAGGGGTTTTTAAAACTTCAGATACTTTATTGGATTAAAACAGAGAGAGGAATGTAAATAAATATATATCTATCAGTCACAGTTACAGGGAGCAAGAGGAAAATGAGGCAGCTGAACACATTCTCAGTTCAGTGGATATGTCAGGCACTACCATCCCTAAGAGCTTGGTTCACTTCACAACAACTCAGAGCTTCTACTTCCTAAGCCATAATATTCTCCAAATTGTCCTTCTAAATTCAGGGTTCACTACTTTTTATGAAAAAGTAGAACTCTATTTTTTTTTTTTTTTTTCAGAAAAAAACCCCTGCATTTAAAATCCCACCTCAGAGTGCCTATGTGCTTATATTTGTGATAAATATCTTTATGGCTTAACACCATGCATAGCTTTTATTGTGCTACTTCATTTCTCAGGCTTTTTTTAAAGAAACTTCTTTTAACAATCAAAATTTTATCACTTCCATGAGTGAAAATGATTTTTTCAACCTGGAAATGAAACTTGAGATAATTTTAGTAAGGAGATAATATAAAAGTGGATTTTTTTTGGAGGCCTCCAGGGACAGTTATGCAGAAAGTCCACCAAAGCCCAGCCCCCAAGGGGGTGCACAGAGTTTTATAAGTTTTGTAAATTAGCATAATTGACAAAAAGCACCTATCAGGAGCACAAGTGGGGATGCAATTCCCCACCGGGTCAAGCCCCTTCTAAGTCTCCCCCCCCTCAGATGGGACTGTACTTTGTTGATGAAAATGTGTCTGAAGAGCTGATTTTCAGCCTTGGTAGCCAAGAACCAAGGCAGAACCAAGATAGGATAGGGGCCCTTGGAATATGTTTTGTCTTTCTGTCTAGGGAAAGGGCATTGGAAAGTACTGGGAAAACTAGACAGAATACAATAATAGGCTACAGGGCTCCAAATATATGTACAAAGACTACAGAAAATATACAAAATAAAAAACACAAACATCAAAACGGCATCAAGGGTATTTTATCTACTCTGATTTTGTGTTATAAGCATTTCACCTAATATCTCCTCCTTTTTTTATTATCCTTCTACAAATTCAAAAAAGTTATTTTCAAGATTAGAGTTATTTTGGAGATTATTCTAAGCGATTACATCAATGCACATTCCCTTTCTCAGAATAATGATTATTTGCTAGACTTGACTGCAAGCCTGTAGCAGCATTTGATCTTTCATTATGTCATAAAATTTATACTGATTTTTGCATATAGCTTGTATTTAAAAGCATTAATAAATATATTTGTAAATCCCAGATCAGCCATTTTCTTTTCATATTTAAGAAGGCTATTTCTTTCATGGAATGTTTCTTTTTTTCTGAGTGAACGTGGAAACATAAAAGTTGAAAAAAAAGTGAGAAGAAAACAGTTACTAAATTGGTCTCTAAACAGAATGAATAGACAATGAATTAGCAGATTGTTATATCTGAAGAAGAATTTTTTCTTTGGATTAAACAGGATTTTTTTCTATAAATCTGTATTTTTTCATTAAGTTGCAATGTCAAAGAATCATGTGGAGAAAAAGGAGGAAATTATTAACAGCTCTGATGTATTTGGTTTCTGAAAGAAAAAGAAACTCAACCCAAGTGAGATTTCTACTACAGAA
The DNA here is from genome assembly GCF_017639235.1 of Corvus kubaryi. Taxonomy (NCBI): domain Eukaryota; kingdom Metazoa; phylum Chordata; class Aves; order Passeriformes; family Corvidae; genus Corvus; species Corvus kubaryi. The sequence continues at coordinate 31,779,650 of NW_024581137.1, read as the reverse complement.
AAAATATTAGCCATATTAAGAAGAAACACTTCCTAAACATGTTTTGACAGTAAAATAGGGACTAATGAGATTGTAATTATCAACAGCCAAAGACTGTTGGAACAACAGAATAGATTTCTGAAGTTATTAGTTTATTACTTAATTAGTGGCTTCTATGAACCATAAAAGATGTTGATACTTAATCTACACAAGAAGAATTTAAAGGATAAGTCTAAGTGAATCTGCTGATTTGTTTACAGCATTACTTAAGCCCATTTACAAAAGAACTTTGTACAACTGTAGTGAGGAAACCATAAAACAACCCAGGTGTGTTTAAGTGACATTTCATGCCCATTATACAGCCTTGAAGACAAAATATAAATCCAAGATTTTAAAAACTCGTCAGCTGAAGCAAAATGTATCATGAGATACATAAAAGAAAACCATGACAGAAAACAGTCATGATAACATTTGTTACAATGAAAATACCATGGATCAAAAATAATCCTTTTCAATGGAATTATCTATTTCTTGACATTTATGAAAGATTTGGGAACTTCATGTAATGGGGTAATGCTTATGGTGCTACAGATTTTAGAGGGTTTGTTCAGAAGGCACAGAAAGGAAAAAGAACATTTACAGGCTACTTTGAAGGTAAGGAGGATGAGCTACTACTCCTCCTTACATCTGCACTATGAGCAGTAGCAGAGGATTGTGGTTAAATGGCAGCATCAACCAGCTTAGACTTTAGGGAAAAAAAAATCTTGCAAAAAAGGTAAAGTACTGAAATCTTTCATCCCATGATGTCACAAGATTCCTAACTCTGGAATTCCTTAAAAACAAGGGAAGACAAACAACCTTCAGGATGCCTCTGGTCAGATTAGAGCACAAACTTACTCTCAACATCATAATTCTGTGTCTATGAAGTGTAAAATTTCTGTGTAAAATGTAATTCCTGTCACCATGTGATTCAATGAGTTTAAATAAAACTCATCAAGGGAGCAATACTGGGAAGGCAGGTAGGTAAGGCAATACTGATACAAGTGTGGGGATCAAGGAAGGGATCAGAAACAAGCAGTTGAAATAGCAGTTAGTTGGATGAGTTAGTTTGCCAGGGAACGGAGCTTAAATCATTCTGAGAAATAAATGAGGAAATGCAAAAGCACTGGGAAAGTGCCAGAGTGAGAAGGGCCAGAAGTGAGAGGTGTTGTTCAGCACAGCTGTGATGGATGCTGCTGAAGCTGTTGAGCAGATGAAAACACAGAGAGGAACAGAGAAGAGAGAACACGTCAGAGAACTGCCTTGTGACAAATGCACTGCACTGAATCAGCCTCTTCAATACTGTCCAATTCCTAATGTCATCTTCCTTTCAAAAAGGGCTCTCTCATTTGATAAGCTGGGAAGTTATATTCTGATGTCCAGAGACTCTCCAGGTCTTTGCACAAGGGGAAGGAGACAGGCACACAACAGAGCAGAGAGTTAAGTGCAGGTATATTTGTCAAAGGATTTCTTTGTGGTGCTATGGCTTAGCCTATATGGAAGATGTAAGCAGAGGCAAATTGAGTTACTTGGAAAAAGTGCTGCTGATAGTCATACTGGGATTCTTGTCTGAGTGGGTAGGATAGCACTCTGCAAAGCAGAGACAAAAGATGCAGTGGGGAGCACAGTTTGTGCTTCAAAGCAGTTACAGAAGCTGAGAGCCTCTCTAACTTGACAGTTCCCTCAAAATCCTCAAAATATGAAATCTGATGGATTTATACAACATTTAAATGACAATTTCTTGCTTCTAGTTAAGGTAGGCACAGATTTGCTTGACGTGCAAAATAATTCTTTTTTTCAATCCATAACAAGCAGGTAAGAGAGCTGAAAACAATCTTATTTGTGTCATCATTTTAACTCTCTTTTGCTTCTTCCATTTTGCAATCGATATGGTTATTTCTGTGACACACACATTCTGCACACATGGCTGCAACAGCCTCACAGCTCGGATGGGCAGACTGCATGGGCAACGTGAAGCGTACCAAAAAAAGGCAGACAAACAAGACTGGCCCAAAGGACAGAACATGTCTCTCCTAGATAATTTGCAACTACAGTCACATCTTCTAGAGGTATGTACAGCCAAGCCAGAGAGATAATCAAATTTATGGTTTTTTACAGAGCAGTTTGGACAGCACTGCAATATAGATACAATTTTCTGCCTTTGGTCTTTTTTGACAATGACCTTCTAAAATAGGAATGCTGCAATTCCAGCAAATACAAACCTCTGCTGCTTTAGGTAAATACTTCATGTATTCTCCTAAACAAATGTCTTTCATTTGTTCTAAAAGACTTCTGAAAATCACGATTTTTTCTTAAAAGAATTAGGCTTTTTACCCTAACTGCTTCTACTGGTATGAAAACTGGAAACTTGTTTCCAAGTCTTCCTCTCCATTGCTGTTTGTTACCATACATACATACATATGTATAAATATACACACACACATATATATGTCTTTTTCCATCTTCAATCTATCTGTTCATGCACTATTAACTGTTCCTTTTCGCACAAATTGTTCTGATCTTTTTCTTTTTAAATGTGTTCAAGGATAACATGAAACACATTTGCTTCAAAGTTTCGCTTTCTGATTGTGCAAAATAGCCTCATTTAAGCCCTTCCTGCAAGGCAGGCTGAACATCTTGATGCTGACAAGTTTTATACACCAGTCTTAGATACTGAATGGTTTCTCTTGGTTTCCTTTATTAAGAGCGAGCCTGATTAATACAACTACATTGCCACACAAAATAGAAACGTTTTAACCACCATTTTAATGTCACATTTTCAGTGGCTACATGGAACCTTCAAGTCAGATTGCTAACATTTTTTCTTCCAGCCATGACCCTGAATTTGGCAGAAATGAGACAAAAATCCAGCTACATAATATATTCAGAAACTATTCAATGTATAGGAACTTTTTTTTATAGGCATTTTTTACTGCACTTTAAATTTTTCCCTCCTTGAATAGCCAAAACCTCAAGCACTATTCTTTTGCAGTTGCAACATTTAATTCTATTAATTTTTTTCTTTTTTTTCCCAAACATCAGAATATTGATGGTGAAATCAATCTAAGTATCAGATGTGATATCTAATTAGATGTTAAAATGCCACAGCTGTGCTATTTAAGTTTTTATTTTAAGAGCTTCACAAGTTACTCATTTTGTATTGGAAAAAAAATTTAAATCACTAGACATGCCATCATTTTTCAAATCTTATGGCGACCTGCTCAATTCAAAACCAGACACAGTATCAGTCATATCACAATATCATCACATCCAGAAGGCTAAATAAAGGAAAAGGAAAAAATTATTCTTTACACATAACATTCTTCTCTGGCATTTCTTTACTCATTAAATATTGTTGCTTCCATTTACTGGTAGCTTTTTGGGATCCCAAATTACATCTTTGAGAAAAATAATCTGTGATTCATGTGGCAATCAAAATGCAGATCTTCGATGGTTTACAAGCACTGCCAAAAATGTGGAAAGCTATGCTCGTATCATAGTTAAAAATGCTGAACTTGGGAGCAAAGAAGGGTAAACACGGGAGTGAGTCATATATCAGATAACAGTGTTTGTGCAGCTTTCACATAAACAGTAGTGCTGTGATCACTCTTGAGCTGTGCATATGTCAGCCTTACGTTCAGAAAGCATATATGCATTTTTTCTAACTAAAGAAAAATAAACTCAACAACAGTGTTTATGAATTTTTTTATATTAAACAATGCTTCAGATCTCTAGGACAGTACTGAATGTGCACAAGAGGCTATGTTGAATGCGTGCAATCTAGAGAGACTTCTATTATCAGATAATACAATCCATAATATGACAGTCACATTTTGATTTGACAATCTGACTCTATCCCAAAGGCTATGCTCACTGCACTTGCAACACAAGTCCAATCAAATCTCTACCAAGCTAAAAAGTAATCACCTTCTGTGAAGACCATTAGCAGATTAAGCCCCGGATAAAAAAGAAAAAAAAAGTTACATGCATTTATCAAAGGGCAGAAAAACAATAGCTTGTACATAAGCCATCATTTCAACTGTATTTAGGTAAGTGATTAGTCTTCCTCTTATCACTATCATTCAGTTATTTGACTTCATCATGGCCATACTGTGACCCAAATACAGTAGATACATCAACAACGAGATCTAGTCTGATTCCAGCTGCAGGCTTTTTATGTCTGCTGATATATTAGGCATGACTGATGGTAGCTCTCTTGGTTTTACTTACAAATGACTTTGTTGAAATTAAGTGCGTCTATGAGAAAAGTAAACCAAATTCCAGAAGTCATTTTGTTCTACCAACTTTAACAATCAAAAGGAAAATGGATTGTGTGAGTGAACATTCATAGTAAGGATTCAAATACATATTGTTATCATACTTTCAAAGGCCGCACCTTTATGAAATTATGTATTTCAGCACCGGGTTAGGAACAAAAAGCTGTTACATTACTAATAACTTGATACCAAACTTGGCTATTCTGGAATGAGCAGAACATGCAGGGCAAATTAAGGGGGTGAATATTGCAAGGTTTCCCTGAAGATTTCCACTGTCATTTTGTTCAAGAGAAACAATGAGGATTTTCCAAATGAAGTAGGCTTATCCTGTAAACTCTTTGAAACATGAGGCCATCTGCCACAAAAAACTTTGTTTCCACCACTCACAGTATGCACCCCATTGCTAGCCATGCCCTTTGATTTACATCATGCTATCAGAGCTTTTTCCTGCCTTTACGATGAAAATCAGAAAGGTACAGTTCTTGATTAATCAACTTGAAACCATGAAGTAAGAGAATATCCTTCTTTCTCTTACTGTATTTTTACAGTTGGCTTATATTCCTTGGAGGTCTTCTTTCAACCTCTAGTGTGTGTGGTAAACTTTCATTTATTTAATTCTTTACAACACTGTCATTTTTCTCCAGAGAGATTGTTTATCAGAGAAACCTTTTCTTTTACACGCCTTTTTTGGCGCCTGGCACAAAGTTGGCTTTGACTTTGCCCTTTTTTTTTGTACAGTCGGTATGCTTACTCCATAGGCAACCAAAATCTATTTATGATTTCTTCTAGGGCAGATATTGTTACTGACTTCCACCTCCCCCAGTCTTGTAAAATAAATATCCTTTAATATTTTCACTGGTAAGAGCCTCAGGACCTTGCTCATGCCATGCCCATTGACTTTGACTGTTACAGGACAATAAGAGTCAGGAGATAGAAAGGTATTAATTTCTATCTTTTTTCTAGACTCTATCAACTAGTCTAATTGAATCTAATTGAGGCTAATTGATATGGATGGTGGGTTTGGAGTCCATGTTACGGCTTTGTACCATGTTTTAGAGTGCTACGGTTATGAACCCTTAAATGCTTTCCACCCATTCATATCTTCAGCTTTCATTAAGGATCTGTCTCTGTCCCAGTCTCTAAATGTATAAGTCATAGACTTACAGGGCTGGTGCAGTGTACCACATAAAGTATGCATTTTCTTTGTATTGCCATTACATCTGGGACACCTAAGTTAGGCTGTGTTTGGATAGCCATTTAGCATGTGGAAAAAATGGACATTATGCCATCTCAGAAAAAGGACTGTACAGACCAGTGTCAAGCCCTTCACCCTGACAAGTAGTTCAGACACAGCTACATTTCTGCCAGGAGTGTTCTTGTCTCATGATTCAGATCTCCAGTTTGGGTAACAACTGAAGCACACACGTATGCCCACATGCAGCTATAATTAATACTTACCATAGGAGCTACAGAAATTCAAAGAAACATCAACACTTAACACTTGCCTTTGTTTCTCTAAAGCACTTTCCACAATGAGCTCAGGAACCCCAGACACTCTCTTTGGTTAGCTATTGGAGCCACGAGCCACCCGTGTTAAAAACACGATTCCTTTGCTGTATTAAAGGATTTGCCTGATCCTTCTCAGAGCCTACTGTACCCCTTCGCTGACCTGTGTGTTTGCTCCTCTCACAATTCCTTCTTAAAATATAACTTTAATACTATTTTACAGATTATAGAATTGCAGTTCACTGTGGAAAAGTCAGGATAAGCAGGCTTTGGAATGGAGTTGTGTCACAAATGACACCTGAATGGATAAACTGCTAGTATCTGACAGATACAGAACAACACTTTTAGTAAGTCATGCCAGGCTTTCTACACATTAAAAATTTTAGTCCAAAAGCAAGACATAATACACATTACAAATCATTTACTTCAAATCTTTAACAGAAAGAACAATCAGTAAATCCAATGCAAGGAAAAGGTCCAAGCCCTCAGAAAAGCAGCTTGGCTGTAGGACATTAAATAAGACCAGAAATGAAATTTAGAAAACCAAACAAAACCCATCACAAAATAAACAAACCAGACCTCATACCCATGGTTCAGGTTGAATGCTCAAGAAGATCCAAAAATCTCAAATTCCGCAGTGGCCTTACACAGCAGAGAACAAGCCAGTACATCATTCAACTGATATATAAATATACGAGGTCTAGAGCTGGCTTCTGGAACTGTCAATGACAAGGAGCAGGCTGTAGCAAAGAAAGCTGAGGACCACCTTTTTCACTGGAATCATCCTAAGGACTCTTAGGTCCTAAAATCACCCAGCAACCAATTATCTCTTCCTATTATTGGGGTATCTCCATCCTTCAAGGTATCAAACACATCTTTCAGCTCTCTGCTGAACAGACATTCTCATTTACTTTGTGTAGAGCCAAAATTATTGTTCACGGTCGCTCAAAGTTCTTATTCTTAATATTAAGAAGATCCTTAGATTGAAAGTTCATGGCAATCATATAGATGCACACATAAACTGATATATCAGTGTTCAACTGCTATTTCAATACTCATTATCAACGTGGAGAACTCCAGCCTCGACACTGATAGTTTTCAGATGCCTAAGTGTGGCTTATAGTTAGGGATCACATTCCATGTGTATGTAGTTCTTAAGGAAAAGGTTACACAGCCCCATTGTTAGTCTCTGCAATTCACTAAAACGTTGAGATAAGAATTCCTCTTAGTCTAAGATGAACCAGTTGACAGTCAACAAAATTCTTGCCTGAAAATCACTGAAGTGTTTCCTTGGTCCTCAAAGGATATCAGTTGTTTCTATGAAATTTTCTGACCTAAATGATCACTTTTAGATTGGTGAGATGGAAAAACCACAATTGTAGCTAAGGAAGAGCAAATGATAGTGTCCTGGGGTGACGTTATGAAGCCGCTTTATTCCTTAACTGTCTGCTCTATGCCCAAGGACGCTGTGCCTTTACGATGGACCCGGGGGCAGGGCCACGGGACCGAGTGCGGGGCAGTTGAACGGCTCAGCCCAACGGCTCAGGGGGCTCAGCAGGGAGTGCACCGGCAGCACTGTGCTGTTTTCCTGGGTTTCCTTTGTGTTCTAGCTAGCTGGGAAAAGGTGCTGTTGGTTGTTGTTTTCTTGTTCTTTTTTTCCCTTTCCTTCCCCTTGCCTCACTGCCTCCCTTCCCTCCTCGCTGGTCCAGGGAACATGCGGGGTGGCCCCAGCTGGTCTGAGCCCGGGTGTCTGTTCCCTCTCTGGGAATTTGTTGTATTTTGAGGTTTGTTTTTTTTTTTTTATCCTGTGCTACCCTGTTTTGTTTGTGTGCTAATAAACAGTTTGGTTTCTTTTTTCTCACTTTCACTTCTTGTGACCCATTTGTCTCATTGACAGAGGAAAAGGGGTGGCCCTTTTCCCTTCAGGGGAGACACTCACTCTGGAGTATTCCCTCCTGAAGTTTTATCTCAAAAACTGAGACAGATAGCCAGAGACACACGTTCACTTATATCTTTATTTATATCCCATATATGTGTAGCACTTCTAGACTACATGATCAGACAATATTGCCACCCACAAATTTTTTGATGAAAAAGAACTTTTTATACCTGCATATACATATAGCTCTGAGACCAAGGATGAATATGCAAAGCATGCCTCTATAATTATTTTTTAATTATTACTTTCCTATCACAGCTTGAGCTATGAAATAGATTATTCATGACTTAACCATGATGCCAGTTGGATTAGTTCCAAGTTAAAGTTGCATGACAGAGGTTAAAATTATAAAAGCTAAAGGATTAATTATTATAAACAACAGAAAGCAGTGGTTATTAATGGAAAAAACATATAATATATACACTTTATGGTCAACAAATATTAGATAACTCTATCCATCTTACACCCCACCTTCTAGTAAATCTTCCAAACCTCTGATAAAGAGCTGCTCTCAAATATGGAGTTTTTCCTCCTCTCACACTCCTACAAAAATTAGATGACCCAAGGTCAGTGATGGGTGATAGTCAGTACTGAGCCAAAGTCCAATTTATAGTACAATATTTCATAATTTTTCAGTGTCAAAAAAGTCAGAACTGTCATTTGATTAGCCGAATCCATTCCAATCTGAAAATGCCTCTGGCTTCAATATTCTGACAACATTGTCATCTCACTGAACTCTAAACAATACAAGCAATGACCCCTGAAAGAAAAGGCAGTTTAAGTTGTGTGTATGATTTAAGGGAGAACAAAACCAGGCAGGTAACATACACATACAATTAAAAATACCAGACTATTTTTGCATGCATGTAAACAAATACCAAAGCTTTCAGACTGTAGGTATCAGAAATACAAGTCTCTTAGCAGGAATGTATTTGTGATACATTATGCTGCAACACATCATTTATTTCACAGCAAGGAATCTGTTTCAGTGAATTTCATGTATACAGCTCTGTTCAAATTCAGGTTTAGAACCACTTCCAGGGCATGCCAGAAAGGAGGTGTACAGGCTTCAGCTTTCACTGTAAGGTACAACAGAGGACACAAGGGTAGCTACCTTCAGAAGTGGGTTAACCACCACTATACCCTTGCCTTCCAAGCCTATTTGCTTACCTTTTGTGGCCTTCCCATCTCTGGGATTGCAAAGGAAGGCCAATTTACCTAATGTGACAGTTGTATCTAAACAATAGCCACATAACTCAGCTTTTTCCACCAGTAGGATCAAATCAAGTTTGTTTAGTACACTGATAAATAGCAATGGTAATCGGACTGAAATCAGATAGCAGCAGATTTGGCATGAGTTAATCCATAGGTTTTCTGAAAGTCAGACGCCTGTTTCAAAGCATCTCACATAAAACTTTAATCTAGCACTGTACTTCAGTTTTCAACTATTTCGGTCTTCAGACAAAATAATGAGGGAGAAAGGCTGAATTTCTTTTCTTTGAGAAAATACAATGTTGAGGCACTCTCTCAGATACATGAAATCTCACAACACTTGCAAGATATACACTAAAAGAACTGGTAAGCATTTTTCAGCCTAGAGCAATTCTCAAGAATCTGATCCATGCATATTTGAATAACTTTTGGAGTCCTGCCAGACTGACAGCTACAGTTAAAGGAGGCCAAGACTGATATGTTAAATAGCACCATGATTACTTTTTATTTTCTTTATTTGGGATAGACGCAGAATCAGCCCAGCTGCAAGCCAAGTATGACTTTTAAGTCACTGACCAGAAAAAGAACATGCTTGAGTTTGCTCTTTCTTTTAAACTTGAAAGACTTTAAGCTTCTATCCTAAACATTATCAATAGCAACTAGGAAGAGAATTCATCAATCTTTTTTTCTTCAGTTAGCTGAAAATAGCAACAGTCACATAGACATAATTTTTCCTGAAGCATTAGTGGAATATTAGTGGATTTTATAACAGTGGCCTAACATTTCAAGTCAACAGCAGCCCCTTTGTCAAAAAACCCAACACAATTTTAAAAAGTGAATACTTAACAGCATGCATGTGGTGGCTGCACAGAATGCAGAGCCATGAATGGAATGGGAAAGATGATTCTCTAATTGAGACAGGACACAGGATCACCCTCTTCCTTAAAAACAGCACTAACTTTAGCATATACAGCGAGGTTTACGCCCACTGCCCTCCAAGTGAAAACCTTAAGTTTGAAATCGGTGTCAAAGTGTGTAGAGCAGTCTAGTCTTTTCATTTTTTACAAGACAGATTTATATTGCATTGCATTTTTTAATCAAAGCTACAGCAGACTCTGTCACCTTCCCCCCATATATAAAAACAACCATCCTTTGTCTTTTATTCACACTGTGTTGCAAAATACAGCTTTGTTTTGGTGTTGGGAGATTGGAAGGTGAAATGGAGGTCACCCAGTTCCCCGAGGTCAGCCAGCACTAATAACACCAGCCTCTGGAGAACACCAGCAGTGTCCCGTTTCTCTCAAGGTCAAGCAACTGCTGTAATCATCCAATGAGAGACTAATAAGACAATTTACAAGTCTTTTTTCTTCAGGGGTAAAGGATACACATCAATACTGCTCCAATGATTTAAAAATCTTGTGAACAAAATTTTGTTTACAGAAAGAGATTTAAAAATATGGAAAATATGTGCAGTAACTTCAGTAACAACCACTTAGAAGCAGCATTTTTTGGTTTTCAATAGAGATCAACTAATAATTATTAAGTACAGATAACACATAATGAAATCTGTGCACCTGGGCCTTAATTCAACGTGAGGGAGTAAAAAAGAAAATCAATGAAATGTGTTAATTCCTTTATTAAAACTATACATATGTTCCTGCCCTATCCAGAATCTTGATTACTTGCATACATGCAGACCCTGGCTTGGCACATGACACAGCCTCTCCTTCCTCACCTCTCTTGCAGATCCATTTCTGCTGGCCTCTTCCTTCTCAGGGGCTTTTCCAGCTCCGTTTTCCCAAATCTTAGTGCAACATCCAGACCTAAACTGCAGACTCCCTTACTCCTTCCAACACATTTTACCTTCAGCCTGACCCTAATCTCATCCCATATTTGCTTCCCTGTGCACATGATATTCAGATACAGACTTGTCTTTCCAAACAGCCATGCAGAGACAACTAAACAAACAAAAATGGGGTGTGTCCATGAAGGAAATAGGCAAATGGTAGCCTGAACTTTGGATATCAGTAAATCCTGCACCCACTTCTAAGCCATTGAGGGTAATGTAATCCACTTCGGTAGAAGTGGGATCAAACAAAATCTCTGCACAAATGCATTTGTATCCAAAAGTTTACAAAATTCAGAAAAATGCCCAAGTTAATATCAGATCTAGACGTTTGTGCAACTCAAACTAGAAAAGCTTAAAGAAAACAAAAGTATCTTCCTGCCTGTTTGATAAAGTCACCAAAGTATTTATTTTGTTAGTGATATATCTTTTGTTTTTGTACAGTACCTCTAGTATGACTACTGCTGAACATAATGTTGGACAATTACTAAAACACCCACACTCTTATATGAGAACATTGCCAAATTAATTTGCTATTTTTTCGTTTAATGTACATACGTATCAGTATGGAATGTACCGTCCTGTTACACAAAAATATCCTGCAATGCCAGAATCTGGCAATAGTACTCTGAAGTGATGCTACAGGAATCCTGAGCAGGCATAGACTTCTATATTCTATGAATTGCAATAAAACCCCCAAGTTTCATTACATCCTTTTATGACAGAGGTGTCACAAATCACCAGGAGTTATAAGCAGCTGTATGTCAAAACAAGATGCTGGTATTATAGCAAGATGACTTTCAAATTTGGAGCAAAATTGCTTAATTTTCTTTCTCTCTTGCAAAGTATTTTGCTTCTTATTTCACCAATTTACTTGAAGCCTGTGGAGAGACTTCTCAGCATCTCTGTCAGAAGACAATGACTTTACATTTCTGCTCTGAAGAAACGTATTGCATGGTAGAATAAAGTATTCCAGTCAATATGTGATTATTTTCTCTGTGACAGTGCAACCTTGCACAGAAGAGATTGTCTTCATCTTTTACTTTTATTTTTTCTGCCCCACACTAGATAGCAAATCACATTTTTACACTTTCACTCTTTTTAGTGCAATGTACTTGTTTAAAGAGCAGCAAAGAACTCTCATGTCAATATGTTAAAATATATCCAAGATCTGCAGATAAAGTGTTTTTGCTCTTCTGACTCAGATACCTCTTCTGAGATTTTTTTGTAATGATGGACATAACAACAGTAGTTTGGGTGTTTTTCAAACAAAATGGTCAGCACAACAGAGAAAACTATACATCAAGTGTGTATTTTTTAAAGGAAATTCTAAATGGACCAAACTGTGTTAAATGTGGATAGAATTAACTATATATGTATATTAAAAAAAAAAGAAAAAAGGAGGGAGTTAAGAATTGTCTCCTAAAAAAAAAAGAAAAAGGGAGGGAGTTAAGAATTGTCTCCACAATGTTAATGATTTTTCAAAAGGAAATTTGATTATTAACACTGTTCTACATTATGTCCACATAACCAGAAAGCACAAATTCTCTCTGAGACAACACATGCCACAAAGGGACAACATATTACTTACAGCTGGAGTTCCTATTAGATGCTCACTTAACATGTTAAAAACACGTTAAAAACATGTTTTTCAAAGTTGTGCAGCCATATTACGCTATCTAATTCTGACCCCTGATGACCATTTTCTCCAGGGCAAGGTAATGGGCCAGATACTCTGCTACTTAAACTCAGCCTGTTAGGACTGATTTTCATGAAGTTAAGGTGATACACACCATCAGAACCCGACCTGCATATTTGCTGATTGTAAATCTTAAATTGCTGTTTGTCTGTCTATTTTTGATTGGATAAGGAGAACAACAACAAAAAAAGTTAGTGGTATGGTAGGTTGGTATTTTGGGTCTTGAAACTGGGGGCAGGAAGGTGTTGTATATGAGGAACAAACAATTATTTCATTGTTTGGAAATAATTGAAAGCTTCTTTTTTTGTTTGGTTTTTTTTTTTTTAACCTTTGGAATGGAAAGTAGTGGAGCAGAATGGTACTATAGAAATATCCATCTTCTAAAGTATTAAATAAAATGTTCAAAAGATATGCTTTCTTCTTACAGAAGTAGTTGAAAAAAACCTCTCATCGATATATTCTATTATTAAAATTGTGCAATATAGCTACAGAAAACAATACAATAAAACTGAAATATTTGGGCACTATTAGGTCATAAGACTAGATAAGAACTTGCTTTTCATTTCACCTTCACTAGCATTTTACCACATTTTAAAATGCTGGGACATTAAGCAAAATAAAATGACACTGAAGCAAGACAGATGAATAATTGTCACTACTAGAAACAGTTACCATGGGAAAAACAGTACTTAACATACATTAATTTTATCATTTTCAATAATGTAAAGTCGAGGGTTAACTACAAAGCTTGAGCTATAGCTCCTGTAAATGTCTGATTAAAAATCATTCATTGTCAGCTTCACTGATAATTTGTTAGCAAATTACATCCTTCTACATATTTTTGAAATTCTTTCATAGTTAGATGAACTGGACAAAATGAGAATTTACATTTCAAGCCCAAATATTCCAGAGAATAATTTCTACCAGATGGCTGAAAGATGGAGCTATTCTTATTTTACTGCTGGCTTTGGATCAAGATTAACCATCCAGTTTTGAAAACTTGTTTCTGTTTCTCTGTACTTGGAACTAAAATAATATTTACACTCGCAGTGAACATTTCACAGTTTCTTCTCAGTCTAAACCATCTCGGATTATCAAAACCATGTATAATTGTGATTCAGACATCAAGCTGCAACTGTAAACACGTTAATTCCAAATTAAAGGTTCATTACTCACATAACAGAAGACAAGTTGAAGCATTTCATAATGACACAGAATTTCTCTTTTGTCTACTTTTGATCTTCAATCTATTTTGGCCTGAGGTCAGCTGGCAAACAGATACCATAGATTGATTTCTGTGTATGTGTGTGAATGATTCCCCTTTCCATCCTTTGGCTCCAAATTGTCCTAAATTGGCATTGACTATGATGATATTCAGAAAACAGATTTCATAGAATTCTCCCAGCGTTGGTTATAAATAAAATTTAAGGTTCAAAAGAAAAGAGCTCTTATTATATATTATATCTTATTCCTTAATACTCCAAGGGATTACTGAAATTGATCCTAATACTATTTAAATATCCACAGTTTAACTGGGTTCATCACCTTTCATTCACTGCATTCCCCTTTTGTAAGCATAGAGAAACTTACTGCTCTAGCAAATCCAGATTTTTCTACAAATACTGGATTCTATTTCCCTTGCAAAACCAAACACATTTCACTCTTAAAGACACCAGCCTAGGAAATTTGAGCCTGAAAAGGCTGGCCCATTTCTCTCTTAGGATCAGGCAGTATCATACAGTCAGAATGTTTATGCATGCAGCACAGAAGTTGCTTAAATGATTCCTTAACTTCTGAAAGTGTTTTTTCCTCTTGTGATGTTAACTGAAAAATCACCACTACAGAAATGACAGGTCTCTAGCAATTAGTGTGACGGAAGGTCTGTAAGGGAGTGCATATACAGAGTTGGCCAGAATAAAGCGTACTCTTTCCAACAGTTATGAAGAGTTTACTCTACAGAACTGCGGAATAATACCAACAGAAGCATGTGATCCATGCCCAGATACCATAAATCTACATGAACCAAACGACAATCCCTGTGTGAAGCCTCCTCTCAAGCACAGAACTGCTGCACTTCACCACAAGTAGTACAGGTGCCTGGCTGTTGGTGGCCAGAGAGCTGTGCCTCTTTTCAATATTGCTTTTGCAGCGTTTGAAATAAAAAAATATGGACTACCTGACTGTCTGGATGAATAAGCAGCAAAACACATGTGTTCCTCTTACAACACCAGCAGGCAATTCCTTCATGTTACAGCAACCTGGTCTGTGCTTGGAGATTTTTGAGACACAGGAAGGCAGATTTGATAGGAAATTACTGATCTGAACATAAAGCTTCTCAAACAGCCAACTCCTGCAATTTTTTCCAAAAGCCAATTCTCCTGTACTATAAGTTAAATAGCAAACAAATTGAACAGAATACTTAAACAGTTGTGATTTAAATCTTGGGTTCCTCTTCAGATTTAATCACCTATCTTTTCTCATTTTATATTGAAGGGCACAATCTTCAGTCTCCCTATATGTATCAAAACACATTTAGGCATTCTCATTTCCAGATTCAATCAGCTCAGGCATATTTACATATTTATTAGGAGAAAGGTTAATACAAATCATTCTGTTTGGATTCTGTTGCAAGCTTTTTGGGTAGGAGCAATATAAGTCAAATGCAGCCATTGCTAAATCTCTAATAACCTCCTGAAAGCTTGAGTTTTACTGTTCCAGTTTCATATGCTGAAATAATTACAATGATAAAATGAAATGGAACTTTTATAAGTGGGCTTATTATTCTGATTTACAAATGAATAGAAAACCTTTGAATTCATTGTTATATAGATTGTAACAATAAAGGAGTTTTATTATCGTTACTCAAAATCTGAGGAACTTCATTCATTTCTTGAATATAAACCCTGCTCATCCATTTTCATGGACTTGTCAAGAAAACAGAATTATGCAACTGTCACTCAAATTAAATGAAATTAATATATTACTGTCTACAAGAAAAGCAGGTGTTTACCTAGGAAGCTTTTCATTTTGTAAAGAGACAATATGAGATCTGCATGACATTCAAAATATTATTGGAATGATAAGAGAAGGAATATATTATAAAAATATTAATATGCCTTTCAAAGGGGGTATACAAGAGAAATATTGCCCTAATATTCAAGTTCAGTTTAGTGCTGAGTGCTGGATATAAATGCTATATATTGTAGAATTGGCTGAATATACTGAAAAACATTCACAAATTTCCAAAACAAGACGTGCTCTACACAAAGTGCAGCCCCACATGAGTAGGCTGTCTGTGTCACATCTTTGAGATGTGCTCATTTAAATACATTGTCTGCAGCAACAGCAAGATCAAAGAACTGGGTGGGATGGATGTGGGCTGGTTAGTGAAGGATGATATGGCAACGACTGACACGGTTCAACAACTTCATTGTCTTATTCTTCATAGACCATAACAGCAAGGTTTGGGAAGTGTGACGGCCCAAACTGGAGAGTAACAAGCTAGAAACTACTTAGAGAAACTGGAAATATGAAAACCCATAGAAGTAGAGATTATTTAGGTGTGGGTGCTGAACACAGGCTGCTGTACCTTCAACACCACTGTCTACGATTAAAAAAAAACTGGCAGAGGATGAAGGGAGAAGTGGTAACATCTGGGCAGATCCAGGGACCCAGAGGCCTGGCCAGCCCCAGCACAATCATGGTCAGGGTCATGAAGCACATCTTCTGAGAAATTACTCACAATGACAGAAAGGGTAATAAGGCAGTATCATGAATGTTCAAAAGAGATGTACCAAGGGAAGATCATTCCCGTACACGAAGAGAAAACAGTGCAATATAACTTGATTTCAAGAAGACTTATGTTCACTCCAAGAAGACTTTTTATGTTGACTCCTGCAGTATCCTCCTTAGCAAGATGAGAACTGAACAGACTTCTAGGGCAGTTTGAAAACTGTCTGGACTGCTGGGTTCAAAGTCTGACAAAGAGTAGCTCAAGTTGTAGCTGGTGCTCACTGTGAAGCGCCGTACCCCAGGGACTGATGCTGGGGCTCATATTGTTCATACTGCACTGTATTTGCCATGATATTAAATGAAGAAGACTGCTTGATACACTGAATTGCAGTTTCAACTCACAGACACCTTTAGAAACTTGAGGACCCTTCAGTGTGTTGCCTATCCTTTCTAATTTACCTAAGTGTACTCAGGTGAGTAACAACATTCTGTATCTGCAAGTTTCTTTTTTTTTCTGAAAGGAATTTAATACAAACTAAATACTGTTTGTGCTCATGCAGGGAGAACAGCTGTGCTAGTGTTTACATCGTTATCTTATACTACATAAATTATAAGATTAGATTCCCTACCTCAAACCAGCAACTCAGAATTTAGTAATTTCTACTAAAGTTTTCAACCAATAAAACCTGTTTCCCAGAGCTGCCCCTGATTTTTACATGATTTTAAGTCAACTAAAAGGACATGTTTCTAGTGAGTGAATTGTTTTATTAGAAAAACTGGTCCTTTCCCATTCCAAAGAGGCAGCTAAAATCAAATTTGTAATAGAAATAGCCTTCATTTGTGGTTGTTAACCACATTTGAGTTCCACATTGGAAAGGAAGAAAATGATCATAAGTCTATAAACTGTGGTGACATCCCTTTGCAATCACAGATGAAGAGTCACACAATGAAGACAAGAAATCAACCCTGACCAACTGGAGAAGGAAGTAATATGTTCCCCAGTAAGCACAACTAGATATTTTATGTATTCTACATAGTAGGCACCCAAAAACCTGCAAAAAGTGACAAGAAACATCTCAGAAACTGGAGAAGTCTACTGTGATCACAGAATTCCTCATTCCAGTCCTGTATATGCTACAGTTATACTGTCAGGGTGGAGCTGAGGTTCCCAAGCAAGCAGTGTCAATGTAGCACAGAAATCCATGTTTTCAAGGACTAGCTCTGGTTTGGTTCCACGGACCAAATTCTAGTTACGAGTAGGAGACAAATCAACTGCACTCCCAAACAGCACAGTTCAGCTTAGGTTTACCCTAAGGAATCCAACAGGCACCCAGTGATTTCCATCATGAAGGGAAGCATGGCAAATGGAGATCAATGTATAACTCCACACAAAAAACACATTCCTGTCCCAAATTAAAACACTAATGCAAATGTGCCTCGGGCACATAAGCCTGGCTTACAGGTATTCCACTTAAGAAACAGAGGTCTCCCAAGCTACCATCCTCAAAATTAAAAGGTTAGGAAAGGTTTACAAGAAAACACATGTAAAATCAAAATTGCTTATATATTTCTCAGAAAAGCTAAATTTATCCTATTTAGGTATCTTCTGTCCATGTCACAGTCTTTGCTTGAAATTCTCATTGCAGATGTGGGCGTTTTTCAGAAAAATAAAAAAATCAGTGCCAACAAAAACTGGGCTTTAAAAAAAAAAAAAACAAACTTTGCACAAACCAAAACCCAAACCCACATTTTCTTTTAGCTTGTCTAAGAAATACAAGGGCCAGATCATTAACTCAAAGTTCAATCGCAATTAATTCTCATCACAGAATTACTGCCTCACATTCCCTTTTCCTCCTATGTCAATCCAGAAGTGTACACAACATGCCTGTAACCAAAACCACTCCCAAAGCCAAATCAAAAGATCTAACACCTGAAAGTTCCCTTCAATCTAGGCAAATTTCCTAGCTAGCAGGAAATGTGAATTTCAGATTTTTTAAAAAATCTACATTTCTACAGCGTCATTTGCATTCAGAGTGATTGCAAAGAGTGCTGAAGTTTATTATTAATAAGGAGTTGTTTTACTCAGTGATTTATCACCTTCACATCTAATAAGGAGGAGGTCGGGCTGCAGAAAGGAAAACAATTCATTCAAGGTGGCATTTCTCCTTCCATTTTCAGCTGCTAAAAAAAATTAGCAATTTCTTCTTATTTAATGACTAGGTAAAATGGCAGCATGATCTTTTTCATTGAGGTTCACAATAAAACATGCTGCCCAAAACATATTCTTCAGAGAATACAACTTTCTGATACGACTGATCACTCTTCCTCAGTCAAATCTCCAATACATACCAGTAAATAATACTTCATGTCTTTTATTTTATAAATTTTACAGAATTATGGAATTTCATAATTCATATTACTGCTAGAGATGTTTTACTGTTTGATTACTGCTAGTCGCATGTTCTGTGACTTGAAACACTAGGATAGCTGTATTTATTTACTAGTTCTTGTCTGATAATTGCTGTGAAAGCTGACCAATATCTTTATGGTGCTGATGGATACAACAGTCAGTAAACAATCATAATGCCAACTGTATAAAGCAATTGAAAGATTAAATTTTATAGCATTAAAATAAAATGCTGAATTGACAAGTAGTACATTGCCTATTTTTCTAATGAAGTGGAAATAATTAATCCTTCAAAGCATAGCACGTGTCATCCTATTCCTCTTCAAAACATTTTTCATAAATCTCACAAGTTTTTCACTCAATACCAGTCAAATTTGCAAAACTCTCCCTGACAAGTTTTATTCTCTGCAAATGGTGGCCAACAAAGGGGAATCTCCTCATAGTCATCTAACTGTAATTTGCTTCATTTTTTCCAGCCATAGACCTTATTTTCCTGTTAGGATTATGGGGCATTCCCACAGAAGGCGGGTGACAAAGTGAAACACAAGATACTGAAAAGCCTCATCTTCTAGAAGCAAGCAAGGAGAATGGTTTCTATTTCCTGTTTATGCCACTCCACTCCCCTTGCCAGCAACATCATCCAGAGCATGTACTGGTCTCCCTCTCAACTCTAGTTTTATTTTCCACTCTGTTGTGCTTTGTTGGGGTCAGTTGTCTGCAGTAACAGAAGATCATTTGGGGCTGTTACACAGCATTGCCCACAAGACTCTTAGTTCTGACAGAAAGGCTTTGTTCATTTTTATGTGTATTCAGAATATCAAACCACATTAATTATTTTGTTTTGAAATGTCTCAGAATTATGGCTTTGATTTCTGTAGAGAGTAATTTCATCAGCTACCATTAGAAATATAAATCAAATTACATCATGCAAGTAAAGATTATTTAGGACTTCTTTCTACCAGAGTTATGGTACAGAATCAAGAGAATGAGGATAACAAGAGCAATACCAAACAAAAGCTACTGTAAGGACTGAAAAAAAAAAATGTGTATCTTCACTTTAAAAAAAAGAGATAATTATGGCAAAACACACTTCACAGAGGAAAAAGTTTGCTTCATGGAGAAAATTACAAAACGTGTCCATAGGAAATAGCACAAATAATTAATTTCATTTGCTTTCCGGAAACTTAGCTTAGACATTAGGAAGTGAAAACATTATAAAATTAAAAATTCATGTAAAAGAAAGACAGCTGACATAATATTAGATTGCCCATGAATATCGTGAAACCTCTACCAACACAGGTTTAAGACAAAGTAATCTTTCCAAGGCTGAACTAAATGTTCCTTCTAATTCAATTTTCTACAGCACTTTGACTTTGCCCCCTAGAACTGCATGTTCAGAGATTAAAAAAGAATACATTCCAAATGTCAGAATTGCCATCACAATATATTTTTAATGAGCTAGAAATTAGTATACTGAGCTTTGTGAAGCAAAAAAGTCACACCAGCTGAGCTTTCACTGTAGTCTGATAAGACAGCTCCTGTTAAGAAGTATTGTAGAGAAGGTTTTGACAATAATAGGGATTCCTATCTGTTCAGCACAATACAAGAGTGATGGCTGACACAAGCCAAACTTCAGACAACCCGGATAAAAGATGTGTTGTCACAGTACAGAGGATATTGAAGGAACAACAAAGAGGAAGACAGGATTGATGCCTGCACACATTTCATTAGAAAGAAAAATTTGATTGAATACTTTACTAAATGTAACGGATCTTTCAAACCACAAAGCTTACAATTAATTAGTCCTATCTCAAACAAACAAATGAGAAAGACTTATAACCATACAGAAGAATTATAACACTGACAGATGATGGCTTACAAGGAAAACCAAATGCACTGGTCAGGAAACCAAAATCTATTAAGTGTTGCCACGTGTGGCCATGTATGTATATATGTGCTATACACAAGGTGTCTAACATACAAGGTATTTTTTGTATTACAAATTTTATATAGTACTACATTAGTATGTTGTCTATAAAATAGATTTATTGTATTGGTAATATGGAAAATAGTAATGGGTTTTATAGTATGCTATATTGATGATATATAACTCATTCTTAACATGAGTTCTTTCTATGCATACATATATATGCACACACATATTTTTGTAATGTGCATCAGAAAGATCTCAGATCCAGAGGAAAACATTTCACTAGATACATGAAACTCACTTAGATCAGCTACAGCTTGTTTTGAGAATGAATCCCTTGTTTTCAACTCACAATACTACAGTAGGTAAAGCAGGTAAGGCAGGGACTTGAACATAGATTTACCATATCTCCAATGCACTCTATACATCTGAGGTGACATCAATACTTCAAATATTCATTCTCCTTATTTGTAGCTATTATGTCTGCTTTTAATGGTGAAGGAACTTTTTTATTTTATTAACATATTGCTAAAACTCTGATATAAAAGTAGTCCTGCTGTGCCACCTATAAATGGGGATTGTGCTTACCTTCTTTTAGTTTTTTAGTCTGCACCTGGGGAGATTTATGTCATTTCTTGTATGCAAATTTGAGCACCTGATAAAATAGCACTTGGGCTTATTGAAGATGATAAGAGACCAGTAAATATGGAAGCAAGCTGGTTACAGCAAATTAGAAATAAAATCTAACAGCAAAATCTTAACCTCTGCACTGGAGTAAAAATGCAACTTGCAGTTATACTCTTTTTAAATATAAATGCACACACACACATATGTAAAGCTACATAGCCCTCATTTACAGAGGATACATAAGCTATGTTTGTCTTCTTTAAAATCAGTTTAAAATCAGCAGTTAATAGACTATGGACTTAAGGAAGACTGTGGTTGACAATAACAATGTTTTCCTATTCATATTTTCTCAGCTATAGTAAACAGATTTTTCTTACATGACTTTGAAAAAGCATCTTTCTAAATTACAAAATAAGACACAGTTACTTTGTTATTCTCTGAATTTCAACACTGAAAAAAAATTTAACAGAAACTCCTCGAAAACAGGAAAAGGATTACATTTGAAGTTAGTGTATTCATTTTTTTTCCAAGGCAATCCCTTTGAGCTGCACAAAATCCCTTTCAACAATCATTCAGTTTTTCATGACAAGCATCAGAAACCGAAGCATAAATCAACAAACAGCAAATACTCTTTTGAGGATTTTCCTACTGACATATTTTTTGCAAGAAACACAGATATGCAGTATGTAGCAAAATAGGAGATGCATGCATTAAGGAAGGTTCTCACAGAGGAGATGCCCCAGACACTTAATAATCTTTGTGACCAGAACTGGACACAGCACTCCAGGTGAGACCTCACTGGTGCTGAGTAAAGTGGATCCCACTCTTCACTATGCTGGCAGCACTCTTCCTGATGCATCTCAGGGCACTATTGACCTCCTTTGTCACAGGGACACAGTGCTGGCTTGTGTTCAGCTTGGTGCCACCAGGATGCCCAGCTCCTTCTCTGATAAGCTGCTTTGCAGCTGTGTAGCCTCAGCATGTATTGGTGCCTAGGGTTGTTCCTCCCCAGATGCAGGACTTAGCACTTGTCCTTGCTGAACTTTGGGAGGTTCCTGACAGCACATTTCTCCAGCTTGTCAAGGTCCTCTGGATGAGAGTGTGACCCTCTGGCATACCAGTCACTCTTCCATGCTAAGTGTAATCAAAAAACTTGGTGAGAGTGCACTCTGACCCATCACTCAGATCATTAATGGGCAAGACTGGACCCAGCGTTATCCCTGTGGTATGCTGCTAGTTACTGGCCTCCAGTTACAGGCCACAAGTTGTAAACAGGATAGGAGTTCCAGGATCCTCTTTCGCATTATCTTTGCAGTTGCACCACAGAATGCTATAGATGTCACAATGTGCAACAGTGCTATTCCTGTATTACATGACAACACAAAGAAAATTAATTTATTCATACTACAGTAGAATACGGCACATCATATGGGTATAATTTCTAACCAAGAGTCACCTAATTTGAGTCAGTATCAACATGAAGAGAGCCAAAATAATTTGCTTCATCACGGTATCCACATCAAAAATCCAAACACATTGGGAATGAGAATTAATCCCTTTTTCTGTACCTAGCAGTGCAAAGCAACTCTAGCAGCCTGAGGGGTCAATAGACTGAACAGTAAATTTTTCATTAGATTTTTTTAATCCTCCTCATTCCCTGTTTTCTCTTCTTTTTGAATCTCCAAATTTCTGTTTTCCTTTGTATCTAGAATTTATCTTTCAGCAATCAAATCCTTTCTTTTGTCCCACTTCTGATTCTCTCTCACTGCACACCCAAATTTCCCCTGTCTCCTAGATCTGCATATATTAAACATCTTACTGACTTCATGTTACATTCAAATATTTGGATATCTGATTTGGGTCATCCTGTGAATAAAAGTCTGTAGGATAAAAAATTTTGAAGTCAAAACCATTGCATTAAATAATACATTCAGTATTAAGAAGTATTTTATATGTTACTCAGGATTTAAAGTAAAATGTCTTCTCATTTCTCTTTCTCCCTTCTACAATTTTCATTAGTGGGACCCTTTTTTGACAGCATTTTTCTCACATTCTGTACATTGCTGTGTATTTGTAGAAACGTAGGATGCCAAAACGTGCTGTTTATAGTCAATGAATTGCATCTTAAAATCAGAAAGGAAGACACAACTTGTTCAAACATCCCAAATGTCTAACAAAGCAGATCACTTGCGCTACCATCATTGGTCCCCTTAATTATCTGTGGTCCCCTAAGTAGCGTTTGGATTTTGGGAAGGTGGGGTAGAAGAAGATGTCATGCCACTGCTGTCAGAAGTCTCAGAGCAGTTGCTTGCCATGTCTTAATAAAACCTATGATTTCTGTAAGCTGGTTTTGGAGTTGGGGCAACAACTCAAGCACGGAGGAAGCTTTTCTTCCAGAGTAGCAGCAATTTACCAGTCACACCAAAGCACACAATATGCCCTGACAGGGCTCTCCCACTCTGTTCACAGATTGTTGAGTGCCCACTATAACTATTTAAAAGCTTGGCTTGCACCAAATTCTTAACAGAGCCTGAAAATCTAGCAATTATATAATGGTTCAGGGAGGGAGGAAGAGGGATGCTCTGCCCAATGCAGCCAGAACAGGCCCCACAGCTACTGACAGAATTTCTTTTGAGTAATTTCTTAGCCCAAATGACACTGATGAACTGGAGTTCATGGTGCCATGCTCACTCAACAGCCGGCACCACTCAGTGTGGACACAGGGCAAGGACAGCAAGACTCCTCTCTGAATTGCTGTTTTGCAGCATCACAGATTGAGGGTCAGAATGGACCCAAAACACTGGGTTAATTTTGAACCAGGTCATACACTGAAAAGAAATATAAAAAAGTATTAGATATAAACTGTGAATTTAGGGTAAATCCTTTATTCCAGCTGTAGGATGGAATTTAGAGACTGATATAGAAGTGTAATTGGTTTCGAGTGAAAAAGGCAGAAGAACTGATGTACAACTGAAAGAGAATGCTGAAGTGTGGTCAGTATATGAAAGAGCCATTTATCTGATTACCCTCAGTGGGGACAGTAATTTGTGGGTTTCCCTCCTGGATATTCCCATTTACACATTTTTCAGGAATATTTTAGTCTCTGAGGTGTCTTCCAGATTTAAATTTTGCATTTGATTATTTAATGCAATCAGGTCCAAAATTGGGGAAATGGATGACAAAAGAAGAAAGACACGCTACAAGAAGTGCTGGTTTGAGGAAGGAAAGAGAAGTGTCAAGGAAATAAGAGTAGAACCACAGGGCATGGCAGACCCCTTTGGCTGTTCCATTCAAGGGCTTGTCTTTCTTAGCGCTTTGTCATAAAAAGACAAATGTGCCCAAATACTGGTTTGAGATCCAGCATGCAAACACATAGCCCACAATGGCATTGTGCTTTTATTTTTGTCTAAGCATTCACTTAACACGCATTTTAAGTTCTTTAGCCTTGGATATTTAACTCCAACATGACCAAAGAAATTAAATCTTGCTAAATATTGTTACTTGAGGAGCAGTGTAAGGGATAGACAAGTTTAAAACCACATCATGGCAACATATGCAATCAATATTTAAAATAAGTTTTAGTAAGAAATAATAAGTTCTGTGTATTATTACTATACCTATGCACTACACTTTACAGCATATGCTATTTCCTCCATTACCACTCATTATTGGAGTAATGTATTACCAAACTCGTGGTAAAGCCTGCCTGTAAAAAAAAGAGTAATTTCAAAGATTCATGTTTTTACAAGGGCTGGATGCAGCCTGGTATGTTAGGAGTCCTGTAGTTCTATTCTGTATCACCAATACCCAGACATTTCTTATTTACTACATTATTTAAGTCATACAGTAAGCAATTAGATGAATGTGAGGAAGACAACTAAGAAGATACACTTACTAAAAATAATTCCAGAAGCCCTTCGACACATGGCACAAAACTTTGCCCTTCAAGAGACCTTGGCTTCATTCCTAGCACTAACAGGTGAAAAAACCCAACATAAAACAAAGGAATGATACCCATTTTTCCATTCAACACTAAGATGCTCACTAACAAACTAATGAAGCTCTAATGAAACCAATGAAGAGTGGAAAGAAGCATCAGCAGCACAGGACCTTGAAGGTGAAAGCTGCAGAGTGTAACTTCAGCTCTGTGATAAGGGTGACAAAGAAAAGCAAGGTCAAGAACACAAGCCTGTGTGAGAGAGCAGATCATGCCAGCTCAAAGAGAATGGGACCATATAAGTGTAAGACATTAGGACTAGAAGGCAAAGTCTCCTAAATAATGCATTCATATACTACACACCAGTCAAGGAAAACATCTGTCCAGGAGCTAAGGAAACACAGTCTGAAATAAAACCATTCTAATTTAGATGATGTTAATGTTGCACTAAATGTTGCTAATATTGCTGCAAGACTGTGGCAAATTTGTGATAAATGGGGAAGGAAAAAATCCCTACAGTGTTACAATTATACATTGGGACTAGAAAATCATCAGAAAATATAAGAGATTTAGATAACTAGGTAAAATAATAATGTGTGAATACCTAAAGATATTAGTTTCTTTCGTCTTTTTTTTTTATAAGTCATAAACATGTTTTGAGAGGAAAACATGAGAATATACCACTGTCATTGGAACATTTGGCTTCAGATTACAAAAGCAATTCAAAGAGCACCAAAACAATCATTATTTTTCCATTATTTTTAATGTGATTTTTTAAGTCTTATAAAAAAATACCACTTACGAATGCAAACTGAAAACACAAAGCACAGCAAAGACTGCTGGCTGAGGCAGAGAAAACGACAAATAAAAGGTTTTTTCTGGAGAACATTTATTTATAACAAAGGAAAAAATATGCATGAAATTGAACAAGCACCAGCACAGTTTTCTGTTTAAACATTGTTATATGTGGGTTCATCACCTATGAAGTTTAACTCATTATAAACCAACCTCAAATGTTTGTGGACCCACGGTTAATTTAAACAGGGCATATGATTTTTCAAAAGATGTTCTACTTTATCTTTTACAAACTCCTAATATGCCAAAAATAGTTTCAAATGCCATATTGCTCTGCTATTAAAAGATCA
The DNA here is from genome assembly GCF_017639235.1 of Corvus kubaryi. Taxonomy (NCBI): domain Eukaryota; kingdom Metazoa; phylum Chordata; class Aves; order Passeriformes; family Corvidae; genus Corvus; species Corvus kubaryi. The sequence continues at coordinate 31,753,375 of NW_024581137.1, read as the reverse complement.
AAAAGAAACCTTTATTGACACTTACCTGGAAAACAGTACCAATCGATTTGTCTTATTCACCAACTTTTTAAGAAAATGATAAAAAACAAACTAAAAGAAATCTGAATTGTATGTAATTGTATTCAAAGTGACATAAAAGAAAGAATAGAGGGATAAACCAAAATATACATAAATATTCTTCTGAAGTAAGTAATAGTAAATGTAATAAAAATTCTCAGTTTTCAGACAAAACCAGTGATGTTGCACTGATATACAGGCATTGGGACATCTCAACTGGCAGGAGTAAAACTTTGGATGTTGGAACATCTTAAAATTTCTAGTCTACAGTAATAAACAGAAGATAGGCAGACAGGTTCATAAGAAGCATATTTTCGTAAATGTTTTCACAGCATTATTTTAAACATTGGAAAAAATACTGATAATTTCTTTTATAATGAATAGGTAGAATCAAACTTTAAAAAAAATAGTGTATTTTCAACAGGGAAGTATTTCCTTGAATTACCCATTTGCAGCTACCATACACTTTTGCTTTCCACAAAATTATTATCAACAATATTTTCTGGCATGCAGGTTGGCTCGCATTTTCTTTCCCTCCTGGAAACAAAACCATACGTTTATGTTTCAGTTTATTACAGAAGATGCCCAAATGTTCTCCTGTGAGTATACATGTAATTCTCAGAAAGAAAACAGCCTCAATGGAAACTATGTATTATGTATTACAGTGGTCCTGCTTTGGAACTGAGCCAGATATTCTTCCCACAGTTCTGGGGGAATTATCGGCAGAAATAGTTCTTCCCAGATGAAGTGATACTATAGCTGTCCTTTACAAAATGGGAAAGCTTTTGATCCACTTCTAAGATACCAACGGTCTCCAGTCTCATTTCACTTCTGTCCTATTACTCTTAGGAGAATTGCATAAACAGACATTTTAAAGACACATCAGTAGTATTGTTTCTCAGTCCTGTCAACTTTCTTTCCCAAACACACTTTAGTATTAAAGATGCCCTGTACAGGTTCAGAACAGAGAGGTATATACATGTGTAAAATAATAGATTATTTCCATTTGAATTAAATATAAACAAAAATTTATGAGTAAATTCAGACAGATTAGCTAACTGGAGAGCAACTTCTAATATTTTGTCTGTTAACTCCTACGTCCTGTGACGGGATCCTTATTAGAGCTATATTTACAAAGAAAAAACATCCAAATTCACACATCTCCTATGGTGGTGATTGATCATGCAAGCTGCTGCCTCATACTTGAACATTATTATTGACAGTGGCCAATATTCCAGTGTCAGCAAAAACTTTTAAAAAAAAAGCTACTGCTAGTGGTCAGCACCTGATGCTATCAGTGATAGAGGAGCAACTCTAATCACAAGCTTGGCAGTACCACTGGCCCTGATCCTGCACCCTCCAGGCCCAAGCGATTGCAGTTTTTATGATCGGATTGGTCTCTGACCCAGATACTGTACTGATTATTGAAGCTTTCACTTGGCAGGAGTAACTCTGACCTACTGTGCTAATAATTTTGCTGATGGGAACTAATTAACTACCAGACAGTCTACACACTCTCTTTAACCTAGCTGTTAACAAGCTTGTAATGAAACTTCAATCAAGTAACACTGTGCCCTGGGTAAATAAGCTTGTACACATGCATGCACATGTGTCTACACTCTAGGATGATGATTACAGTCCTATGGAATGAGTGAAGGTAAAATGAAAACATGATAAAACACAGACTGAAGTGCCCTGTGTTTACATATGTCTCATTATTGACCAAGATAAGGATGCAAAATGAAAGTGGCTGCATTTCTACCTCTAGGGTACTTCATACAGGTCAATTTAGGACAATCCCAAGGAGACTTGGATACACACAGCTGTGTAAGTATAGCTCTTCTCTGCATTACTGCACCAGTGCTATGAGAAATGCGCACTGAGCTTTACCTAAGAAAGCACAAAAAAAAAGTTTATTACACAACTTCAATGATTTGAAGTAATTTGATATCCCTAGTTACTGTTCAAACAGACTAACTTCTTAAGACATTAGAAAATTGGGTGCCTAGAGTGAAGAGTTGCACATACACTCATATCAGAACATACTTGGTCATTTAGATGATTCTGAAACAATGTTTGCATCTATTAAAATATTGGTGTCACTGTGCTAATCCCCAGGATTCACAACAGCCATGGTTAAGACTTAGAACTAAATCTAACAAACTAAGAATTTTCTCCAAATGCTTCAGGTTGAAATACAAAAATAAAATTTAAACAAAAAACAAAGGGGGGATTACCATGCATGGCAAAAAATCCTGACATACTATATAATATTCTAAGTAGGCAGGAAATTCCTGTGCAGTCTGTAGGCACACATCACAAGTAATGGACCAATGTGACCAGATTAGCAGAGAAAGCAGAAGGTAACAAAATCACTGTGTTGATCTCCTCCTGGTAAAACACTCCAAAATTCAGAATAATCAAACAGAAAATAATCTTTTTTGGATTAGATTAATACATATTGAAGAAAAGCATGCAGATTGATTCTTCTTAATTTCTCTTTGATGATTTTGAGCTTTATCATAGACGGGGTAGCTAATGCCATTTGAATGAGCCATGCTCTGAAACAGCAGAAGCTCTTCAGAAAATAACCTGTATAAATTAACCTAAATATCACATTTTAATTGATCAATATCTACCAGTTTTCACTAAAGATAAGTAAGTGCGGCTGGTTCTATGAAATATTAACTACATGTACACAAACTTTACAATATAACTAAAAAATTAGACGTCTTCTGTTAAAATTGAAGAGAAGTCTAAAACTTACCTTTTGTTTTGTCTAACACTTGTAAACTGACACTCTTTAAAGTCGTCTATGCTACTGGTTTGCCTTCACCAGACTCACCTACACAGGACTTAGACACTTGGCTACATCATGTACTTTTATCTCCAAAAAAGAGCACTAAAATTAAACAATCTTAAATCAGGCTCTTTGACCTTTTCTGATCACTAGTCTCCACTCAACCTTTTCAGGATGAATGGGAGACATCTTTGTCCAAGACAGTTTATGCAGCAATCACAGTACTTCCTCTAAGTTAGATAAATTAGGTGGTCACTTAACAGGGAGAAAGGCCAACATCAATTGCAGCAAAGGTCACTCAGTTCAGTTATCATGTACTGTATTAAATTGTCATCACATCTGAACAGCAATTTCATCAATAACCCATCCAGCTAGAATGACTGTGAATGTTTGAATCCATCCACCCCCTCTATGGGGAACAGAGAGCAGTCAGAAAGCTCACATGTATCTATAAGGCCGTGATACCAAATGCCACAAAATAAACACCTGAAGAGAACAAAGGCTCTCATCCACCAGTTTGGGGCAAAAGAAGATGGAATAGACACTAATAAGCTAATGATATACAGTATAGTCTTTCCCACAGGACTATGAATACCATCCTATCTGCTACTACTTAAGAGTACAAACTCTTTCCATGAATCTTTGCCTCTCAAGACTTTTCGGTGTTCTAACAGTCACTCTGGGAATATCCTGCTCTATCCAGCATTCCAAAGTCCCTGCTTAGTTCTGCTTTCACCAGAAAAATGCAATAGAAGAAATACTTACTGGAAACTTTAAATAAATAGATACAAATGCTATCCAACCTCTGACACAGAAAACTATTTTGTTATTTTGATCCAGTTACTAACAAACTTCTAAATGTCAATAAAAGCCTCTTAGCTTTTATTGTTACGCTGATAAGGAAAGCATTATTTCATTATTTTAATGAAATTAAAATAATTCAGTAACTCTAAAATCCCAATAAATGTGAAGCATTCAAGCATATGAATTTTATGCAATGTAGCATTTATGCACTGTATGCATTCATATTACAAGGAAATGCAATACACGTAGCCTGACTCCATACAGGGGTTAGTTTTTTGGTTTACTTTTTTTAAAGAAATACAATTGATTACTTCTATTTCTGAAACTTTGCAAAAACAACAGTAGAGTCTATCCATTACAAAAATTCCAGACAATGCTGTGCTTTTATTTTGCACATAAAGTTTCAAACTGCTAACTGAAAATACGCTTACTTTTACACAATATCTATACTTAGATGTCTTTCAGATTTTCAAATAAATCATAATGTAATTTTCAGACAATCCATCCTGAAAAAAATATGAAAGTGAATGCCTGAGCACTTGCAGATGAAATTTATACAGCCTACTCAGGAATCTGCAAAGTAACAGCTGGTGCTACAGCTGTTACATTCAATCAGGGAAGACAAGCAATACCATATGGTGTGTTTTTCTAAAGCAGTTCTAAACACTGAACATCCAAGATACTATACTTAGGGGGAAGAAGGAGGGAGTCGAAACGCAACCATCACTAATAATTAGTCCAATCCATCACAAATAACTACCAAAATGATTTACCATTAATAAATCCTTACTTAGGAAATGTTGCCCAAAACCACAAAAAGAAAGACTCGTGTAAGCATTATATTTTTCATTTAAGAATCACTTAAGTGCTTTTCATTAGGTAAAAGAGTGTTATCTCTAAACACCAGGAATAAATCTAGAAAGTATCATTTCAAGTTGCACTTTCAAGCAGGAATAGCATCAAAAGTTTTGAAGAAAGGTACTTCAGGAATCAAAATCTATGATGATAAAATTAAGGCTCATACTTGAAGGCATCAAGATATTAACAGGGAAACACACATAAAAATACAGGTTTAATGAGAAAAATGTTAGTTTTCTTCCTGTTACCTAACAAAGCTTTTCTTTCTGTTTCTAACAAAGAATAAAATCCAAACTTCTAAAAAACTGTCAGGAAGAAAATTTTCTCTACACTTTGAGAGAAGAAGCTAGTTCTGGTTGACAGAGACATGTATTTATAGAGATCATGATTTTATCTCTATATTCTGAAATGCAGTTATAACAACCTGTCACCAAATCCACTGAACTAATGGTAGAATACTCTGACACAAAGAGAACACGTTGCATGAAAACAACATGGTGATAAAGTAGTATTAATAGTGCTGTGAGTTTTACTTCTAACCTACCATTGTATTGACAGCTTTACCATATGTGCTTCTCAAAAAAAAAAAAAAAATAAAAGCAAAGCCCCACAAACCTCTTTTGCAGCTAAGAACTTGGCATATATAAACAAATATTTTTTGAGATATACTTTTGTGACAGTGTAAACTCTTCAAAAATATATGTTTTAGAAAGTTTGTTTTAAATGTTCAGAAAAAGTTTAATACAAGCAATAAAAATGTTACATAATATGTAATTAAGTTGAAAACCCACATGAAAGAATTTCCTTATTTAATATATTTATTGCAAAATTCAGATATATGTTTCCTTATTTGTGCTCAGGTGCTCATTTTTCCTTACTCGAGGTTAGTTAGTTGACCTCCCTTTGAAAATTGTAAAGGGTTTTGTAAGAAGTGGAATGAAATTGTCTTTTTCATAAATGAGGATTTTAAAGACATCAGAACTCAAGTACAACAATCCAAAGTGTCAGCAACACAAGCTGTATTTCACAGCAACTTTTCCTGTTCCAAAGAGCACTCTTTATGGCACCTTCACTAAACAGGGTGAATCCATCTGCCCCACTACTAGTCCATGGCTAAGAATGAAGCAGATAAATGCCAAATTTTAGTCTGACACTTGATCTTTAATCAGTAAACTAAGACCATCTGCTGAGTTACAATAATCTGTCAGGATGTCAGAAATCCTGATACTGAGAAACAGACAGCAAAGACCTTTCTGCAATGAAAACTACATTAAGTAATTCTGTAGCATCACTACAATGATAAAGTCATTTCCAAGAATCTACTTAGAATCACCACAAAGTATTCAGGAATATTCTAAAACACAGAAGCATCAGATTGTGCTTGTGAAATATGTTCTTACAAGCACATAAGTAACAATAAAATAGACTAATAATATGCAAAGAAACTCTTAATTACACTAGGCAGAGAATAAATATTACATTTCAAAACGCCTTACCCAATTTCCTGTTTGTAAACAAACTACAAAATTATCTTGTTAGCTAGTGTGAAGAGTTGGATGGCATTGAAACTGCAGGCAGTCTTAGAGCTGGAAGAATGCTTTTACATTCATTACATTCCTGAAGTAGAAAGACTGTTTACCTTCCCAAATTGTACTGAAAAGCTACATAAGGATACTAAATTGGAAAAATAAAATCATCTTAATACTTCACAAAAACAAAGGCTAACCAAAATTATCAAAAAATAATGACTTAATTACTAATTCATCAAAAGGCATTGCACAAGCATGACCTTTAAAATTAAAATGGGCGTTGGTTCTGTGCTGCTGGGATCAATTTCTGTATCTTTACCAGCAGCACAGATTGATGCGTTATTATCAAGGCAGAAAAAAGCAGAAGCTTGGAATCATACTGAACTGCCTATCTCATAAATGGCTACCATGAAGTAAATTTCAGTTTGAAAGCTTTTCCTTTACAAATGTTTTTAAACAGTATGTTCTCATTCTGAAACTCTTCTTGATACCAGTTATTTTTAAACACACATAACATTCTCTGCTTTGAAAATGTAATAGCTATGAAAAGCTTATTTAGATACAAATCATTGCCAACAGCCAAGCCAAGGGTACTCATTTATCAGATTTCAAAATGATGGGTATTATACTTGAAAAATTTAATTCACAGGGACTTCTTATTGCAAGGAATAAATTCCTTCTTACCCACACTGCACTAAAATTTGATTTTTTTTTATTATTATTTTAATTTTCCCCACAAAATAAATAAAATAAATAATGATAAATAAATAAAATAAATAAAAATAAATAAATAAAAACCAAAGCACCTCAGAGGGGGTAAGAATCACATGAACAAGTAGCATTTTCCATTACTTCAACTCCGTAGAACATTTTTCTTGGTAGAAGCAAAAAGGAGAGAGAAATGGGCTGTGCACATAAAATAGAAGAACTAAATAAGAACCATCAACTACAAATGTACAGTAACTATTAGAATTATCAAAAATTTACATTAAAACCTCCCCATCACCCCCAAAATTACTTCATTACAACTGAAAACTTAAATGATGCTAGAATATATTATGTTAATCTAAAACTCATATATTTGTTTTCTTACCAGGTCTGCTTGATAAAGCCACATTGGCATTATGCTCAGAATAAATTCTAACAGGCACCCATATTTCTGAAGGATAAGGGAGTAGCCTCTTCTAAAAATTCTTCCAAACCAAGAGGAAACAAAGTGTTACATAACACAATTTCATCTTCTACTTCCCACTCCTTCTGATTCAAGGATTAGGTATTATTCCTTAACTAAAGCATATAGGCTAATCTATCTAATAGCTAAGAATCTTCTGAAAATGAAATAAGATCAAGACACACCTTATAGCTTTTTTTTTTTTTTTTTAAAGTGGATTTGTACATAGTTGTTTAAACACAAAACAATTGGCACTGGGCATTTTGTTTGAATGGATATTGTGCCAGCAACAGCAACTAAGACATATTCCTTTAAATAAAATTGAAAAGAAAATGAAAGTGCATGAGCTTCTGAAAAGTTAGGTGTAATTCCAACAGGACAGAAAAAAAGAAAGTTTAAGGACGCCTCCATGATGGGGAATGCCCCATCATTGTGATCTATCTTAAAATTTAAGGGATTTAACAAAGGAAGTTTCAGTGTACCGAGCTGCACAAAGAAAGTGATACTACAAAATACATATTAAAGAAGAAAAATGAATTTTTATTAAAAAAATATAAATTAAAATGCAAAAAAAAAAAATCTAGGAGCATCTCATGGAGACTATTTCCTCCTTTAGTATCCAGTAAAAATTGATGAGCACTTGCAGTGTTACCTTGAAGATACATTAAATTCACAGGATCTAAATGCATATAAGGTTGGATCCCGAAATTTTATCTTCCCAATGGAAAAATCAAACAGATGTACACTGTTATTGCAACAGTTAATTAGCTTTCTAGCTTCGTGCTAAAAAGATTCAAATTTACCTCTCTCTTTACCATGATGAAAAGAAGAAAAAAAAAAACATAGAGTTGTTGAATGAAATGGAATTAGGTAAAAAGCAAAAATTCCTGTTAAGATATTGTATAGATATGTGTCATATTTTGTTTATTAAGCTTACACTAAAAGTTTCTCACTTTCTTAGGAAGCAAGGAAAAAGTTGTGATCTCTCAATGTCATCTGCTGGATGATATCATGAGTATTCTATGTGACAAGGTGGCTCATAGCCTGACAAGTAGAGCACAGCAAACCACTGACAGCTTTATCAATTTCCTTACCTGGCATTCCAGGTTATCTTTGAGGCCGCAGGCTCTAAAGAACAGCAGCCTTCTGAAGCACCAAATGTCTCTACGGAGTGTAGCTGAATATTAAAATCCAGTTTTGCATTGCCATCATGATGTGCCTGATATTCAGGGCTTGTAACTTACACAGTTCTAGAATATCATTAACAAAAGCACCCAGCTGGTTCAGGCTTTGTCTTCTAACTTCAATTCATCTTTGATAAAAATTTTTAGATATTGACAGCATGAGAAAAATAAGACCATCTTCGTAGATCATCCTTCTCTTTGGAAGTGCATTATTAACACAACATGACAAAAGGGATGAACCACTATTTCTTGATGGAGGTAGAGGCCTATGGCAGTAAAAATATGTTTCCTCTCCAGGATACTGAGCAGTTATTGAACAGGCAGGTAAAACAGATCCAGGTCACAGGGACAAACATCTCATACAGCATCCAGTAGCCCACAGAAACAAAAGAGGGGTAGGATATGGAAGTGCTAATAACAAGCCATGTGAGGAACTAGGATGAAGACCTAAAAACTATCATATGTACCCAAAAAAAAGGAAAAACAGTAATTGTAGATGATTGATTTGAAAAGTCAGTAAAACCTCTGCAGTGTACAAAAACTTACTGTGTTTAAAGAACTAGTCTATATGTTTCATTTCTCACCTATCTTTACTTCTCATAGAATTCCATATATTTAAGAAAACAATGCATATCATACCAAACTGATGACAACTCAGATATCAGAAGAAAATGTCCACAACGTGGTTTTGTGTCTTTTCTGTTTGTGTGTATTGTTTTGTTCTTCTTGGTTGTTATGTTGCTTTTTTTTAATAAATAGGTTCTTCATGAAAAAACTCCCATGTGCTTCATAACTTTATTAAATAAGTGATTAGGAGTCAACTCAGTGACTGGAAAGTGTATGTATTTGGGCAATGATCACATTTCAGAAGGAAGTAATTCTCAATCTGAGGTTAGAAGTCACATTAACCCAATTAGAGTAACCATTATGTAAATGGCAGAGCCTGTGCTGCTTGGTGCAACACTAGTCAGTGGATTTATCAGGAAAGATTAGACTTCACGAAGTACAGTTCAGCTAAGCCATAGCTGAGGGGCATGACAACTGACAAATAGTCTACTTGAGTACTCTAGCCATGAAGGTAAAAAGGATTACAAAAAAAAAAGGAAACTAGCTATAGTGTGACATACAGACAATAGTGTAGTCTTTCTACTACAGTGATAGAAACTCCACTGCTTAAAATATTTACAATAAATGTAAAGCAGAAATTGGGAAAGACATGGCAGTATGAGAGGAAAGAAGAGAGAAGGGGTTAATTATTCAGCCTCATTAAATTTTTCATCAGAAGCAGCAAACTATCTTAGCTTGAGCATTTTCTTTTTCATTAGAGTGCTTTTTAATATTGACATCCAACCAATTATGTTCAAACTAATTCCCAGAATGCTGTGAGACTGTAGCTACTTTCAGAAGTTTTTCCACATTAACGAACTGTATTATTTTTTCATTAGAAGTTCCTGTGTGCTCTGAGACATACAGTGTGGAACAGTAAACCACCCTGAACAGAACATATTCTCCAAAAAGTCTTTGCCTTTCTTAATGAATTTCTATCTTCACGGAGTCCTCTTCATCTTTACTTTAAAAATTCAAAACCAAAAGTGGACTCCTCCTTTATAACCAATCGCAGCAAAATCTGTGAACTCTGTGCCTCTTAGCTCCAGACACAGGTGAAGTGATAGAACACAAAAGATTTATATATTTTTTAATTTGACATGGTATCTTTTATGGTCTACACTTCAATTTTTATATTTGAGGTTGTTTTTTCCAGATATGTCTGACTAGATTAAACTACTGTAATAACATTCTGAAGATTTAATAAGCCTTAGCTAATGATAGCTTGTTTGTTTTTTACAACAATGAAAAAAACCAGTTAACAAAAAGGCATTGTATAACCTGATTCATTATACAGAAAGCAGGGCATCTTTTTTTATGGCTTCCTAATATATTTTGTCTTTTCTTTCCAAAATAACTCTCTCTGGTAACATTTGCATAAAATGTGATGAATGTCCTAAAAGGAGGAGAAATTGCAACACTGAATTGCATTAGCAACTAATATAGGCATGACAAGACTGAAAACTAATTCTTTGCTCTTCCTTATAATATTTTCTCTTTAATTAAGTTGCACCTTTTCTTCATCTCAACTTCTCCTTAAACCCATGTTTTGTTAATAAACACCTCCCTCTAGTAGTGCTACTCATCACTCTCACAGGATTATAGGCAGACTGTATTCCACACATAGAATAATTAATACTACTACTACTAATAATAAACAACTTTCTGGATAACAGTGTGTTACTGTCCAAGGAACAACATACTTAGAAAGTTATGGGCTTATATACTGAAGAGTTCCTTTAGTTTACTAAAACAGCAAGTTCAGAAGGCACATATACAACCTCTCTAAAAGATACATAAGCTATTTTGTGAACAAATTATCCACCATCTTTCTTAAAATGGCTTACACCAAATAATAGCATCGATATGTGAACAGTAACAACATGTCATTTCCTCTGAGACACTTGTTCACTGGTTTGTCTCTTTGTAGTCTCATAATAACACTCTCATCAATAGGGGGAAGCCTATTTCTTAAATGAGAGTGATGAAGACATTATGTAAGCAACAGATTGTTATTTTGAGAGACTTTGTTCTGCATGCATGGCAGTAATTTTTAGTTCACTGAATTGTCACTCCATTTCTAATAATCAGTTTCCTTTTATATGTGAGGCTTTAGCAAAACACACCTATTTTAAATACCTACTTCTGCATCCAAAAAGTCAGATCTTTACTATTCAATTTTGGCTTCTGCGGACCCTGACCCTTAAAGACTCTTACTTTCCTGTTAAGAGAAAAACTAAGCAGTATACTGTTCAGAAGAAACTATGAAGCATGTAATCCACAAAATTCAGTGACTTCAAGAGAGGGCATTCGCTGTATCACATCCTCAGAGCAGTAAATGAACATCTTGCAGAGTCAAGATAAGAAAAATACAAAAGTGATACTATCTCAAAAAACGAGTTGTACTATAGTTATACAACTAAGTCACAATTTTAGAGTTACTTCCATCACATGTAATTGGCAGTATATCCGGTAGAATAGCTCAAATCTGTACTGTGACAAAAGAATCAAGATTCAGTCATAATCAGTACATATACTCATCATCTGGATTTCCTCCATAAAGCTTTTAAAATATATTTAACACAGAGGGTAAGAAAAAAAAGCGCTTATCTCTAGTGAATATATAAATCACCTATACAAATCTGTCGTGATACGCACTGTGTGGAGTTTCAGAGTTTTTACAGCACAGACCATAACATTCTCCTGCAGATCCCTACAAAGATGTGAAGTAAAGCACAGAAAATAACCTGAATTTCCTGGCTTTATGGTTCAGGTACCCAAACTACTCCCAGGGTGTTGGCATTCATATATCAAGTTGAAATATGGAGAGCCATAAGTCATTCATCCACGTCAAGTTAAGGACTACAAATCTTCCTTGCATGTTCTGTCACTTTATCACTCTTCATCCACTTCCTTTCATTATCTCCTGCATGGCACCAAGCACATCTTACAGGAACAAGTCAGTCTTTCCAATGCTACCATCTAAAAAGCAATGCTGACTGAACTTCATTTAGGATTATGAAAACAAACAAACAGGCAAAAAAAAAAAGTAGTTTCAATGACAACCTTCAAAGTATGCCTCTTAAAAATAGCAAGCTCAGCAGCCATGAAGGTGGAATTTCTAAAAAGGAGTTAGTGGTATAGAAAAAAAACTCCCAACATTTCATTAGATATGACCACAAATTCAAGCTGTGGCACTGTTCTAGTCAGGAATAAGAAGACAACTTAGATAACGTATTATTTTATTTATTTTAAAGTAGTTCCATTGGAACCATACAGCAGTGTTCGACAGTATGCTGTACACATCACACATGCAAACATGCACACAGAGTTAAGTGTATTGTTGGAAACATTGCATGAAAATAGCTTCCAGACTGATTCATTAGAAAATTCGTGTTAGTTTGAAAATTTCCATATCTGTTCATACAGGAACTTTCCCCTTCTCTCAGCCCCCTGAGTTTTTTCTACCTCACAATCTATTTTAAATATTTGATTTCAACAGAAAAAAAACCCTGCTGGTTTCTTGCCCCATGCTCTTCATGTTTGTATTCTCCACTCATGTCAACTTCTTTCTTCCTTTCTCTCAAGTGTCCTGGTGTTCTCCACTACATCCATTTTTGCTTGTATATGCCAAGTACTACAACTGTGCTAAAGCATTGGTTCCTTGGGTACTGTCTAATAACTATACCAAAAATCCTAAGACTCAAAGTTTCTTCTGTTTTGTCTTTGCACAGACCTACAGAAAACTGTATTCAGGTAAATGGCACTTCATAGATGAGCAGATTCCCAGTGCCACCACTGCAAACCATGTGCAGAGCTGAGACTGGATTCAAGATCCAGCAAATAAGGTTTATGTTCCCTGTTGCAAGTTGTAGCAGTCTTATGACTACCTTAACAGCTTTTTCCCTTCTTTCTCCACCCTATTCCTCTAATCCAGGAATTATTTTGACCGAAAACCACAAGAAAATTAAGTCAAGCAGAATAAAATGGAACACAATTCCTCACAATGTATACTTGATTAAACCACCAGCAGAACACTGCAAAACAAGCAAAATTTTACATAACACAAGTGTTCTTTTAGGATAATGAAACACATCTACATAAAATTCAAAACAAGAGTTTTGCTACTTGCAAATGCATTTTGGAACTATCACACAGAGAATTTACTTTCCAAGGTTTTTTACAACACTCTTTTCCTATGAAAATAATTCCCTCCTCCAGTATCCTCTAGTATGGCATCTTGAGATCAGCTATTTGAACTACTTTTGGCACTTGATGTTATTTGGATGCTCCTTTAGAATGTTAATAATTTATCTTTGTATCTTTGTAAACAGCATCTTTAACAAGTCTTAATTATGTTGTTTTGTATAAAGCTGTGGTACATAGGAGCACCAGCAAATGAAGATAATTCAACTGTTCTGGGCACTGTACAAACACAAGTCATTATAAAACAATATCTCTCTGTTCTATTCTTTATTTCTCTAATGGCTCAGCGGTAAAATAGCTATTCCCCAGCACACATAAGGAGAGTTATACTATTGTTCATGAATAAAAACATTTCATTTTGCATAATACAGGAGGTAGAAAGTAATAATGTCTCTCATTAAGAAATTTCTCATTGGATTAGCAGATGGCATCAACCTTAAAAATGTTTGTCTCATCACATCAGAAACACTTTCCAATACCCTCAAACTCACTTTATATAATACAAACAGACTGCGAGGAAAGGTCACATAATCTCTTTCCCCCTCAAAATATCTATGGAAAACTCTTACTGGTATTTGGGCATTTGAAAGCTTGCTTTCCAGCAACATCATTCACAAGGGATCACACAAGAAAACCTCAGTTTGAGAGTCAATAAAGGCTGCATCTAATGGCACTTCTCCCCTCAATCCATGCAAACACACCAGATTTTCCTTCTCTATTCCACAGACATAAAATCACCAAAACAATCTTGGCAATGGTCACAAAGTACAGAAGCAATTTAAAAAAACCTCCAGCTATTGTGGTCTACTGATGACTTTGAGCAATATCAGCAGCACAAAAAAAAAAAAAAAATCACAGTCCTACTTAATGCTGGGAACATGCTGATTGCTCCAATAAATGGCTCCTGGATTTTGTGTGAAATCCCAGACACTGATAAGTTTAACACTGTACAGCATTCATATGAAAATAGAAAACAATGGGATTTCCTAGGGGACAATAATTTGTGCTGGTGGTAACAAACTGCTTACATTAACTTTCATTTGACTAAGTTTTGATAGCCACATAATACAGTTATTTTAATTGTGATTATTTAGGAAAACTTTTACCCAATAATATGAATTTTTAGGATTTCTGTATATGGTTCTCTCTTCTAATTCTTCCATTACTTTAGTAACTCCATGTATTTTTTTCTGCCTTACTAGACAGAAATAGACATAAAAAGAAAGAAAAATCCATAAATAGAACCCAAGTCAATGCTACTGCTGCCTCCCATTGTAGGCTCTGTCAGCCCACTGCTTTTTCTGATGCGCTATGCAAACCCACCAGATCTTAAACTTCTGTTACCGAGAATTTTAACATATCTTACCTAAGGAACCCACCACTTTTTTCACTTTCACTAGGCTAAGAAAGAGAAACAGATTTTGACTGGACATGCATCTAGAAAAAGGGTCTCTCCACCCTGTTACAAAGAGAGGACTTGCTTGTGAACAGACCGCAGAAGAAGGAAAAGAAAAAAAGACACGTGAATCCAGGATGCAAACTTCAATAAACAGGATAAATGTATGCGTTGTCCTTCACCCCAGAAATTACTTTCTCACTATACAAAGTTTAATTTATACTATATCAAGTTTGAACTCAAAATATTGATTCCTACTTGTCTTTGATAATACTGTGCTTTATATTATGGGAATTGGGCTTTCTGCTAAATCTGGAGTTATTGTGTTAAAAGATATTCTGTTATCTGAATAACAGAGTGGGAAAGCAGGATAAAAAAATTACAGCAACATAAAGTGAAATAGGGAACTGTAAAGTTAAACCCTGGTCTATAAGGTCTTAAAAAACCTGAATTAATTCAAGACTGGATACCAGCCTGCAGAATAAAACAACCCATAGCTTTTGAGGCATTCTCCTATCCCAGCATCCCCAGTGAGCTGAGGGATTCAGCTGATCCAGTTAGCAAAAGCACTTCAGGGCACTTGCTAAAAACAATCGAGACATCCTCTGCTACCAGTACAACATTACCAACTACCATTTTCCACTTTTCTGACAGCTTCAAAATGCCATCCTACAAGTGAAATCAACCATTACCCTAGCATATAGTACTTGTTTATCTTAACTAGAGGTTTATAATACAAGTCACATTTTTTTCTGTTTTCCTACTTCAAATATGGCAAAATAACTGCATAAGAAAAAGAATTTCACAGCACAACATTTTTATCCAAACATTTAAATATTTACTTTGATTTTGTTAACTAAGGACAGAATACTAAACAACATTTATAAATAATTTCCTTAAAGCAACCATTTTCTGCAACTCTGCCAAATATTTTGTTGCCAGGCTGAACTACAAGTCTTTTGCATTAGTCAAAGACTTAATACATGTTTTGCAAAATTTCTTTTGAATAAAAAATCTGAAAGGATATTTTATAAATGAGGGCAAAGAGCAACAGTGATGAACATGCTTAATGAAAATGAATATTTCCTTATTCAAGACCCAGATAAACAAGCCCCATTTGACTACATAAAAGTCGGATTTAACTGGGAGACAACAGCAAAGAGTGAGATTGCTTAGATGCACAAAACAGAATGTAATAAAAGTGATAAATCCTAATTAATATGAATATATGCAGTGTATGTGTAACCAACACAATCACATTCGATCCTAGAGGATCATTTATATTTAACAGTAATTTTTCTTTAGCACGTTTTGCTTGAATAATTTTTATTCCTTGAAAAGGTGATGAAATACAATTTTTATTAATATTCCTTTTATCTTATTCTGTAACTGAAGACCAGAGAATCAAAAAGATGAATCCCCAAAAACACCTTTTACAATCAATGACAGTTTAAAAATCTTGACAGACCTCTCTCCTCAAGGATGTACAGGCACCAGCTGAAGTTCACCATGCCATAACTAGGGCTTTATTTTCCCTTGAAGAGGTCCTCATTGCCCTCTTTCATCATCATATGTGAATTCTCTTCATGACAGTTAGGCCTCAAGATAAAACATCTTTTTCTCATTTAGGATTTTCCCTAGCATCTAATCCTCCTCTTCAGATCATTTCTTCATAATCTCTTTAAAATCAGGAGTTTCCTAGTTACTGACACAGGCTTATCTGTCTCCAGTCTCAAGGTGCAATTACTGCAAAAAGTCTTTACTCCCGTTTGGAGAGAGAAGAAAAAAAAAAAAGAAAGGAAAAAAAATACTAAACCAAATGGGTAAATTTTGCCAATGTAATGGAACAGCTCCAACAAACAAGATGACACAGCTCTTGAAAATGTAAGTGCTTTAATCAGAGGTCTGGTTAGGTAATTCTTCTCTCTCCCTTTTTCCCATCTGATAATTCCTGTCAGTGTGTATTTAGGTACATTTTGAAATGCCTGCTGGACTGCCAGTCCTAGGAAGGACTTCTGTTCTCCTCAGGCATTAATATGAGATGGGAACACTCAGTGCACTGAAAATAGGACAGTCCTAGGGTCATACATGGGGAAAATAATTTAAATATTTTTTATTCAGTGATTTTATGGGTTTTAGGCAACAAAGATGTTAGAAGAGGAATTTCATAACTGTTGAAAATTCTATTTGTGGATCCAAACTATTTTCAAAATAGATTTGGCCCTTAGAATGTAAAACCTGACAAGGATGCAATGGTACTGATGTTGTGTTTGTTCCTCTCTCTGCATAAGGGGGAAACCAAGAGGCTGAAAATCAGAGAAACGTTGAGACCCAATTTCATATCAAGTAGTGAAGTGTGATTTGGTTACAAAATCCTAGAGTAACACCTTGAAACAGAAAACATTTGTTTATAGGCTTTGGAAGCAGGAGGCCCTTGTGTAGCCCTCTTCCCAAGGCCATGGAACAAGGATAAATCACATACAGATGGTGTTGCCTGAAAAAGATCAGAAAGTGATTACGGAGAGCTCTTGGACTGCAGAATTTGCAGCACTCTCTGGCTCCAGTGGAAACCACCTGGCCTGCTGGTTTCACTCCAGGCCTCCACTACCCCAAAAGTGCCTATGATCTTCTGTATGTTGCCTACACAGATATTATTGCCTTTCCTCTGATTCTTGACTGCATCAAAGGTTGAACAAGTTATCGTCTAAGGCCCAATTCTCATCTAGGAGACACAACATAAGCAGGAAAATATAGATACTTAATCATTCTCTTCAGGAAACAATGACTTTTTTCTCTTTCCATTTTAATGTTAAAACAGCACTGTTACCCACAGAAATCCTATTTCAAGTTCTACCCATGTTAAAAGGAAGGGAAAATGTCCAGCTGCAATTGTTATAACAAAGACGAAGTCTTGGTACCAACATTTGCAGATATCTCAAATAATTCTGTACAGCTACATCTGTCTCTACTATCTGAGATCTGATCAACAGTCTTTAAAACAGATAATGATAGAAAAGGCACTGCAATCTGGATTTTTTTCTTAGGACTTTTTTTATTCCAGAGACATTAATCCAACGCTGCCTCTACCACTTCAAAGGTGTAATGTGCACTACTTCAAGCTGTTGGAAGATCCAACTTTAATGTGCTAGAATCTTGTTGATTTTGTGCATTCTTCAGTAATTAACCAGCATATTATATATATATAATCTCTATATATATCTTAGTAACTGTAGGCAGGCATTACATCCAACACTGGCAGCACATCACAAATCAGCATGTCAGTTCATTTAACAAAAAAAAAAAAAAAGGAGAGGGTCGAATGCAGTAAAAGAGACTTCTTATGGGGCAAGAAACACCTATGCTTAGTCAGTTGCATAAAGAAATGGTAAATATATGTCCTGCATGATGAAATGACAGATGAAGAAAAACATGCATCTTCATGTAAAGTGAAAAAAAATGAAAACTTTATGGGTTTCTTCGTTTAGGAATCAGCAGTCATCACATTGTTCTCTGCAAAACTTACAGATACATCAATATCTTAGCCCATGGGGGGCAGTATCACACGGTTATAAGGTGTCTTTGAACATGAAAATCACAGAACGAGTCAGGTTGGATGGGACCTCAGTGGGTCATCTGGTCCAACCTCCCTGCCCAAACAGGGTATTCCCAGAGCACTTGGTACATGATTGCATCTCAACAGTCCTGGAATATCTCCAGTGAGAGGGACTCCACAACCTCTCTGGACAATCAGTTCCAGTGATTGGTCACCTGCAGGGTAAAGAAATTCTTCCTCGTATTCAGGTGGAACTTCCTGTGCATCTGTTTCTGCCCATTGCCTCTTGTTTTATTTCTTGGCAACACTGAGAAGAGCCTGGCTCCATTCTTGACAAATTCCCCTCAGATACAATTCAATAATATCCAGTAAAATTCTAAAGCTAATCATAAAAGTTCAGGTAGAATAAAAATAGCATTTAAGGAACTCAAAGAAGTTCAATGTAGCAGTGTAGAACCTGAAGAAAACAACTGCTCATTGCAAAGGAAATTACTCATGAACAAAACAGGTCATTAAAAATTCTTTTCAACATAAAAAGTTCAACACTTCACAGTGTGTGTCAACCTCACATCGATATAATCACCAGTCCTCAGTACCACAACTTCTCTTCCATGAGTTGCTAAAAGCTGTTGTTTTCTAGCTCAGATCATCAAGCAGATACACAGCATGACTCAACTCTGGGAATCTTGCTGTTTCATCACTTTGCTTTATTCTATGTTAGAAAACCAAAATGGCTTTCCCAGTGACCACACAAAATGAACCAGCTGTGTTCTGGCTGAATAAAATGCATACACCAGGTCTGCACAGGATGGAATGAGAAGTTTTGGTCAGAAATCCAGTTTAATCACTTGCAACTATAATCGACTCTGTTCATTTAAATGCCATTCAAAACTCTGAAGGTCCATTAAGCACAGCAGAACACCAAATACCCATTCTCTCAAGAGATCAAAAAAAGTAGCAAAAGCCAAACTTCAAAGCAGTTTCAGTTGGAGAAGTAAAAATTACTTGCTGATGGCACCCATATCACAGGATGAGTGAAGATTAGAAGGGACCTCTGGAGATAACTTTTAGCTCAACCTCCCTGCTCAAAGCAGATTATTCACAACATTGCCCATGCTGAATCAAAGATAATTAAACCCCCAAATGGTTAAACTGAGTATTGCAATAACCTCAGATTTTTATGGTAGTAGACAGGAGGATGGTAGTAAACAGGAAATCATGTCCCCTGAGAGCTTTTCATGTACTGGAAGCAAACACTTGAAATTTGAATTAGAACACTCCTCTCTTTCCAATGAAACATAACAAAAAAACCCTTCAAACCCCATAAAAAAAAAAAAAAGAAACTATTATTCTATAGAAGAAAGCATGCCTCAACTCAACCCTCATAACCATTTTAGATTATTGTCAAGGGCATCCTTAAGAAAACATAATGCAGTAAACCAGTATAGAAGACACAGAGTAGCATACACCAAGACATTATTTCAAAAACCTTTAGAAATAAAAACAAGACAGATGCAAGTCATGAACAGCACTTACAAAAGCTGATGAGAGACTAAATTCAATACAAAAATAGTCCAGTTCTTAAAAACTGGACATAAGAAGTCCCAAAAGGCATATAATCAAGCTAATTGCCTAGACAAAGTCTCAGAGACACATTCCCCTGACCTCTCTCCTTCACAGAAGAAGAAAAATGTCATCTGAATTGCATGAGCTCACTACTGTTCAGTTTTGTTTTTCCATATGACGCTTTTGCTGGACACTATACATCTTCAGACCACTGACCAGCAATTTTCCCAGTTCACTTTCTAGATCATCCCACAAGTGGAAGGGGGACAATAAAATAATTCAATACATAGCTAAGAAAGAGATTGCAAAAAATTTAATTTGGAGCCAAACACAGATGCAGTGTCTTATTCACTGCATCTTGTCACTCATCATTTGAAAAGAGCCACTCTTGTTTTTCATTACTTGTATTTCATCATGTTTTCATCTAATCACTGATGTTATGGCTGCAATATTTCTTACTGTAGGCAAAGCAGACAAGAGTGGTCACAGAAGGAAAGCTGAAGAGAAGAATTAGCTCTTCATCGGGCAATGTAATTGGATCATACCTGTTCTACACAAAAGTTCCTTAAGAGCAGTCTTTGCCAGGAAGGGAGAAAAGGGGGAGAAGACAAAAGCTAACACAGTTTCCTTCTTGCTGGATTAACTGACATGACTTCAGAGCACGTGTACTATGTGCAAAGTAAGTGGAGTTAAGTCCATAGCAAACTGACTGCACGTGTTCTTAAGTAGTAGCTCACTAGAATTATTATTATCATCCTCAAATTATGTTACTATTTTAACATTTTTAAATACAATCTATTACACTGTTAAATGGAGACATAATAAGATGCTGGAGGGTTTATATTGCTGATGCCTAGCAACTTAGAGTAAATGTGAAATGCTTTATGAAAATGTGATATTATTACTGTGCCTTTGTATAAACCTGTGCACATATATTATCTCTTTTTAAGCGTGTGTTGAACATTTATAAATCTGTAATGGAACTGGAAACTGTTTTTAGATTGTCGATGGTTTAAAAGGAAAAAAAGGGTCACTGTCATTGTGTAACTCATCTTTCAGTCAGAAGTGAAAGTTGCAAAGGATTTTCCGTTCTTCAGATTTCTCTTTCTAGTGTTATTGGAAAGCTTGTCTTCTTGTTTAAATGAATTTCCTTTTAATCTCCTCTCTGAGCTGCTGGATAGATGAAGCCTCTTAAAAAATTCAGGATATCACTGTAATTGTAAATTGATCTGCTTCTGTGGCAGAAGGCTGGGTCCCTCCATCCAGGAAAGAGACTGTCTTCTCAAAGTTGTTTTTCAGACAAATGATTTATCTCTCTTATTATTGTATTATTCTTTAATGGAAAATCAGTTTTTAAACAAAACTACTACTTTTTGGATTGTTTTATTCCTGGTAACATACAGGAAACGAAGCTAACTGCCAAAGCTAATGTGAAATATTTCCCAGTCTGAAATTTTTAAGTTTCCTAAATGAGAGTTTGACTCTACTTACATAGGAACTAAAACTGTATCAAGACAGCTAAAATGCACATATTCATCACTGCTTAAATCCTGAATTAATGCAATATATTAATAGACACAGGAAAATTCCCCGCTGATTTTTGATGCAGAGTTAAGGTTGAAGCACTGTTATGACTATGCAATCTTTAAAACAGACACGTAACTCATTAGGATCAAAGTAGGGGAAATTATCCATCTACTTTAGTGCTGAATCCACATACCCTATTTGCCTTTAGCTCTTTGGTTATGAGATCTGGCATCACTTAGATAATTTTACCTAATCCATCATTAGCTTTCATGTGTCCTATATTCTGTGGAACAAACCTAAATTTAACAAACCCAACTTCCCATCAATTACCACACTGAATATATTACACGTCAGCACAGGACACAAAGATTAGACATGCTGAACCACATCTTTCTTTGTGAAAATTCAGTATGTTTAGAGGACTTTTAATGATACTGACTCCAATTGTAATCATTGCTCCTTCTCATTGTGGACAGGCACTAATACTCTGATCTTTATGTACAGCACAGAGCTGCTGAACAAAATGAAAAACCTCAGAAGACACAGAAAATATATAAGAGATCCCAGTAACAGTGGCACAGAGTCACAAATGTGGAGTTTTTTAATTGCAATATTTGCTTGGATGGTAGAATCCTGTAAGATGACCTATTTTTCCCCTGCAATCCTGCCAGTAAACATTAGTTATTTAGATTAACTTTCTCCCTCCACATACACAAAGCACACAAAAAGGTTATTACTTACAACAAAAACTCAACACGCTGCTGTTGTGTTATCACAGCATCCTTACTTACCGGTCTTCCACAAATACACTGATGAAGTTTGAAATTCACTTTGTGCATGAGCATCCCAGGTTCCCAGCAGCAGAAGCACGAGAACTCCCACGCACCGAGCAGGCACCCCTGGACCACGGCAGAGAGAAGCGCTCCCCTCGCTCAACCCCATGCCTCCAGCAGCCTGCCGCTGCGTCCAAAACCCGCAGCACCACCACGAAACCTTCTTCAAACGATCCTCCCCTCTTCAGAATTTCCTCACGGGGAGAAAGGGACTGGAAACCTCTCTCCCGCTGCTGTGCATGGCAGTTGAAAAGAAAAAACTGTTTAACACCAGGGAACAATAGAGTCCTCGCTCGCTCTTGCTGCTGCTACTGCAGCAGCTCCTCGTGCTGGTATGGTCGCTGCTCCACGCTCTTCCATTCAGCGCTTATAGCAGTTTTCCATCAGCTAAAAGCGAGACAGCTGTCCGCAGGGGGCTCCAGCTGACTGAGCGGGTTATCTTGCTCTGGGAGGCAGCAGCAGTCATTTACACCAGCTGGAGAGAGTGAGAGACAGAGAGAAACAGGGATGAGGAGAAACACAAATAGCCCAGTGCTGTAATCTCAGTGTAGAGAGTGACTGCAAAAGGCTGGCTTCCCAGACACATCTCTCCCTGGAATATCCCAAATGATACATACTAATAAGAAAAGAAGAAATCATCATCAGACATGCTTCAGAAACAAAAGTCATTCAACCAGAACAGATATAAACAGAACAATATATAACAATTAAGAGAGCATCAGACATTCGTCCTGATAATCCTATGTATGCTGCATTAACCATTTTGTAAACAACAAAAAAATAAGTGATTACACATGCTTTAAACAGACAATTAAGACCTTATGAAGGGAAATAGAAGAAAATGTAGAAAAAATAAAAAAAAATAAAAAACCACTACCTTGTCTTGCATATATTTATCAAATGTGCTTCAGGTAATGGCATATAGCTATCTGCTATGAGGACAGATGAATATGTGTGTATGATAATGTGTATGTATGTGTAAGCACACCACTTCTGTGGTAGATAAAGTGTGCACGTAATATATAACACAAGATAACATCCTTTCTTATCCAGAAAGTATGTACACATATATACATGCATAAATGTCAACTGTGTAATTTGAAATAATTTGAAGATCAAGTTATCAATCATTTTACATATGAAAGTATGCAGGATACATTAGGCTGTCAAGATGCTACAAAAATGTGGAGAGAGACAAAGCCTTTCAAATAGGGATCTTTATCTCTCCCACCCACTACGCAGTGAACAGACACTATAACAAGCCTAAAGATTGGATTTCTGACACCTATAAACTGGGAAGCAAATGAGGAATTTTCAAGGAAACCAATATCATATTCAGAAAGTTACATTAAAAATAAAAAAACAAAACAAAAAAAAAAAAAAAACAAAACAAAAAAAAAACCCACAGTAAGAGCACAGGACCCAGAGTTGAAAAATGATGGAGCTATTGTTGTTTAAAGAAGAAACCTTCAGTCAACCTCTCTTGGGACGCCTGTCATTTTGCACAACCTTCCCAGACTCAGCCTTTTCACATGCATTAGATTAAAATCAGTTGTGATCAAATAATTCCCAAGTCCTTGCCTGTTTAAATATTCTGACATCAGAGCAAATTAGCAATGTTGAAGGTTGCAAATTCGTCTTTGTTTACTTTCCACTCTGTTACGCCTCTAAGAGGGAATTAAAGGCTCAGGGAGCTATAGCACCATGAGGCTGTGATTAAGAGAGATAAGCAAGTGTGGATTACTGTTCCTCAGCTGTTGAAAAACAGGCAACAATCAGGAGATTATAGGTTGATAAGGGATACATAGAAAGCCATGATCTTAACAAATTTATAGCATCCTGATCCAGAACTTGTACCCTCAGCTAAAAGCACTTCAGGAGGTACATTTTATTCACTTCTGCTACATCATACTGTATTCACTTTAGAAAGCATAGTTTCCCCTTCAGCCTTTGCTTTGAACTAGAGAGAACACTTTTAAAACAAAATTTTTTCTGAGTTCATTGATTTACATCAATTTTACAGCTACATTTGCAGTTAACTTAATCACACACATAGTATTTAACAGGCTGTGTAGAGGGCCTTAAGAATATTCAACATAATAAAAATAATGCCAGCTTCATAATTTATGAAAAACAGGATTAAGAATCTGAGGGCTTAAAGATGTTTTAAGAACCTCAGGAAATGTATGACAATAGCTGAATTGACTTGCACACTTAAAACATATGTAGCTTATATATTCCTTTGAAAAATTAAGAGTAAAAATGTTGACTTTTTAGCCAGAGCTATGCACCAGAGGAAGAGTCAAGTCTATAGAGAGACTAGGGGAAAAGACACCCTTTTCAGAGTTATTAAATACAATGGATTCTACCTAGAATTTTTTATGAATGTATAAAGAAAGCCTCTGAGAATATTTTGTACGTGACTCAGATCATCTGGAAACATCATCAGGGAACAGATCATCCATGTAGTTGGCACAATGAATCAAAGTGGGTTTTGACAGCAGAACAAAGCAGCATCATGACAGAGGGTAAGCACATGTACACAAACACTCAAATATTTTCTTATATTTATGCAGCTATAGGACCACATACTTCAAAACCAGTAAAATATAGATTATTAAAGTAAAATATCTTCACACTACTTTTCATGGTTTTACCATTTTTTCAGTCACGAAATCAATGAACTACAAAAGAATAATTCCACCATTTTTTTTTGTCAGAAGATATAATGAAAGAAAACTGTTCAGAAATAGGTCACAGAGACAAAATGGAAGAAATATTTATTATGCAAAAGTATTTTTGTGTCTGGGGGAAAAAAAAAAAAGGATCTCTGAAGAGCTGGTTTTGGGACACACTAAGTCACTTATGCAGTACATGCACTCATCTTTTACTCAAGACAGGGAAAGGACAGTGATACCCCAGGCCAAAAAGTAGGCTGGTGCCTGAAGACACAGACACCAACACCAACCTCATCAACCTAACTGCAGGAATTAGACCTCTGTAACAAAAGAGGGAATATATCCTGATTGGAAGTTTCAGTTGCCATCAGCATGCCTTTCTGGGAAAGTTGTTAGCCATTTCCACTCTGGTGTGTCTGAAGCCCTATTACCCTCTCCTATTTGCCGCGGTGAACACGGGACTTCCCTCCAGTTAACAATGCAACCGCTATTTCCAGCCCAACTTCTAATATATACTTAACAATCGTAATTTATCAGTTGTTCATGGCTTAGACATTCCCAAAGAAATGGTTAAGTATTTCTGAGAAGAAGCCTCTATACAAAGCACAGAAATAAACTATGATTGACATTAGTATCCATATCACAAACTTAATATGTCATCATTGTCCCTTAGAGCACCAACATGGGAGCCTCAGCAGACACAGTTATTTATTTAGATGTAGAGTTGGCACTTGGGGATATGATTTAGTGGTGGACTTGGAAGAGTCAGGTTAGTGGCTGAATTCCATGATCCTAAAGATCTTTTCCAAACTAAATAATCATAATTATTTTATTTGAGGCACAACAGCTACAAGAAGTCTGTAAACTACTCACACAAAACACTGACAACTTAGCACCTTTTCATTTTTCTGCAAAAAGTATAACTAACCTCAAAGACCTTTATGAAATGACATAGAGTTAGCCATGAAATATTGTAATAACTTTGCTCACATTTCCTAGCATTAAAAAGTTAGAGGATGACAAAATAAGCATGAAATACCTTTTATTTTACGGAAAGAGAAATAATAAGATATATACACAATCAACCTGGCGGTATTCCTCTGCTACCAGGCAGTCCCATGCTAGCACCCTTCTCTTTATGAAATGCCATGAATAAAAGGTTCAGGATCATATTATCTTATACCCTGATGATGTTGTATTTCTACATATAGTAAGAGCTAAGAGCATGCAGAGACTACTATATATATATGGCACATTTGTTGCTAGAGTAAGCAATACACGACAAAGAACTGTGTTCAGAATCACTTTCATCTGCCTTCAATTCACACTGGTTATGCCAAACCTTTAGGGAAGTTTCAGTCCATTTTTGTAGATCTATAGAAGATGTTTTACAAACTCTATAACTGTACCCCACTAAACCATCTGTGCTGCATGAGTACTAGACTAGCATAAAAAATACAGAATGAGTAGTAGAATAGCCCAAATTCTAAAGAGTGAAAAATGTTTTATTTATTGTGTAGAAAAGTCAAAGTCCTCTTCATCTAAACTGTGCTAGTTTTGATTGCTCTCCAAGACTTTTCCCCTTCTCTTAGGTATGAAAATGACAAATATTGCCAAGACAAATAAATCACCTATCTCCTATTCATTTAGCTCTACGGTTACAATGAGTTTATTATAGCCAATGCCCACTGGATAATAGAGTACCAAATATTTCTGAGAAGCTTTGTAAATTTGTAACATGCTGATCTTGTTCTGTTGCCATATGAGGTAGGATGCCCTTGGAAATATCCATTTCATGGGATGTAGTGATGCGGTTGCACCCCCAACTTTTAGAGAAGTTAGAAAGGTGAAATATATGCCCTTACATGTCTGTTTCCTTGTAAGATCCACGACCTAAATAATTCTCATAACAGTTAAAAGAAGCTTTTGTTCTCTTCATTCCCTTACAAACTCACGGGCCAAAAATTCTAGTTCTGCATTTTGTGAGAGCCTGACTTTCATGAGGATATTTTATTACAGTCACAAGTATATTGTAATAATTCTCTTCATATGGGACCTGCAAGAACTTTACTAGATATTGAGTACTTCAGGATGGAATAAGCTGCACGGGGCTCTCTTAATCTTAAGAACTCTTTACCAGACTCAGAAACAATCTCTTCTTTTTCTTCATATCTATGCTAAGGACCCCAGTCAGGGAAGCCACAAAAATATGCTAAACATGAAAAATCTGAAAAAAAAAAAAAAGTTAGTTTTTCAAAATATGACAGCTCCAGTCTTTAAGTCCAAAATTACACGTGCTGTGCAAAACTTGCAGCTGAAGTTATTATTTAGGGATCCTAAATACATGGCCTCTAGGTGTCACACTCGACCATGTCATAATAAGCTATTATGGATTTCTTTTTCTTTCATAGCAGGTAAGAGGCCTTGATTTTATCCTTTCAGGGTTTTTATGTCACATCCTCTTTGTAAGCTCGCAATTTTTAAAATAAACAAACCACCCCATCCTCTTTTATACAAGTTGTGCAATTATTCACAGTTTTCCCAGAATAACTGTTTTTGCAAACATTAGAGGTTTCACGATGCCTGTCTCTTAAATTTGTTTCATTCTTTTAGGTCATGGATTTGAAGAAAAAATTAGGAACTTTCAGGGTTATGTGTTTGAGCTGCACAGAAGAAAGCATCACATGTACAAAGCAACTAGAGTATATTAATAATGTGCATTTAAACTCTTCATTGTTTCCTGATTACTACAAAAAATTGCTACAAGAAAAAGTTATTTTTGAAAAATTAATGAAGATTCTACTGACATGAATGATTAGAAATATCTCTTCATCTAGTTATGACTTTATAAATGCTTTGCTTTTATTTAGGTAAGATAGCAATTCTTGGACTGATTTATCTTTTTTTAAGGTTTTCTTTTTATAGTTTGATTATATTGGGGGAGGAAGGGTGGTGTTTGGTTTTTAATCTATTTCATATCTAGACATTTTCCTAGCCATTCTTTCATTGGTATGGGGTGGTTTTTCAATTGTAGGTAACAAAATCGACGTCCTTGGCATGAAACACTCACAGTAAACAAGTATTCTTCATAAGGAGAGCGCACTGAGATACAGCCAGGAAGTATATCTAGAACTGCTTGCTGGGACATCAAGCTAGAGGAATTTAAGTAAGAAATCAATGAATTTATCCAGGAGGACACCCAGTTTTGGATAAAGATACATGATGAAAAAGTGTATTTACAATTTTTGTTTTCAAGTGTTAGTTTTGATTTGATAATGTAGCCAAAAGGCTACTGGGCTAAATAGATCAATATCATTGTGAAATGTAATGGTTCAAGAACTGAAAAAGATCAGATTAAATTGCCTAATTTTACTTTATGGCTTTAAACTCTGTGAATAAACATTGTTCTTTCTGCCCAGATTACACTGGCTTCAATGCAAACCACATGAAGAAGATCCTATCCAAAGATGAGAACTGATTGAGAAGATCAAAACTGACTCCATGACCCTTTCTGTGTTAATAAAATGGAAAAAAAACCACATGAGAAAAATGGTGATTTTTTCACTTAAAAGCTTTTGGTAACCCCTGTTTTGGGAAAGAAACTTGAACTTCACTTGTGCTGGGAATGATCGGTGTGCTCTTCTCATCATAAACTCCAAAGAGAAGTCTGCACAAACTAGAACCTCCTCTGTAACTGTGGTACGAGGATGCACTTGCTTACAGAGTGCTGAGGGTAAATAAAATTTGTGTGCAAAAGTGGAACATAAGTGGCTTCTAAGTCACTAGGATAGAATGCTTGGAAAACAGTGATAGGAAGAGCCAAGAAAACAGGCTGAAATCAGGATAAGAAACCTAACTGGAGAAAAAAACTTCAAGGAAGTAGTGACAACCAGAAATTGTGTGGCTGCGCTATCCACTGTTTACTCTTTTAATGCATTTGATGTGGCTCTACAGTTTGTATAGGTATGTGAATAAGACTGCACACAGAATGGACCTATTTTAATCTAACTTTCGTTATATCAGTTTCAGAAAGCCCAATAGGGACTTCACTAGTGGAGAAAACAAACCAACCCAGTTGACCATAACTGCCATTTAGAACCAGTTTTTAACTCCAAGCCCATTATACTAGATTTTCCAAGAGGTAACCAAAATACAGCATTTAATGGGTCTTTCCAAGTCAACTCTATTCCTCCAATGTATGTGTGTACTTTTGAAATTTGAGTTCCTTAAATCAATGGGAACAGCTAGCCCCCATGTCTAGCATGAACTTAGGCTGAATCTAAATGTTTATCTAGACAACAGGCATATTGGAAAAAAATAGGGGTTAAAACTCATAGTTGGAAATGCAAATAAGTAAAATTATTGACAGGACCTGAAAAGCAGGCAGGGAGATTTCAAAGACACAATGGAGAGGTAAGTACTGAAATCCCTGGCAAGGGGAACAGAAAGAGAATGAAATAAACAAAGAAAATCAGTGCCCATTGTCTTTGAAAATCCTCTCCAGGGAGAGCTTAGTAATATGCACATACCGAATCACCATAAACAAAAGCCACCTTCAGTCAATTTTAAACCTTTTTCTTATTAAAATCCTATTGATTGATCATCCTTCATCTACACGTCTGACAAGCCAATTTCGATTTTCAAGGAGGGAAATGCTGGTCTTCTTTTTCAGGCCATAAATCACTCAAACATTCTGTTATCAATTCTCAAATTAGTTAAGTAATAAAGATTAATAAGAAAATTAAACAAGGTTGATTTCTTTAGTGAGTTGTTGTTTCATTGGTGCAGCTTTTTTTAACTTAATCAATACATTTAGTGGTTTCCAGAAATGCACACTCAGTAGTAGCGACAAACACAATATAGGTGGAAATAGCTTTTAATAATTTGTTAACTTCTTAAGAGTCCTAATTTAGTAGGCCAAAAGTACAGCTATGTGTTTTGTGCTGGCTTCAACAGATCGATAAACAAGAGGAGTATTACTTCAGTAAACTGATTAGTGTATCTCACACCATTCAGACACAGGGTAAGATGAGGTGAGATTTAAAGCATTCTGAATTAATAATCAAGGTTCAGTGGGGATTTGCTAACTAACTAAGCCCTAAGATAGAACCCCATTATGTCATTAATAATAATTTGCAGAATCTTAGGTTATAATTAAAGTTACAGCACTAAAGATAATATCTCAAAATAAATCCCTCCCTCTCTAATATTATCTAAAACTTCACAAGTATGTTTTGTCATACTTCCATTATATGGTAGTTGCTTTAACTAGGATGTGGAAGGCAAATCTGTTCCTACTGATCAATCTTACTATTAAAAATTATAGGTCACTCACTGAAGTCAACTCTAGAGCAAACTACAATGCAAGAAGCAAATCTGAATAAGGAAGAACACAAAGTTAACAAATTCTAAGTGCATATTAATGAACAAAAGTTACAATTTCAAACCACACAGACTAGTTGCAAAATGCTGAGCTATGTTAACAAAACCTCCCATTCTCTGAAGTGCTGCCTTTTCTTCCTCCTTTTCTGCTGAGCATCATCCTTGCTTCCATTTCATTGCACCAATATTTCTATGGCAAAAAGAAAGCAAGTAGCCAAACCTGTGCATCAAGATAGCTGATATCACAACCACATATAACTGAATTTTCTACATACACATCACAATGCATTTAATGCATTCTCTGTGCTGATGAAAAAATTTTTCTAAATTATCGGCATTAGCATTAAAACTAGAGCCTCATTAAAGTGGATCAAACCAAGCTTAAGGTGATGTGACACTTTTCAGGATGGGAAAAACATTCATAAAATTGGCACCATTGTTCTTCCCTATGATCACAAAAGACAATATAGCCAGTTTTCTCCAATCACTATTACATTTGCACATCTGAAAATGGGATGAAAGCTTTCTAATTAACTGTTAGTGGGAGCTCTGGTGCTTCCACAGGTTTTTCCCATGAGACTCAAAACTAACCTTGGTCTAAATAACTGACATTTGCATCTTTACACTCTCTGCAGTATACGAGACAGCTTCATTTGATATACTGCCCACTGAAGGAAGAAATGGTGTGGAGGAGATTCTCAGTGACTGAACTATTACTGAAATATTACAGAAACTTGCAAAGCAGTTGTCTCTGGATCAGCATGCAGTTCAGTTGTTACCATCCAGTTAGATCAGTAGAGCATGATTTCCCTGGGACAAGGAAATTTAATTTACAGAGATGAAGTGGCGGGGAGAGCACTAAAAATTTGAAGTGTGAATTTGAAACCACAATGGCAATGTTTGAATGATGCTGAGTTCAGGTAAAACAACAAACTGAGTTCAGGTAAATAGATAGACATCATTTACCAGTGCAAAAAAAAAGATACATCATGTATAAAGCAAAAGTCGATCTTCACATAAAAACCTGTTTCCTAGATGTATCAATAGGATAAAAAATAAGTAATGATTATTTCATATTAGTGACTTAAATACACATATTAACATTAATATGCTAACTAGATGCTAACACAATTTATGTCAGCTTAAATTCTCTTAGCCCCCATATATAAATACAGACACAACACACAATTTCAGTTGTCTGGCTGATATATTGGTGCCTAAGTATAAGGTTACTTTTCTGAGACATCCCACACAGTGAACGGAAAATAGCAATCTTTGCAATATGTTGCTAAAATACTCTCACCACCAAGTCCACCTCCATACACTGCCTGCAGACACTTCTTCATGTGCTCAAATATTAATGTCTCCATCAGACAGATTGACTCAGAGGTATTTTCAAACCTTAAATATGTACAAAAGCTATTTTTATTATATTACTATTTAGTATTTTTCTTTATCAAGGACAAAATCGAATAATTCAGACTTTCACATGAAGAACTATGAAAAAAACAAAAAATACATTCTGCTTCCTCCAAAAGTTAATAGAAAACCATTATAAGCAACCTGCTTTGGAAACGTTGGAGGATAACTGAACCGTAAATCCTCAGATCGTTTTAGTCCTTTCTCCTTCCTACACATATACAAGCAAGACCATAACATATGTAGAAATTTACCCAAATCTGATTATTGTACATGGTCTTATCTAAAGGATGTTAAATATCTTATGGTCTTTGAATGCATCTTAAATACTGAAACTGACTGAATAGCCGGACACATTGTACCTCACTTAGGCTAAAGGAGGGTAGAATTCAATAAATTCATCCCCTGTAAAGCTACAGGGTTGCCATAGCAAAGTAATATACTGAGAGGATTCAGGAAAGAACTCCATTGTCAAACACTTTAAACATGCCTACACCAAATCCCCTCTCTCTATCAGTAACTGGTTGACTGGCAGTCAACAAAACACTTGCTTGATTTCCAACCTTGTGAATCAAGACTTTTTTTAATATAAAACTTAACTATATTGACTTGACTGCAATGGTCTCCGAGAAAAATTATTCTTGATTTGCAGATAGGCAGTTTGACAGGGCTTCCTCTAAGCTCCCAAGACCTAATTTTCATATCTGAAGGGATTGGTGAAGTACAATAAGTTTTCCCTGCTTCTGTTAAGGGTTGAGGCTTCTGACTTCATCTCCTAAGTTTTCTAGGTGCATACATAATTTTGACAAAGGGAAGAACCACACATCTTGAATCTTTGGCAGAAAGAAGGAAAATAAATCTTCCTATCTCTCTTACATGTATTCAAGAAGAAAATTGCTATTATCTTTGGCCAGGACAGAACCTCTTCTTTCCACCAAATATTTAAAAAGTTTCAAAGAGATCATCTATTACAGAGAGATTTTCATAGTGCTGTCTTTGTAAGAAATTCTACAGAAAGAAAAATAATTGAAATATTAATAGGGGATGGCATTTTCATTACATTCACATGTTTAGTACATAATTCAGAAATCCACTCTCTTTTTTTTTCCCATTTGAAAAAAAATTAATATTGCATTAATTCCTTCTCTTTTGTGTGTCACATTCTGTTTCACATTCCCATGCTTATGCTAATCTATAATTTCAAGTAGTGATCTTCACATGATATCACAATGAAACAATCAAAAATTAGTCTCTTTGGCTTTGTATAATGGAATAGAGAAGACTCTAGTCATTTGATTTCAGAATGGATCATTAGCCACTGTATTCCTAAACCATTTAAGAGAAATAATTTGAAATCAAACAATAAATAAACCTAATGCATACCTCTAAGCAGAAAGTAATTAAAATAGATAGCAAACATTTGCTTTATTGTCTGTTTTCCCCCTAAATTATGATTCTTGCAACAGTTCCTTAAAAGGTTTTCACTTAAACTGCATTGCAAAAATGAGATCATATTCATTGTACGCTCTTCATTAACTCAACTGATGGTGTTTTAATTCCTACAACATACAAAGTCTGATGTTCATTTTGCAATTTGACATAGCTAGTGTGTGCTGAGAATAATTAGCTTCACTATGACAGAACAAATTATTTCTTTGCAAAACACACACACCACTTTTTAACAAAGATTATTGGAAAATTTTGAAGGTATTTCTTGTCTTACACAGAAGCAACTCTTTCACGATTAACTAACTTTTCTGTACCCTGATTTTCCCTAATGAACTAATAACCCATGTTCTATCTGCTGGTAAACACTAAGAACTAAGAGATGAGAAATGACACAACACAAGTGTTGTCTGTTCTACTGAAACACATTGGATTATAAACAGTAAATGCAATTTAAAAGACTAGGGATTAACCAGAGAGACAACATCAAGGAAATTCGTTACAACTAACCAATTCATTACAATTTCAATACAGACTATTAAATTATGATGGGATACTGCCTAAGACTTCCCATAGAAAACCAAACACCACATCGATAATTTGGTGAACATATTATGTTAACATATGCAGGTATATGAATGAAGTTGAACAGTTACAATATTCAAAAATATTGTTCTTCTCACTCTATTCTCAGAACTACAACATGGCATCCATGATGTGATATCTGGAAATGTGCCTTATGTTAAAATGTTATGAACATCAGTACAGGCCATGAATCAGCAAGTGACAGAATAACACCTGAAAGTCAGTAAAGGTGCAACCCGATGTCACTGTGGGCTGATTTAATGGGTGGTGTGTGGCTGTCTGGCTGTAGCGGGTTGGGTTTGTAACCGGGCAGAAACACCAATTTAGTGTAGTGGTTTGGTCCAAAATACTCATTACTGTTTATCTTCTGTGAGATAAGAATTAGGAGAAACGCAAAGCAGGCACCAAACTTGAAAGAATATAAAGAAGTTTATTAACAGACCTAAAAGAAGAAAAAAAATCATACCACATCTTCAGAACTCTTCTCCTCCCACCACCTTTCTCCCTTCTCCCACTGACAATGTAAAAAGACAACCCTTAAGATGTTCAGTCTGTTTACCACTTCCATAATAACCTTGTTCAGTCCATTTAGGAAGAGGAGTCTCTCTTGCCCATGCCATGAAAACATTATCACAACAAGACAGCCGCCCGGGTTGGTTCTCTGCTCGCATGTGAGTCCCTTCCCCCCCCCCCCCGACTTGCAGATTTTCCCACAACTGCTTTTGAGGGTCCACTCTTTAAATTACTGGGGTAAAATTTTAAGGTTGAGCCGTTCAGAAACAAAAGTTCTTTTCACCCATCTCTGGGAGCATTTCATCTCTAAGAACAGGGGCCCTTCTCCTTCCCTGGGAGCAAAGGGTCTTCCTCATCTTCATCTTTAGGACTATCTCTGGGAGCATCTCTAGGAACTGAGGTTTCCTCCTTTTCCATTTGGAGCAAAAGTCCTCATCACTTCCATCTCTCCCTGTTCAAACTTCTCATGAAATTACAGCTGCATCAGCATCTGCCTATCTCAGCACAGGTGCTTTTGCTCACAAGTACAAGTTGAACACTCCACCCCCCATGTCTTCATGAAATTACAATGGGTACTCTGATGTATCATAGCTTCAGAACAGAATTTCAGCTTTAAGCATCTCCTCCTTCTCTTCCCTCAGGTTTTCAGCTCTTCACAGCACTAAAAGGGTTAATCTCACCTAGGCCTTGCAGCTGGTATGTGGCTTATCGCTGTTGGTCACCTGACCTCTGCCGGACAGCGATGCAGCTTTAGCTGAATCTTGGCAGCACTGGAGAGGGGGAGCCGCCCGTCTGCCCATAGCAGGGCTGTGGGAGGGGTTCACATGTGGAACAGGGCCCATCGGCTCCAGGATGGCCGTGGCCCGGCCCGGCCTGGCCCGACCAGGGCCTGGGCCAGGCCCGCTGGCCCCCCCATGGGGCCTGCAGCCACCTGTCCCAGCACTGGAAATGAGAGAGAGCTGGGGAGGGAGTTTGTCTATTCTTAAGTGTGGGTCACAGAGGCAGTCACAATTTTAAGTGGCTCAAAGAATTGTCCATATTCAAACTGGCCAGCTGATAGGTTCTGTCAGGTCACAGAGGAAGCTGTAAGCACCCCTTAGCAAGGACATCACTTCTGGGACTATGCTTGCTAACCCATGACACTGGCCAACACACACAAACACACGCACACAGAGTTTGCAGGGAAGTACTACTTACCTTGCAGATGCAGAGTGCCCAGACTTGGAGAAGTGCGGGATGTCACTAACCCACTGCCCAAAGCCTGACTCTGGGACCAGTTAGAGAGAACGCTGCCTTCTCTCCTCAGCCCAGTGCCAAGTTGCCACAGTGCTAAGTGTGGCATGTGTCAGGTAACTTTCCAGATGTGCATGTTTGTGTTTGCACAAGTGAGATTTCCTGCACAGAGCCCATCCTTCCTTGTTTGGTCCACTAACAAATCGTGCATAACAGCAGTCTTTTGTCTAGAGTTCAACTGCCCCTCTCCCCATCAAAACACAGTCAGAACCTTCTCCCCAAATGGTGGTATTTTATGCTCCCCTTAACAGAAATAAGACTTGACCTTATTGTATTTCCTAAAAGCCTAAAGCAACAGAACTAATCCTTCAGTCAAAGAACAACCACTGGAATCTCTCTTATTCCTTATTCCCCTCACTAATGGTATCCAAGGTGTTTTTGCAGTAGTAGTATTATAACCTCTTACTGTAGTATAACAGTGTAGGCTCCATGAGGTAGACATAGACTTTGGACTTTAGGCCAATCACACCTCCTTGAATATCACTCAGACGGAAGAAGACAGTTACTGTGATCTTCAAAAAAAACCATGCAATGCTAATGCTGCATCCAGAAACACTAGTGTGGGCTTCTTCTCTGACTAATATATGAGTATCATCATCATGGGATACAGCAGTAATCCTAGCCTAATCACATAAAGTTTCAAATTCATTTGGCAAGAACAAGAGAAACAAACTCCAACAATACATAAATCAGAACTATGTATAGAACTGAATATCACACCTCCTACATAAAGAAACAGAAACACCATACTGAACTAGGCCTGTACATAAACTGAGAGTTGATAATGTTGAGATTTAGCCACCTGTACATAAAACTACCAAAACCAATCAGACTTTTCTATAACACTAACATTCTACATAGAAAAAATAAGAAATTTAGAAACAAAACCAAAACAGAAAACAAAAGTGTCATGGTTTAGTATAGTTTGGGTTTTTAGTAAAGAGGGCAACAACAAAGATAGACACAAACTTCAAAACCCAACCCAAACCTAAACCAAAAGCCACTAAACCCCAAGCCCACCCAGAATACAACCTTAAGATTAAGCACAATGGTGGCAGGAGAGCACAGCTCACCCACCTGAGCCAGTCCCTCAGCACGTGTGGTACCATCCCACAATGCTGATGAACACTAACACTCAGCACCTTGGACAGAGGCTTTTGAGAAACTGTTGACGTCAAACCATTTTCTGCTTCTATTTGTTCATTTAATGGAGCCTCAGGACCATCTTGACAGCATACTCCTTAGTCTTACATCAACATTTTGCAGTTAAAATACATGTGCAACTAGTAAAACACAGACAAACTGGCATAAGGTTTAGGTCATCCATTCCTTGGTACAGAAACCATTATAGCCTAATACTGCGCTACACTTCTTTTTACATGCGTCAGAGAGACACTGTAAAAATATTACCCTTAAAACTTTCTAACTATTTTACAGAAAATAAAATATTGTCTTTGAACTGTAGCCCTGTTTTCCACAGAAGTTAAATTATTTATCTTGCTGTTTCTCCTTGATACGTCAGTAGTCATACTACCAAATAAACACAAAATAAATTGAGCAGCTGGATGAAATTAATTAGAATAATAGAATCATAGAATATTCTGAGTTGGAAGGGATCAACAAGAATCATCTAGTCCAACTCCTGGCTCAAAAAGTTATACCACGTGCATAAGAGCATCGCCCAAAAGCTTCTTGAGCTCTGCTAGGCTTGGTGCTATGACCATTTCCCTGGGGAGCCTGTTACAGTGCCCACCGTCCCAGATAAGAACCTTTTTCTAATACCCAGCTTAAGCATCCACTTACACAGCATCCTGCTATTCCCTTGGGTCCTGCCACTTGTCACTGGAGAGAAGAGGTCAGTGCCTGCCCCTCCACTTTCCCTCATGAGGATGCTGCAGATCATGATGAGATCTGCCCTCATACTTGACAAAAATCTATTAAGAATATAATTGTTTTAGTAGGGATGAAAATAGTCTATACGCTTCCATCCTGATTAATGTTATAAAATATTATCAAAGTTATGAGAAAGAAGTTTATGGAAGGGGAGAACAAAAATCTGAATCGGTACAGTATCAGTGAGTCTACCTTTGAAAAACAGAAGAAAAACCTAGCATTGTAGAACAAGATTGTTTGCAGGGTCTTTCCTTGAGCTCCCTTGCATGGCAACATTCGTCACATTTATCATAAAACATTACTTCTAAGGGGGAAGGGAAGGGAAGGGAAGGGAAGGGAAGGGAAGGGAAGGGAAGGCTACTATTTTAACAATATGAAATAATTGTGATTTTATTGAGCCAGTTTAAATTGTTATTCTTAAAGCCAGTGTAAGCACAGTTAAATTTAAACCTCTAATCATCATGTAGATTAAACTCAGATGAGTCATAGGAGAAATTTTGCTGATGTTCACTGCAAGAAATCAATAAAAAAATAAAAGAAAAAATATTTATTTCAGAGATGATCTTAAAAATAGACTTAAAAATTACTATTTGGATCCACCTGCAGGCCATTTCAGAAAGACTGTAGCTGAGGGGATGAGACAGCAGGGAAACCCATTCAAGCTGATCCAATTTAGATATGCAAATTTTATCTTGTGTGTTTGAAAAGAACATTATGGCACAGGATAATTTGCACCTTGAGTTCCAAAGAATAATATTTCTAATCTAATGAAAACATGCCTCCATTGTTCATTTTCCCACTCTCCAGGTTTGGGCAATCTACTGCTCTTGTACCCATTTGAAACTGCCCATGAAAATTTTTGTTCCATATTTGAAACAATTAACTAACACTAAACCATAGTAAAACAGCAACAAAAACCCAAACCCACCATACAGAAAAAAAAAAAAAAGGAAAATAGAGAGGTATTAATTTTTGTAGTTACTTGAAAAAAGAATGTTACAAGTGGCTGACTGATGAATGATACAACATATAATAGTAACGGGGCTAATGTAATTTCCACTCTAGGGATGAAATGCTGAATGAAACAACTGCAGTCTAAGATCACATTTGACACAGTGCAGTGCTACCTTGTTTTTGTCTTTGTTTTTCCAAATACTGATATCAGCTTAGTGGTAAAGTTTTGTAAAAGCTGCACATGGTTTGGGAAGCTTCAGTGGAAACACCATTTCTAAATCACGGTATTAATAGAAACAGAAATTCATCCTGGAGCAAATTAAAATATGTGAACTTCAGTACCAGAAGTGTAACGTCTACCTAAGTAATACTTATCATTATCATACAATTCTATAATTTTTACCCCAAAAAGAAACATATATTTAAATCACTCAATTCATAAAAATTAAATTGTAAAATTAAAATTTTGAAATCACTGAAAAAAACCCTTGAGTTTTGTGAAATTCACATTTCAGATGTGCCTTTAATTTAAAAGGGGAAGGATGCAGTTTCACTACATTAAGAAGCATATTTTGAAGTAAACGGAACATCTTTGTGGAACCCCTCCCACATCAAACAGGTACTAGACTTATCTGTTTCTCACTTTCTTCCACTCTGTTCACAGTGGTAATAAAACAACCAACACTAAAGGATACCGAAAATAACATTTACAAGTCCTTTAGCTATTGACCCAACTATATCTGACAGTCCATTAACAAAGGTTCAAAAAGAAAAAAGAAAGAAATTGCTTCCAGACATTCAGTACATGTAGCTGGTCAGACTGGCAGTTTATTAAAAACATAGCTCTCCAACTACAAATCCCAAATAGGAGAGATTGGTAGCAACAGAAATCTGGAAGCTTAAATTTCCAGGAGTATGTCTGCCTCCATTACACTGCCTCTGAGTTTAGTAAAGATCAAAGTAATTTTTTAATATGTAAATTTCATGGTTATATTGGAATGATGCAATAACTACAGGTCATGTAAACAAAATGCAATTAGAAGACAGACCTGCAAATAAAAGGTTAATCTGCTGAAAATGAGCTTAACTGAGGACTCCTCCTATGCTCTCCATCCAAAACAATTACTGGAATGGCCCCAGTCCTGATACTAGTGGGAGCTGGCACAGACTGTGAATCAGGAAATCAGCACAGGAAAAGTGCAAGACCTACGCTTGTGCTATCCAAAACAGAAGAGCCGCAAAAATAACTTTATAACAGTAAGTTTTAGCCAGCCCATTAAATAGTGCAAAAGAATGAGGGTTCTGAGGGTGCTGTGCTGCCATGAATTGTTGGACAATGAATGAGCTGAAG
This sequence comes from Corvus kubaryi, assembly GCF_017639235.1. Taxonomy (NCBI): domain Eukaryota; kingdom Metazoa; phylum Chordata; class Aves; order Passeriformes; family Corvidae; genus Corvus; species Corvus kubaryi. Next base: position 31,713,771 of record NW_024581137.1, on the reverse strand, counting down.
AGTCTCAGCAGCAGTCAAGACTGTGGGTTGTGGTAAAAGACCCCTCTGTGGGAGGGGGCCTGGAAATGGATGGTGCATCAGGAAGCTTTCCACTCTCCATCAGATGACAGCTGAACATGCAGTGTGTTAGAGAGACCTTGTCTTAGGAGGAGATACTGCTCTATCACAAAGTTTTATATTAATAGTACCTTCATAAAATATGTTTTTATTTTGTGCCTGATTCCAAATTGCTACCTTAACCATTGTGAAAGTCTGATAAATATGTAAGGAAAACTAAGGAAATTAAAATACTTCAAAATTTATTAAATCATTCAGAAATTTTCACAGTTTAAAAGGGCACAGAGGAGCTAGGTTGGGCACTAACTATGGGTTAAAGAATTCACTTGACATCCCTTTGTGTCAAAACCACTTAGCCACATGGTTGAAACAAGAACTACCTTCATCTCTCTAGCATCCCTCAACTGCTGTCTTCCTCACCTCTGCCCATTAGATTACTTTCAGCTAGGACTTATGTGGCTGTGATGCAGGATTTTGAACACAGAAAATGCTTTAGCTAAATTAATAATTTCAAAAATAAAAAAGCAGATGTGGTTTTGGTTTTGTTGTTTTGGGTTTTTTTGTGCATGTTAAACTTTATAAAAGAAGATTAAAGTTTCCGGACATTTCAGTCAGCACTTGGATTCAGAAACTACCAAAATAACACAACATATTTATACAACCTATGAGCTGTATTAACAAAACATGTATCTTACTACATGTCACAATTTTCATTTCTTCTATTTAAACACCTTCTTGATATATTTTAGTTTACACAATAGGTTAATTCTGTATGGTAATAATGTTCCTCAAAATCCTATTGCAATTAACACTTTCCTTTCCTACTTTAAATATAGCCCTCCCTTTCCTGTTAAATGTGTTTTCCAAGAAGATTGGAACATTAATTTCCTCTATATATTTGTCATAGGGCAAGGAAAGAGTAAGACCCAATATTTAAAAACAAATCACAGGAAATAAACTCCTCAACTGAATTAATAAGTTACTTAAATTTTATTACATCAACTTATGTAAGTAGCAAAACACCAAACCACAATTAAGGCAAAGGAAAAAACACTCTGTGAAAAAAAGTGAGAAAAAAAAAATCTTTAAAACAGATCTCACAGATCCACATACATGTTAGTTTGTGGCAAAAATAAGGAAGGGAGGTGGACATAGAAGCAGATTTTCATGAATTCCAACTGTATTCTGTGTTTCAACATACATCATAAATAAAAAAGGAAATTTAACATATCTAAAGTGTTTCTAGACAAAGCTTTTATCCATTTCAATCACCTCTCCTGTGATCATTCTAAGAATAAATCCTGAAATCTTTCTTTGAACTCCAGGGAGGGACTTATGCCACGTTGAAAGACAAAAAATTTAATTAGATAAGTCAAAACTCTTGTTATAACTACTACTTCGGTATTTTATGTGGTTCTTTATTCAGAATAGATGTTCCCTAAATCACAATAGCTGCTCACCATTGCCTTTCAAATCTACCAGATTATCCAGGCATAAGAACACATGCAGTCCAGTAAATATTTGCAGAATAGCCTCTGTTTTGGTGATTAACAATCCATAAAGAGATTTTAAGCAAAGCTGTCAGTTTAATCTAGCAGGGCTTTGCATCCAGTATGCCAGACTGAGTCCGACAGTTTTAGCAGCAAGGCAATGATGCAGCTACAGCATCTGAACTAAGGCAGTGCATTTTTAAGAACCCAGGGGAGTTACAGCCCCATTTACTCCATCTGTGATACACCATGGGGGAAAGAGAAGCAAGGTTTACTATGTACTTATCTACAAAATATGTTGTCAAGCAGTTATTTTCAGCACACAAAAGTAAGTATAATGTTTGGGATGTGTATAAAACCTCTGGAATATGATTATTTTCAGCACAAATAAGCAATATTTTCATACTTTGGCATGCAGTGTTTTTATAACAACATTTAGTCATTCCATGTAATTTCTGAGACCAATATTCATTAGAGTTGACAGCACATTTCTTCATAGTGAAGCCACAAAGGTTTGCCCCCTTGCAAATAAGCAGACCGGTTGTGGCCAAACCAAGACCTCCGAGATCATTCAGACCGATGTGCAGGGTGGGTTATTCTTGCACTGCTCTAGCTTCTACCTTCTGTTTTCCATTCATTATTACACTAATACAGAGTTCAATATATGAGAAGTTGCTCCTGGCTTTACAAAGCAGGACTCCACAACACTTACATATATACCTCACAGTATTCTCCAGCTAAGGATGTCTTTTTACCTTACCTACACCACTGATGAAGGGTTATACTCCCCTGGCAGCAATCTGACCCCAATGGACAAAACTCAACTCCTCAAGTGATAAACAAGAGAACTTAATATGCACAATACGTTTTCCAAAGTAAAGCAGAGCAAACCCCCTTTCTTCATTTAACGTAACACAACTAGAGAAATGCACAAAACACAGTTTTTACCTTTCACAATAAGCTTGAAGCTGAAGCTGCTCTCCCAACATTAGCAAAAATGATGGACCCTAAATATATTCAAGCTAAATTTGCCATCAGTTTGTCAGCAGCAGAAAGACAGAATTCTAATTTAATGAAGTCACAGTAGAGGTCAGAATTTGACCTATTTTCTCCAAATTGAGGCGAACATGGTACGTTTAAGTAGACTGCTTAGATATTGCCTCTAATATCCAGCAAGCTCAAGTAAATATGCACTAATAAATCTGCAATAGAAAAGCTGTGTTATAGTAAAGTGAACTGATCCACCATCATATCTCAATGTTTTCAGTTTGCTAAGACTCTAGAATTTATTTTTACCAAAAAAAGAATAGATCATCTGAAAAGAAAAAGGGCAGTGAGGAAAAAATAACCAAAACAATGGTTGAAATAAACTTATTTTTGTGAAACACCTCATAAGTATGTCATACCACTGATTTTTAGATATTTTGACTAAAGAGGCTGATACTCTTAGTTGACCACTTCCTACTTGTCATCACAGCATTTTAAAATTTGCTGAGTTTTACTATATACTCAGAGGACAAAAAGAATATTTCTGGCAATTACTGGCAAGATTAGTCTGAGCACACATCAGATATTTTCTTTTGGAAATATAATTCTCAAAAGATTTACTTTTGGACCTGTAGCTCATTGATGTTCAGCAGCTATAAACTATGCAAAATCAACACCTAGCTTATCCAAACTGTCTTGTGGAAGTTCAGGTTTCTAACATCTTCTGTAGCAAAAAAAAAAAAAAAAAAAAAGGTTGTCCAAAGCTTGCCTTTTTTTATGCCTTTATTTAATTTTAGAACAAAGCACTGGCCTGGTCGTGCAAATGCTGTGCTTTCTGTCTGCAGAGATTTCCTGATTGTTCTATCTTGTAGCTCAAGTTCTTCAGTGACCTCTTGTTGAACAGAGATTTGCATCTTTACAATACTCATAAATGACTCCCACAGGTTATTTCCAGCACCAGAAACTTTCTTTTGAGATCTCTGATAAGGCTGCACTCATTCATCAGTTGTACTCTCAGTACAGAGTAAATGACAACTCTTACACTAAAGAAGGACTTCCATTTATTTTCAGCTAATATTTTGAAGACCAGACAGCCTTCCTTGCTGCATTCTACAGACCACTAGTGTTTACAGTTGTGGGACAAGCTTGCACAGATTTGTGCACCAACAGTAAACTTACCTTTAGATATTCACAGGAATAACAATTCTCAAAAGACTTAAGCCTTATCTTTTCTAATTTTTTTGTCTGTATCTTGTTCATGGAATGACAGAACGGTTTGGATTGGAAGTCATCTTGGATATCATCTAGCTCCAATCCCCCTGCTTCCACTAGACCAGGGTGCTCAAAGTCCCATGCAACCTGGCCTCAAACACTTCCAGGTATAGGATATCCACCACTTCTCTGGACAACTGATTCAAATGCCTCAGCATCATCACAATAAACAATTTCTTCCTAATATCTAATCCAAATCTACATTTTTTCAATTTAAAACTCTTCCCCTTTGTTCTATCACTGCCTGCCCTTGTAAAAGGTCCCTCTCTGGCTTTTTTGCAGGCCTCCAGTGTTGCTATGACCCAGCCCACTGCGGGGTTGGGGCAGCAAGATGCCAATCAATCCCAGCCTATCCCCTGAATCGAGTTTCCCGAAGAGCAGACTCAGAGGGTGGGTTGAGGGGCAGCTCAGAAGCCTAAGCCGCACCCCCTGGGCAGTGCCCGGGTCCAAGCCACCTCCCCCGGTTTGGGAAAAATCCCGGTTACTCAGTTGTTCACTGGTTCTCTGGTATAGCTCCCGCCTCTCGGTTTCCCCCAGTGGTTCTTGTTAAATTGCATCCTCCCCCTGGCTTGTAACTCATTGGTTGCTTTCCCCTTTTCCCGCGGTCTTCAAACCCCCTATAAAACTGAGGGAAAGCCGCTCAGCAAGAGCCCAGCTTAAGATCATTGCCATGTTCTGGTTGTGAGACTTCTGACAATAAACCTGTTAGAAGTCACACTAGAACCACCTCTCTCTTCCTTTACCTCCGAACTAATGTGAACCTATATCATCGGCTCCTGCCGTGTTCCCTCTGCAAAGAAGCCAGCTAGCTCAGCCAGCAGCTCCCTTCTTGATGCCAAAGTCACTTCTGTGACGCACAGAAGTAACGCAGTTGGACTCTCTCTGGTCGAGGGCACGCCAGAGCTCGTGCGACGAGCACCAGAACTGCATTACTCCAGTAGGTACCAAAAGGTGCTATAAGGTCTCCTCAGAGCCTTCTCTTCTCCAGGCTGAAAACCCCCAACAATATCAGCCTCTCCACATAAGAAAGGTGCTCCAGACCTCTGACCATTTACATGTCTCTCCTCTGGACTCACTCCAACACATCCACATCCTTATGTTGGGGCCTGCATGAATGGATACAGCTGAACTCCATTTGGGGGCTTCATCAAAGCAGAGATGCAGAATCGCTTCCCTCAACCTGCTGGTCATGCTGCTTTTGATGCAGCTCAGGATGTGGTTGGCTTTCTAAGCTGCTAGCACATAGTTTGTGGTCATGTCAAGCTTCTCATCCACAAACATGTCCCAATCCTTCTCCTCAGGGCTGCTCTCAATCCATTCTACACACAGCCTGTATTTGTGCTTGAAATTGTCCCAACCATGTTGAAATTCAAGACGTTCACATGGGCCCACCTCTCAAACCCAAGACATTCACATGGACTCACCTCTCAAACCTGCCAAGGTTCTTCTGGATGGCATCCCTTCCCTCCAGTCTTGTTGATAGATCCACACAGATCAGTGTCATCAGCAAACTTGCTGATCGTCAACAAAGACGCTAAGCAGCACTGGTAGTTGCTCAGAAATGGGACTTCACAGAAAAGACAAATGTCTTGCACCAGTCAGTTGTTGCTGAGTGTTGCTGCTCAGAATCCATGATTTTGCAGTACTATGCAGTTTACTGAGGATAGCTGTATAAAGACACATTGTTTGTAAATCCACTGTTTCTAATTATTCTAACAAAGCATCTCAAGAATGCTGACCACACAGAGAGAAATGATATTAGTAATGTTTCTGTCATTTGAAACTATAGGTTACTGTTTAAGAAATTCATATAAGAGTAGCTTCTCCTGTTTTCAGAATAGTAATAGAATTTGGAATAAATCCAAATTCACTGTTGTTAAATCTCCCAATCAAGGTATCTAGGGTTTTTTAGGTAATTTTTGTTTGTTATGCAAAATGTGAGAGTTCTAAGCTATAAATTACTACAAAATTATGGCTCTATTGAGTGTTTGAAACTCTTATTAACTCCTAAGTTGTAATATTATGACTTAAGTAATGTCTTACCTATAAAACTTATAAACAGTTTCATTAATATGTGAGAGCACATATAAAATGGATTCATGTAACTCCATCATTCTACCAAGACTTTTTTTTTTTTGCCAGTTTACTGTGTAAGAAAAATATCAGACTGTTCAAGTATGGCATTATGTTAGTACAATGTGTTCCTGGAGAGTTCTCGTACTTATCTCTCATTGTTATTTCAACATCTATCATTTCATTATCAAGACTGCTAGGGAGGCATGAAAGTTAATGGAACACATGTCCTAATCCTGAAAGACAGACTGACACTTCAAATTACCGATAAAAAGCAGAAGAGGAACATATGAACTGAAAATTTATTATAAGAGTAACTGAAAATTTATTATAAGAGCTACTGAAAAAAAAAAACCCAAAACACTAAAAAGAAATCAAACTCCATACAGATATTTCTTTCTAGTGATGGAATGTCTATTTGTAGTCCTGACTTCTAGTATTCTGTCACTGAAAAAAAGATAAATATATGAACACCACGTCAAGGAATAACTATAACAGAGAAGACAAATAAAAAAATACAGAGATGGATTTACTATCCAAAAAACAGAAGTCCTACAGAATTACACAGTGTGTTAATTAATTTATAGTCCAAACAAACTATATACTGAAAATTAAAAAGATTTCATTTCATTACTAGCACCCAGGGACATGCTTCTCCTTGAGATTCAGTTATCATACTGTGTGCGTGATCTTGTTTCAGGCAGGAAAACAGAAGAAGAATGAAGCTATCACGAACTACAAAGAGAAGCCACAAAATATTACCAAAGGAAGCAAAAATAAGAGAACTCAATGTTTAAATTAAATACATATGTTTCTATTCATATAGTAGACCTTACAACAAAAAGTATTTAAGTGTACAAGAGAGGTCTGAGATTAATTGCAGACTGAATATGTATAACAAATACCTCTAAAGCTATTTTAAAATTCACCTTGTATTACAAGAAGACTTATTTATTATTTAATTTTCCTGATTATTTCCCTGAAAATTATATATAAATGCATGTTTCCTATAGGCAAGCTCCTCAGAGAGGCTAGCTGAAAATATGGAAGCCAAGAGTAATCACTGAACAACCAATAAAAATAACTATTAACTGAAATGGGATCCTTCTAGAAAGTGTGCTTGGAAGTACCATTCTCAGCCACTGTATGAAGGTCGATAAAAGCTGAAAATTACCTCTTGCTTGTCCTTCAGTGTGTACCTGCCTAATTTCTAAAACCAGCAAAACAAAACCAAAAGAAAAAAAAACCTTGCAAGAATAAATTCGAGCATGCTATGGATCTTACATGAAGATGCTAATTTGGATTTTACAATAAAATTTCAAGAAAGGTATCTTCCTTTGTTTGTTTACACCTCCTTGCATCTTTCAGTTAGAAGTTTTGAGTTTAATCCTTGCAAAAACTTATGCTCCACCTCTATTAGGCCTTCATTCTACTTTACTCAATTAATTACCAATTCCAGTTATTTACCAAAAAAACTTACTTATGTATATTTAACAACTTAGAACATGTGTTTCTAAATTCAGTGCTCGAAAGCCCAATTTTCTGATGGTGATTTGTGAGGAAGGGCGGTGGCATGGTGGGAACTGTGGCTGCCTGGCCACTGAGGGAGATGCTGGGGAGGAAGGCACTTGAGATGCCTTTTAGGGCATCAGCATCTGAGGGTGATGGGGCATATGACACCACCAGACAGCATGCCTTGGTTAACACCTGAGGTCAGCACTGCACCAGGAGCAGATCTCCACAGCAAACCAGAATATCCCCAGCAGGGAAAGAACACACCTGCAGGCTGAACATCGGCCATCTCAGCCACATGCCTCAGGGCTGCCAGGTGCAGTCGTGTCCCAGGAAGCACAAAGCCCTTGGCAGCTCTGGTTGTGTGCCAAACTCTTCACCTCTTTCAAACTTCCTTACACAGACAGGATGGAAATTTGTGCCAAAGAACACAACATGACACCTTCCTTTTAATGGCTGGACATCTCTTCATTTGTAAAGGGAGCTGAAACAGTCAAGAGATATCGAGGGAGATAATAGCACAACATTTCAGCATGTGAATGTAGTCCCAAATCCCATTCTGTGCAAATCCATGTTACCAGCACGTATGGCAGAGTTTCAGGACTCATCACTCCTGTACAATCTGGAATAAGTGCTTGGCCTTGCAAATTCCAACAGAAACTGTATATAAGCAGGAACAGAATAACTAAGAAATCACATCAAACTACACCATTTGAGCACTTTTTATTACCAAGAAGGATACTTCCCCCCACCCCCCATTACTGTTCTGAGTACAAACATGAGCTGATTCATTAACAAGAAGTGCTATCAATGTTCTTTATCTTTCAAAACAGAATTTCCATGGATGAGGAGGATACACACCACAACACAGCACTTAAGAGGTTTCCTTTACTCTGACATAACACTAAACATATCTAAATTGTCAAATCAATTATTACATCTCACACATCAAAGTAGCTCAAGGTATTATAATGAATAGTTCAAAACCACAGAAGAAATCCAAGTGGTCAATACATGCCTGATCACTTGGGGCTCACATCCTTTTATTCTGTTGAACAAGAGAGTGGAAATCAACAGAAATTATTTTTCTTGAATTCTAAATAACTCTGTTTCACCTCCCACCATGGACATTTTAAAGCTACCACAGCCTGTCCGTTGATGTCTTGTACTTTTAATGAATAAATATTCCTTCAACTGCTTATGTCCTGCATTTTGAACTTTGTTGACAGTTACATTCTCCACAAAATTGGAAAAGACACAGATCCGTCAATACTTCAATATCATTATAAAGAAGAAAATATTCTTTTCCTTGTTTCATGACTAACCAAAAAGGCCATTGTAGGTCTTCCCTCCACGCATTTTAACAATTTCTCTTAAATTTGAAATGTGTTGACAAAAAGCTTGAGGTGATATACAAGCCTACTTGCCAGCTGATGCCAAACCAGTGCTCCTGGCAGCTACCAACATCCATTGCTTATTTTCACTAAGTCACCAAAGCTCCATTATGTTAATATATTGCCTATTCATTGCATTAACATTTCAACTCATACAAAAGATCTCAATATTCTCATTAAAAAGTATAAACTCATTAAATTTCAATACCCAAGTTATATTAAAAGTGAAAAACAACAAAAGGCTTTTAGAAGTTAATTATTTTATCAAACAACTTTAACAGAAGTGAAAAGAACAATGTCTAGTTTAATCTGGGTATGCTGGCAGTCACTTAAAAATACTTGAACTTCCTGTAAAATTATTTCTTTGAAGAATATAAATAAGCCTCAACATCTGTGTGGAGAGGCACATGAAAAAAAACAGAAAGGAAGCTTTGGTAAAATATTCTGCTTCTGAATGGGAGAAAGTTGAGGAAGATGGGTCAGAACCACTCGTCAGAACTTATCTCCCCTCACTCCAAAATACCAGTTAAAAGCTTAGTGCAATTTATTAGGACTGGGGTCACTTCTCAAGCCTACATTAATTGTATCCAGAATAGACAATGGCTAGAGATATCTGCTCAGCTTTTGTTTGAAAGTACTCTTTTATCACATATCTATTCAATCACTACTGCACAGAATGTTCTGAAACAAAAGTTACACAATCCAGTCTGACCTGCAGTCTGAGAGTTTGAAGACAAAGTGCGTTGTTAAGCATAAATCAGTCAACCATACAATGCATTTGATTTCTTTTTTTTCTATTAATCAAGTGCATGAACTTTCATACTGCTATGCTGGAAAGAATGGGTATAATCTTCTTGTAACTATTTCAGAAAGTACATGCATTTTTGATGGAAATGTGCAATATTGCACTGCCTGTGGAGTTCTGAATACATATCTTGAATAGGATTCATCAGTGCCCATTGTGGTTATCTACATTTCAGCTATATTTCATTACAGTCAATAAAGACCTAGTCAATAAGATACAATTTATCTTGCCTGGAAGTATATTTCTAAAACCAGTCAGAAGAATCCTACCCTAAAATATCAAAATACACTCTGAATACAGAAGAGGTGCTATGTTACTAACTCAGCTACAGACACCTAAATTAGATTAGGCCCATGTTACCTGGCTCCCAGATTTGGAGTATGTTCCTTCCTTCTGTAACAATAAAAAAAATCCTATTTATATGGTAATTACAGTTCTTCAGCACTTCCATTCATAAGGCACTCTATTCCCTATTCTCAGGCTTTTCATAAGCTTCCCTTCCAGCCATTCACTCTTTTGGACTGAGAAACACTTACAAAGTTTGGACAATAAACCTGTAATAGTTTCCAGGTCATCTCGAACCTTTCTTATGCTTCCAGTATGACACACAACTGTAGAGACCTGGCTAGGCAGAGAGGAGAACAGCCTCTGCAACCTGCCGACAATAATAAAACGCAGAAAAACACCGCTACAGCCAAACAAAAATGCTCTGAAGCCAGGCTGGAATGTAGGTTTGAGAGCTTAGGGTTGGGCTACATATGTGTATATTAGCACCCAGCAAGGCAATGATTTTCATTATATCAACTGAAGTTATTATAATCATACCTAAAGTTCCCCCATTTGATCAAAACCAAAGTGCATAACACAAGACTTTTGCCAGTCATGGACCTTTCCTTACCGCCAAAAACTGGCCTATAACTTTTATACAACACTCCCCTCCTAAAACAAACCCCATTGACTATTTTAAAAGGAAACAATTTGAAAGAACTCAAATTTAAATTATTATTTAAATAATCAAAAAATCAAACTCTTCACCAAAAGAAGAGATCTATGAAATTAAAATTATGGAATTACAGAATCTCAACACAGACTTGGAACTATCGAATCCCAACCTAGCTTATCTGTGTCCACTACGACACAGATGGACTATAACAGGGTACTTTTACTCCTCACACCACATCTCTGACTACCTGCAAAATATGTTGCCCCAGAGTTTCACCTGTTCCTAGGATTTACTGGACCAGATTTTGCTGGGTTATTACTGAACCTTAAACTCCCCCAATCATTTCCATATCACTACATGTGATCCATTCCAGTTTTCAAAAATGCATTTATTTTAACAGAATATACTTAGCACCCAATATTTATTCCCCATCTGAAGGAATTTATGCATCTTATACCAAGTAATACTTAAGATTGTTATCAATGAAATAAACTGGGGTTTTTGCAGTTTCCTCAAGCAATATTTATGTGATATTTTTCAACATCTTCTCCTGCTCTTCTGCATGCTTTTAAACTATCAACATCAATCACTGAGAACACTTACAGTATTGATTTCACAGATTAAAACAAGTCTTTTAGTCTTTCTACTAAATGCTGATTTTAGTCTTTCCTGCACTATTTTACAGCCGGAGACTGAGCTAATATTTGTCACACTGGTTGCTCTTGAGGAGTTACTTTTTCTTCTCTGACTCACTAAGCCCTCTCTAGAGTTACTGTTTTCCCCAGTCAAGAATTCAGGAGCTCTCTGAAAATTAGACCTGCACCTCTTGTTTCTAGAGGCATCATTTTGACTTTGTTAGACCAAACCATGCTTTAGCTGCATAAATCCGTATTACCGGACAGTCCAGATTATTCTGCCACTCTAAAAAACAAGTTATCAACTGCAACTTTAATGGGCACTGATTCTGAAAATTAAAGTTAGGCTATTGTGTAAAATATAAAATATCATTGTTTCCTAAAACAGGGCTGTTCAACAGAAACAACACAATTCAACAATGATCCCAGGTGGTTTTTTTTGCAGTGTGACCAATAACAGATTTTTCAATCCAGTTGATGCATATTCCTTTATAGATTTTTTATTTCTCACTTCTAGATAGATACTAAATTTAGAATAGATAGATAGATAGATACTATTTAGAATTCCACCAGGCACTTCTTCACGTGTCTTATCCAAGCCTGGCTGATTACTACACTCATCTTTATCGGATAACCTTAAAATACCTTAGAGGGTATATCCAAAATATGGTATAAAATACATAAAATTGAGGTTTGACTAGAACAAATGTAAGGTGCTGCATCTGGGTGGAGGCAACCCCCAGTATCAATACAGGTTGGAAAATGAGCAGGCTGAGACCAGCCCTGCCAAGGACTTGGTTGTGCTGGTGGATGAGAGGCTGGACATGACCCAGCCATGGGCACTCACAGCCCAGAGAGCCAAACATGCCCTGGGCTGCATCCACAGCAGTGTGGCCAGCAGGGCGAGGGAGGGGATTCTGCCCCTCTGCTCTGCTCTGGTGAGGCCCCACCTGCAGTGCTGCATCCAGCTCTGGGGTTCCAGCACAGGAGGGACATGGACCTGTTGGAGCAAGTCCAGGGGAGGCTACCAAGTTGATTAGAGGGATGGAGCACCTCTGCTATGTGGAATGGCTGAGAGAATTGGGTTTGTTCAGCCTGGAAAAGAGAAAGCTTTGGGGTGACCTAATTGCAGACTTCTAGTACCTGAAGAGAGCCTACAGGGAAATTGGAGAGAGACTAATTACATGGGTAAAAAGTGACAGGATAAGGGAGAGTTGTTTAAAACTGAGAGTAGGTTTAGATTGGATATTAGGAAAAGGATTCTTTACTCTGAGGGTGATAAAACACTGGAACAGATTGTCCAGAGAAGCTGTGGATGCCCCATCCCTGGAAGTGTTCAAGGCCAGGTTGGATGGGGCTCTGAGAAACTTGGTCTAGTGAAAGGTGTCCCTGCCCATGGCAGGGGGTTGGAACTAGATGATCTTTAAGGTCCCTTCCAACCCAAGAAATTCTATGATTCTATGAAAATATGGAATTAAAGACAAGGTACAAAGAAGTGTCAGGCAATATATTTCAAGGGAAAAATACGTCCTATCAAGCACTTTTTAAAAATTTATTTTAAAAATTTATTACTATTATAAGCATTCCACTCTTATCCTGTACAACTCTTGGCTCTTTTGTTCAGCTGTGATGGTGAGGAAACACATTAAAAACATTGGAGATATTTCAGCTCTGGCGAGGGAGGGCGGGGAAAGGCACCCTTTAACTATTCTGAGTTAATTTGAAGGCTGATAGAGTTTAAATTGTTAGCAGTCAATCCTGTGGAGAAGCGTGCAGATTTCAGAGATGAAGTACAAAACCAAAAAAAATTTAAAAACTCAAACCCTCAATGTGATAGACTCAAACTCACAATAATCTTGTGTAATTTTTTGTCCAGTAGGATTCATAAGGGTCTTAGGAAAAGTGTGCTACAAAGAGCCAGCCAGCATAGAAGCAGGTGTTGCTAAGAGTCCCCAGTACTCAATAGCCAGTGGTGGCAACAGCAGCGTCCACTGACCACAATGGAACCATGTCCCTTGCTGCAGCCAGGGAAACTGCCAGCTCCAGATACACAGTAACCCCTACCTCCACACTGTCAAAGAGGAACTCAGCTCTGCAAAGGCCTAAAGGTAAAAAATTAACAAGAAAAAAGGACAAGAAAAACAAAACTACACTGCTGGAACATTTCAATTGCAATATCTAACACTATGCATGACGAAAAATGGTCACAATTAAATACATATTAAATATCTATACATTAAACAAAAGTATCTCTACCAATGAGATTTTTGACATTCATGCAAACTCTCATAATTTTAATATAATCACAGTGTGACATAGTTTTAAGAGTGTCCAGCTGAAATAGTACCAGACAAGATGTATATGCAGTCCATCACTCTGGATTAACAACAGCACACGTGTCTTTGTAAATCACTACTGTTAGACTCTTCTCTAACAGACTCTAAAAGACTGTACCTTGCAGTCTTGTAAGAGATGAGACTTCAGACATCATAAATAATATTTTTATAACAGATTTTCAAAACAACTTTATTTCAACTCGAGAAGAAGCCCTCAGCCAAACTCCAGATGAGAAACACTGAAAAAAATAAGCAAACAAGCAAACCAAGCAAAATTATCAAGTGGAGATGTGAACCACAGTTTTCAATATCAATGTAACATCTTAACTACTAACTCCAATGGAATGGAGGAATCAGATCAATAAATAAGCTTAGGTAAGTAGAAAATACTTCCAAAATAAAAAATATGTGGAAAGATTTTTTTTTTTTAATTAAATAAAGACTTATCTTCTGCATTCATGAAAGAGAACAGACAAAAGCAACATTAAATTTCCCATGATAGGTGAGAAAAGCACATGAAACAGAAGAGTGAGAAATGCATCAGCACTAAAATCTAACAACTGATTACACCCTGCCACCAACCACATCCTCCAAGAGCAAGAGAAAACCCTAATCCTACTTTTCCGACAGTAAAAAAATAAAATTGTTAGAGATTCCTTAAAAATAAAATTATTTCTTTTGGAATGTCTCTGTAATTTATATAAAAAGCTTTGCAATTAAAATGCTAGCCCTAAATATATAGTTAATGAGAGTAATCCCTGTACTCCATATTAACAATTTCCTTTGACAAACCATATTTTAGTTGGTTATTAATAAGTTAATCTAGCTATTCTATAATAAAACATATCCCTTAGGGTGATTCTTGTGGTCATGATTTTGGGTTTGTTTTGCCTGGGTTCTATTTATGATGTGGGGAATAAGAAGTTAGTTCAAACAAACAAACAAAAAGCCACAACACCCACAATTTAACAAATAAACATCTGGCAATGAATTCCCTAAAAATTACTATAGTAATATTTTTCAAGACAGAAGAGTTTGAAGTTTAGCAAGCAGAGAATGTCTGGCACCAGAGATATACCTCTTGATCTACTCAAAACAAAAAAAGAACAATTAGAATTCTAATTAAGGTTTAAGAATCACAAGTCAAGGAATTCCTAGCAGAGGCAGTAATTGCAGAGCTCCAATCAAAGATTTCATTACACCAATTGCACTCCACCTTCTGTATGAGACTCATTGCACAGGTGCAATCCTGCCAGCACGAGAAACATCGCTGCAGCAGCCGAGCATGGATCTTTCTGGCACTTTTGTCACTGCACAGCAAACCTGGAGCAGCTTCCCTATGTTCCCACACTATCTCCACAAACACACATGATAGTAGGCAGTAGAAATAAATTTGCAGACTATAATATTGGGTAAGGAATTAGAAAAGACAAACTTTGGCAGGAATGTGGTTTGCAGACAAGAAGGAGGGGAAAAACTGGGTGATACTGATATTGTTAGTTCAGGACTGAAACAAACTGGATCCTACCTAAAGCAAAAAGACCAAGTTTCCTGGGCTGTGGGAGCACCTGTTCCAAGGCTTCCAGTACCATAATCTAACACTTCATAATAGAATCAGGGAATCATTTAGGCAGAAGAAATCTTTATGACCATGGAGTCCAACTGTTAACCCAGCACTGCCAAGCCCACCACTAAACCATGTCCCTAAGTGCCACAACTGCACATCTTTTGAACACCTTCAGGGATCCATCCACTTCCATGGTCAGCCTGTTTCAATGCTTTACAACCCTTTCCATGAAAAATGGTTTTCCTAATATCCAATCTAAACCTCCCTTGGCTCAATTTAAGGCCATACTATACATTTTGTCCAAACTTTTATTCAATTCATTCAAAACATGTTGTAGTTCCATATAAACTCATTTTAATAGCAGAGCCAGTTTATGAATTGTTCTTTAAAATGTAGAAAATCTCTTTTCAAATGTAGACTGAATTCTATATATTTATATCTTTATCACTATGGTTACACTGTGAATTACACTTGACTTTTACCCTTTTCTACTAAAGGAAACAATTCTAGTGAGTAACCCAAATACTACATCTTTGGAAAGATTTGTAAAGTCCATTGTACTGGAAGCTGTCTCAAAATATTGCACAGTAGTTTTAAAAAGACAAAGCCCTGTTTCAAAACCTGGTAGTTTTGAGAACAAAAGTCTTCAATTATCTAATCACAGATTTCTGAACATGTTAAACAGCTTTTATTTCCCCTGCTAAACTACACAATGCTCTGTGTCCTTGGAGTCTGTCCTCAGTTACATTCAGTTATACAAAGCTGTGCAGAGCAATGATGAACATAATCTGAAGACAAAGCATTTTTCCTGAAAACTGTTTATCCATAGTGGTCTTCCTAATAACACAGCTGCTAGCCAGCATTTCAATACATTGTTTTTTAACTATATCAGGAAGCTGGGCTAATAACAGGAAAAAATGTCAAATTACCCTACTCAAGTAAAATGAACAAAAAGAATTTAGATTCTGCTGAAATAAGGAAGGGACTTTTACTTTTTTTACACCCAATTTCAGGAAAAAGAACTATTTCAGAAATTATATGCAATGCCTTTCCAACCTCAGGAGACAATTCCACAGTTTAAAATATCATATGGTATGGCTTGAATATATTTTACACTTAGTGAGTATCATTACATAACTTTCCTCCACTGCCTTTAATTACCCCATTAAGCAAGTTGGTATTTGCATTTCCACTTACAGCAGCTGCACCAGAGCTGCAGGGCACAAGAATATAAAACCAAGAAGAAAAATTAATAAAACATTATCTCTTCCATTTAGCAAGTTCACTTTCTTTTTTAATGGAAACATTTGTATTAGTAGACTACTTCAGCACTGTAAGATAATAAATCACATAAACCCTGTATTATTCAAGCCAACCGAACTGCCAGATAGAAGTATCATCACTCACTAGAGGCACAACTTGCCCTTAAGCTTTTCTCATTTTATGGTATTTCTCAGGAGTCACTTTGTATCTGAAAATGTTATTCAAAACATAAAAAGTGTGCAAATGTAATGCAAGAGAAATCCCTCTTGTTCTAAACCTTTTTACATAGAAAATAATTTAGAAATTTATTCTAATGTGTTGCACATCTTTACTAATCTGGACACATTTTTGAGTAAACAAAGATGAAGGCTTCACTTAATTAATTAAAAAACCTGCAAGTCATCACACATTCTTAGAAACAACTTCCAAGTTTCAAGACCATTTATTTTTCAGCTAGCCTACACAGTTTACAATACATTCATTAAATATTGCAGTAGTAATTATTGCATAATATTGTAATAATCAATATATATAATAACTATTAACAACTATGTTATTTATTACATCCACATGTTCTCTAAACATTATGCATATTATAAACAGTAAACAGAGCAATGAGAAGTATCAATTTATTCATTAAGAGCCATTGATCCTGAAAAGCCAATTCCAGAGTGCTGGTTTCTGCTTTACTAGTTCCAGGCACATGGAAGCCCTTTTCCCCAGAAAATAGGGGATCATGCTTCTACCATGCATTAGAAGACTGACATCCTGTGTATACAGATGAAGGAAGAAAAGTATCAGTTTTGATTTTGTCCCTGTCCTTCATTTTTGAAGTCCTAATTTTGTAGCTGCTATAAAATATCCTATTTCCATAAAAGTGTTATCCATGAGACTCTCACTACAATACCTTCTTGTATCTGGCAGGAATGACCCTATATCAGGCTTTCTGCTGTCCCCAGACTTCCCTCTTAGTGAAAATTACTCCACCTGACATCTTTTTCAACCATCTCTATTTTTCACTTCAGAGCAAAGCTGAGGCACCTATTATTAACAAGCAGAAAAAACACTGTATTAGAAGCACCAGAAGCATATTGCAGCATGGACTAATGGTCTGTACCAGTTCTGATGCCAAGATTCAGATATTAACACAATTTGAGTATACCTAATATCCTAGAAGTTTTCCTCTCACACAAAGCAGGTGTGTATCTAGGGAAAAAGTTCTTAAAGGGTGTAACAGTAGCATATGATTAGCACACACATTACAGCAGCTGTATACCTTTAATAATGTCATTTTCTCTGTGAGCTTTTTCTGTTAACACAAGATAGGCCTAAGATAAACTGGTTTAAGAGCTATAAACACTGCCCTAAAACAAATCCAACTAGTATACCATTTTTCATGAGGTGTTTAATTGCATTGCTCATGAAGAATTGTAAGGCCAAAGGAAATGTGACTCAGTTCAAGCAGCATATTTATGCACACCCACATAAAAGTAGAGCACAAAGAATCAGCAGAGCTGTGTATCAGACATGTCACACCAATAAGAAAGAAAATAAATTATCATGCACCTTTTACAAGCCTTAATCTGACTCTCCATTTCAGTTAAAGAACCGATTTAGCAATATCAAGACTTTGGGCACAGCTGCCGATTCCTCCCAGCTGGATGAGAAATATTTCTTCCTTTCTTTCTGAAAAATTAAACATCTAATTCCCATGGAGAGTCTCATGCCAGTGGTTAATTAGGGAACATTTTACAAGAACTAAAAATTGTCAGCAACACAGCAGGCAAATATTGACATTTTTTTACAAGCACAACCATGCCACGGTTTAATTTCTCTTTCCAGAGCTCTTGCAGGCAGACAGCTGCTGCCCAGACAAGCTGAGAACCTGTACACTTACTGCAAATCCTAGCTTTTAGATACTTATTCAAACTGGCAAGAAACATTCCTCCTACATCACTTTCAAACATTTGACAGCCTGACCATCCATTAAATGCATCTCATCTGCGGATTACTATATATTTCTTCCTTCTAGCTACTGAAAAGTAATGTGACTCATAGGAAGCTGGGAGGACTCCCAGGTCTCAGAGTACCTGACAGGCAGGGGGAAAGCAGGAATAAAAGCAGGGTGAAGGTGGTGAAGGCACAGGACTGAGAAGGCCAGTAAGAGATTACACTGATTAATGGGTGGATACGAGATACCCTTCTTCACTGAGCAGCTGGAGAGCAGGGTTAGCTGCTGGTCAGGAGGCAATCAGATATTTGCAGTGAGAACTGATGCAGCCTATGGCCAAAAGTCATGTCACTCAGATCTGTGCAAATGCAACACCAAGTGCCACAGGCTCCCAGGGAATAAATAAGAGAAACTGGGAAAAATACAAAAATAAAGAAAAACAAAACTGAAGGCAAAACCAAAATAAACCAATACAACAATAAAACCCCTAGATGTCCTGTCTTCTCCTTTCCCATACATCCTACTAAGTTTAAGTGAAATTCCATTTTCACTCTAAACTTGAGATCCTTGTGCCAGATGTGGCAGATGTGACTCAGTAATGCCATGTTCCTGAGATGAAAGATGGAGCCACAACCACTGCAGTGGGTATAGACATACACATCCAATTACAGGAGCAATTAGAGAGGATAAAAGACAGATTAGGTCCTCCCTCCAGAATACATACCCTGCCAGAGGAGCTGAGGCCAGGGAAAAGGTGGTAGGGGTTAATTACCAGCTGGAACCCAAATGCTTTCATTTTGACAGTTCAAAATGTAAATCTGTTTAAGTAGCATAATTTTAACCAAGCACCGACACACACACATCCAGCTATTTCAGTTATTTTCCCATTTTTCTTGGGTGATGTGAAAAAACATTTCCTTTCATTTACAAACCACCCACAGGATTAAAACATATTACAAAAACCTCTCAGTATCAAAGACCAAATATTTAGCATAGCCATATTTAAACAGTTTCATAAATCTTCCACTGATCATTCTGTGTTGAAGACACTGTGCTCTGTAGCACAAAGAAAAAAACTGAAAACTTTCATAACATAGGAAAACTGCACGTTTTACAATCACTGTAACACATGCAATTAATTTTCAGAAAAAGGTGACCTTCAGCAAACACTGCTTCATCTTTTAAGGGCTAAGACTAGAGCATTTAGTCACATTGTTATGTCCTTAGTTTCAACAGCCCAAAATGCCCAGTGCCCATCCCTACATGGCTGCTGGGGGCTGTGTGGGACAACCAAGGGAGCTGGGTGCCCCCTGGACCTCTCTTGTGGTGCTCCCTTTTTTGTGAGAGATCAGCTGAGGTCAGATGTATCATGGAATGAGCCAGAACTTTCTCACATTAAGCAAAAACTCTTCCCATTCTGAGATTTTATTAAATACACACGTACACTTAACAAATTATCAGATGATGTTTTCCAGCTCCATATGTCCATCAAGATTATATTTTTGCAAAGCTTTGGCTAAATCAGATCAGCCAGTTGGACTCAGAAAACAATCATTGATTTTGTAATTTCAGACATACTCTCTGATTTTTTAACTTTACTGTCAATTCAAACTTACATCCAAGAATGTTTACTTAACATGCACCAAATTTAATTAAAGCAAAATGAGATACTGGAGAACTTAGGAAGCAGTATCTATCACAACAACAGTTTTGCATAAAATCCAAAGAAAACATTCTTGTGTTGATTCAGCTGGTAAAGTTTTGACTTTATACTTCATATGCTGTTACATTGCCAGGGACTGCGTAAAAGAGCAACACTGCTTAATCAATACAGTTCTTTTAACACATTTGTCTCCATGCCTTCTCTATTAGGAAGCTGAGCTGGCTGCATGAACTAATCAAAATGCCTTTGAACACCCATTAATACTGTTCAGTTAAACATCTACTGAGTTTAGAACCAATGTGAAGCTCATTTAACACTCTCCATGTTCTACTGGCATAAATCTTTTAAACGACTTCTTTTTTTTTACCACTAAAAGGGCAAAGTAAATGGTTCCTGTTATCATAAAAGCTTTCAGAGACGAGAGAGAGAAACAGCCAACACTCACTGCTGAAACTATTAATGATTTTCATTAATTACCAAGTAAATATTATTTGAACCAGAATAATTATGAAGAGTTCAGTGCTTCAAAATATAAACACTTAACAGAAAACATGTTTCTCTGTTATAAAACCCCAAACTTTTAGGTTCAAATTAAAAATATATACATTCCATCATAATATTACCTTGAAAACAGCAGTTTTAAAGAAGTGAAACGGAAAACAAGGAAATGTAACTTTTCATCCTTTCCCAGTCTGTGGCTGAATATGGAATTCTGAACACAGATGGTAAAGAATATGCAATACAGTAAAGGTCCTCTGGGTTTGGTATTCACCTGTCTCTTTTCAGCACCACCACATTCTTATTACATCAATTAATATCTGCCAGAATCAGTAAAATGACATCCCTCTACCTACTGTTACTATTATTTTGTTCGACCTTGATATCATGAACACAAATGTAATTATGATAATGAGCCAATTATTTTCTACAATATAGCAATCAAAAAGACTAGTACTTCCTCCCTTTCTCATGATAATACCTGAACATTCTGGCTTTATTTCATCTTCAATTGCTAGCATGCAATCACTGACATTTTGTTTAGTTTTTATTTCTCATTTCTAACAAGAAAAAAAGCCCAAAACTAAGCAAAACCAACCAGTGAAGTTTTAGAATATTCATAACATTCTAGCATTCATAGCATGCTAGATATATGATTTATGTAGGACAATAAAAAAATATTTTAATGTTTGCAGTATTTTACCGGTTTTACTGGCATAAATTTTGAATGACAGCACATCTGTCCGTTAGAACAACTAACTGTCAATAATGCATCAGCTACACCATACGCTCTGCATATTTTATATAGTTAATATAAAAAGATTGTTGTTGATGATGTTTGAGAGGATTTAAGCTTTTTTAGTACTTTTAGACAATCCAGCCATATCTGCCTACCGTGGGATTTTTTGCCCCATGATTTCCACATGTTTCATAGTATTTTGTCCAAAATTTGCTGAACTTAACAAAATAATTTGGAAAAAATATTGTGGTTTCCAGATTATGAAAGTAATGTGTACACATTTTGTTTTTTATGATTTTACTTTATTGTGAGGTCAGGTCTGTCACAGCAGAAAAGCAAATAAATTAGAAGCCACTATGTAAAAATGACTTAAATAGGTTTGGACAAACTGAAATGTAATTAACACAAAACTGTTATCCTAGTCAGCCTGTTATTAACTGTTAAAATAGTGACTCCACAAAAAACTTCTGGCTTTGTTCCTAATGATCATAAATTGACTAAAAGTTAGGCTATTCAAGAGGAAAAATTCTTTCATATCCTGGTCAGAAATAAATCCTTGCAACTTTGATCATTGTGGGATTTATGGTCAAACTGTACAGACAAATAAGTTGCAAAAGAAAAGAACAACATTATTTTTTTACCTACAATTACGTTTTAAGTCAAAGATATGTTACGCAAAGATAGAGTCTCTTATGATGAATTGTACCATTTCACAATCAATTTTTGACTTGCGAGACAACGTAAGTGCACAATAGCAAATTAGCCATTATTTCCTATAGACATTCCTAGCTTTCTTTACTCAGACATATTTATAACTGAAACAAAAATATAAACCTTAAACTCTCTACGTTTCATGTAGATAAACTGCAGTTCTCTGTTATCCACATAAGAATCATGTCCACTTTAGTATTCTGCTTGTAGAACTGCTTCATGCAGATTGTAGCTCTGTCTGTAAATTATGTCTCAGTTAGGCAAAGATAATTGCTATTGATTCAAAAAATATTTCAAATTTTCTGTAAGAAGAATCAAAGGGTTTTTAGGAAAGAGACAAGCTAATACTTCACATGGAAAGTAGTGAGTAGCACAAATTAAACGCACCTTTCTGCCACACCAAATATTAATTCTCCACTGCCAGCCAGGGACTTCACAACCATCATGATTCCAGAGCATGTTAAATCAATACCATAAGGATGGGAAACGTCCATGCAATGAATTCAGAAGAAACCTATAAATAAGCAGATAAAAGAAGGCAAAAATGGAACAAATTACCCATATGAGTTCCCCTAAGGATTCACTAAAGGAGAGGTAGTGATGATCTAAACCTTGTAAAAGCAATAGTAAATTCAGCATCAATATCTCTGTATAGCCACGAACATTTGAAGATAAGCATATTTTAATGGCTCCCTACATTTCAAAGTTTATTGTGGCCCACATGCCCCTGGATACTTTCTAATTTCCCTAAGTAGCCCAATGTTTAATTCTCAATTGCATAATCCTGTCTAGGTCATTCCACACATTTTTTGTTTCTGTGAAAAAATACTCCCAGGCATCTGTTTGGGACCTTTTCTACTCCCATCCTTTTTTCTATTTATGCCATCTGAGCACATTACTTACATCCATCTCAAAGTTCTAATTTAAAAGGACATTCCTCTGAATCATGGCTTAGTCTTGCCCATTCCTTTCCAAGTATATTGAAAGACATTTTTATTTTCAGTATGAATCTACTTTTAAAAAGTAAAAAATATACACCATCTTTTACCTGTCAGGCCTTACAGCCCCAAATAATGCAGATTAAATTTTTACAGAAGCTTACTAAAATCAAAAAGTCCAACTTTTTTACAAATTAATTATCCCAGCAACCAAGCGATACAAATGTAATCCAGTAAACTAAGAACAGAATATTGGCACCAACAGGCAGAATGATTCTGCATTTATACAATCACCCCTCCAAATTTCCTTAACTATGAGAAATATGCCAGCTAAACAGAAAAAATAGTAACTGCTAGCCATTCTCTTCTGCTCTGTTTGCTCTATGTCCCAATTCCTCTCTACTCTTCTATGTCCTTAAGATAGAATAGGGAGGTTACGTTAGGAATAAGGCTGAGGATTTC